>NC_138374.1:35298063-35317995 GCF_054177405.1 Leptonychotes weddellii | reverse complement strand
AATGATGTAATGTATGGGGATTAACATAAGAATAAAAAATAAATAAATAAAAAAAAAAACAAAACATAGGAGGTCTTCATTCTTAGTTTTCCTACACAAGAGCTAATGATTTCTAGGCTATTAACTGTGTAGTTTTGAAATCAAAAGCCTGACACACCATTTCATAATGATGTTGGCTATTGAGACTTGCTCTTTTTTTGTGCCACAAGGAGTCTCTCTGTACCCACATCAAACCTTCTTCAAGCAAAGCTCATATGTATTCTCACTATAATAATAATCCTTGTGCTTAAATTCTAAAATAGCACAATTTCACTATGTGTGATTTAGAACTGGGGAACTTTTCAAATGGCAAAGACAAAGCATTTTGGAGTAGCTTCTGGAAAGAAGGGAACATACCAAATATTCAGAAGGCAGTTTTTTGAATTGGTATGCTGGGGACTCAAAACAGAATTTTGACTCCATTACAGTCTTCCTCAAAAATTCTCTGGGAAAAGCTAAAGTTAAGAACACACTTTATTCATATCATCATAAACTGGTCCTCACTGTGATTTTACAACTTAGACTACTCTCCTCAAGGTCTTACCCAGAAGACTACTGATGAGTGGGTCATTCCTCATTCCAAATTGCCAGAAGGTAAATCAGTGGATGATGAATATAAGCTGAATCCTATCAGAGCCATAAAGACTTCCAAAACCTCAGAAAAAACAAAATATTGCTATGGGTTTTTGAATTCTATAATCATTTATGGACATTTAATCTTTCTCAGATAAAGACAAAATTTTTTGAAAACTATCATGTGGGAAAGTTAAAACAATTTTTAAAATTTCATCATGGAACACACTTACCAAGGCCTAGAAACAGGAAGAAAAGTGGGTCATTTTTGAAGTCTTTCCTTAAGACTAATAGCTACTGTTATAAGCAAAGAAAAGACAACACTAGAGAGGATTCTAGAATTCTGTTTCAAGAAATTTTAAACAATATTCTCGGGTGGACTCCCAGCTAATGTAAAAGGATCCCTGTCCTCTCTGTATAAATGTGCTAAAACCTGAAATAGGGAACTTGGTCAGAAAATTGTATGAGAAATTGTAGATCTGGGGAATCTCCAATATCTGGCTGAACATTTTCAGATGGACCTAGAAAAATTGATAAGCTTAGGGCCAACAACAAATTTATGCCATTGAGATAAAAGCACTGGTCCCTGAAACAGAAACTGAATTGAAAGGCCCTCTATCATCTAAGAATTATAGAACTATTAATGAGGACATGTGCAGCTATATAAGTGAATAAGTAATGGAAAGAGTCAATGTCCCTCATTATTTAAAAGCAAAACTAATCATCCCTTTCACTGGTCATTGTAATACTTCTGTTTTATCTACAAGGACCAAATAGACAAGACTGTGGCTCTGTTCAATATTTTGTGCAATTAATGCAATAGAATACTTTGTTTTTTGATATAGCCTAGTCCAAACAGCATAGTCTCTTTCCTTAGTTCTACCTGAGGATAATTTTTCTGTAACAGACTTGTGCTCAGCGTTCTTTACTATCCCAGTAGATGAAGACAGTCAATATTTATTTGCTTCACTGGGGGGAAGTTACAAAGCACTTGGACAATGATGACTCCAGGATGTGTTACTGAGGCTCCATCTTATATCTCCTGAATTTTAGATCAGGATATCTAAAAAAGTGTCCATATTGATCTACGTTGATACAACATGTCGATGATCTCCTTCTGTGCTTCACTGATAGAGTCTTCTAAAACTGATTCTAAACATCTATTGACTAAATTGGTTTAAAAAGGATGCAGAAGGCGCCTGGGTGGCTCAGTTGGTTAAGCGACTGCCTTCGGCTCAGGTCATGATCCTGGAGTCCCTGGATTGAGTCCCGCATCGGGCTTCCTGCTCGGCAGGGAGTCTGCTTCGTCCTCTGACCCTATCCCCTCTCAGGTGTTCTCTCTCTCTCATTCTCTCTCTCTCAAATAAATAAATAAAATCTTTAAAAAAAAAAAAAAGGATGCAGAGTTTTTAAGGAAAAGCTTGTGTCAGCCAAAGGTAGAAGTTGTCTGGGGAAAGATTGCTGACTATTCGAAATCATCCAAAACTATTTTCTAAAAAACAACTGAGAGAATTTCTTGGATTGACTGTTTATTGCAGATGATGGGGTCCCAGTTTTTCTGAACTGTTAAGGCCTTTACATGAGCTTCACTCCTGTGGAACTCAGAAGTTAAAGATGCTTTTCGTAATATCAGAATATTCCTTCAACAACCACCTTTGCTGGGTCTTCCAGATGATGATAAACCTTTCTTCCTGTATGTCCAGGAAAGTTCAGGTCATGGTCTAGAGGCCGAATGTAAATACACCCATTAAGGACACATTGTGTAAAGCCTGTCCCTTGACCCAGTAGCTAAGGTTTATTTTTCCTGCCTCTGAACAATTGCAGCTACAGCTAAATTTTTCTACTAGTGAAACTGGCCACTCTTTTCCCCTTACCCAATGACTGGGCATGTTGTGTTTTTAATGGGATTATCTATGCCCACAGCTGGTCATCTGGATACCCCCTCTAAAATCTTGGTGTGATATTATTTGCTGACGGGTTTTATCTTAAAAGTGAACAAGTCAATACCACATGTGGTTTCTCCTTTGCCCAAGCAAGAATTTTTGAAGTAACGTTGTTTAGGTTTGAGACAACTGTGATTTCCTTTAATAAACAGCTGCATAATAGCCCATCATATGACTGTGCCATACAGTTAAATATTAACTGAAGCCATAAAGTTAATTATTAGAAAAGAATGAAACCAGAAGCTTCATATTCAACTACAGAAATGATTATTAAGATTCTATATAGCAAAATATATTTTATATTTATATATAAATATATATAAACAAATAAGGTACAAAATGATAGATTGAAAGAAAAATATTTACATCATACCTGACAGATAAAGGTTGGTATGCTTTTTTTTTTTTTTTTTGAGAGAGTGCGAGCGGAGGAGAGGGGCAGTGGGAGAGGGCAATGGAGAGAGAATCCCAAGCAGGCTCCACGCCTGCTGCAGAGCCCAATACAGGGCTCAATCCCATGACCCCAAGATCATGACCTGAGCCAAAATCAAGATTTGGATGCTTAACTGACTGAGCCACCCAGGTGCCGCAGGTTAGTATTCTTAATATATTAATCACTCCTAAGAGAAAGACAAACCATTCAATAGACAAATTAACAATATAAAGGACAATTCTCAGAAGAGGAAATGTGCATGTTAAATATACTAATAATCAAGAAAATGAGAAGTAAAATAATAGTTAATAGTAGAATAACATTTTATCTGTCATATTGGCCAACACTTAAAAGAACTACAACAGTTAGTGCAAGCTAAGGGCACTGGAAAAAGGCCCCATTCCTCTGCTGTGGTTGTGTGAATTGCTACAACCTTCATGGAATAGAACTTGGCAGTACCTAGTGACATTTAGAACACGCATACCCTTTGATCCAGCAATCACACTTGGGGGATCCATCCTACAGAACTTAAAGTCCCAGTACATAAGAATCTATGTGCAAAGAGCTGTATCCCAGACTCAGCATCCATGCTAGTAAGTTGATGATGATGTGTTCTTTTTGAGGCCATTGCGGGGATTAAAGATAATATGTAGGAAATGTATCTTGCAAATTAGTTATCAGTATTAAAATATGTGGCAATGTGGAAATAGTGTGGGATTTCCCAAAGAGGACACCACCTTTCCAGTCTAACTCCTCATACATCATCCTCTGTACTTGGTGTTTCCCATAGCACAGCACCCAGCAAAAGCAGCAAGGAAAGAACAGAAGGAAATAACAGCAAGGAATAGCAGAAATAAATTCAACAGTCACGGAGAGAAGCCTGTGCTTCCTCTGCCCAGGATGGAGACACCCTGGAGGCCCACCTCCTGGAACTCTGTTTGCTAGTCAATGTTTCTCTTGAGTATTAATTACTCCCAGAAAGTTTGGGGTAAGGGTGAAAAGCCGCCTCAGGATCTTGGAGGCAGAGGCTGAGCCCTGGTCATGTCTGCAGGGATCCTGGAGTCTGGCCATTATCTGCTTGTCTCTGATGGCTTTGTTATCTCATGGAGGTAGGTATCCCAGTGGGTACTTCCAGAGAACCTGGAGGCTCTGGGGCAAGTTCTCAGGGACCATTTCTAGCCATAGGAGACTCTGGGAGCCTTTGTTAAATCTCCCCTAGTAGATTAGAGACATCACATTGGGCATTAGGCTTCAGCATATGAATTTTCGGAGGACATATTCATTCATTCTATAGCAACTGTCCCAAGGGCCTGCCTTCCACTTTCTGAGATTTCCTCCAGTAAATCCCCATAAATATGTTCTTGCTTAGGCTCTGTTTTTGGTGGTATCAGAAGCCAGAGTAAGTTTATTTTTCCTTTTTAATTCCAGGAGAGTATTTCCTTTCCATTATTCGGCACTATGTGCCAACGACCTGAATGACTTCGAAACAGATTCCTGTCCAGAGCCTCCAGATAATAACTCAGACTGGATGACACTTTGATTTTGGTTTTGTGAAACCCTAAGCAAAAAACCCAGTCAAGCCTATCCAGACTGCTGACCAAGAGAACTGTGTTGTTTAAGCCACTAAATTTGTGGCACCTCGGTTTCTCACTGATCTTGAGTCAAGGAGCAGGTTGAGAGATAGAACCTGTGCTTTTTCAGTGTCTTTCCAAAACTCATATTCTTCTTGGAACCTCAGAATGTGACCTTATTTGGAAATAGGGTCACTGTGGGTATATAATTGGTTACAATGAGGTCATGCTGAAGCAAAGTAGCCCTTTCATCCATTATGATTGGTATCCTTACAAGAAGAGACACAGACACAAACAAAAAAGGGAGAAGGCCATGTGAAGGTAGAGGCAGAGTTTGGGGTGATACTAAGGAGCACCAAGGATGAGTAGCAACACTGGAAGCTAAGAGGAAGGCATGGAGCAGATTCTCCCCTAGAGCTGTCTGAGCAAGAGCATGGCCCTGTCTACATCTTAATTTCAGACAGCTAGCCTCCAGAAATGTGAAAGAATCTAGTTCCATGGTTGAAAGTCACCCGGTTCGTGGTACTTGGTTATGGCAGCCCTGGGAACTCATACAGGACCTAAGTGTCTTCCTGCCATTTTAGGTGGTCTCTGTTTCATCAATCAAAGCCTGAACTTTCTGTGAAATGAAGCCTGCGCTGTAGTTTCCTTAATCCAGCCTCATTTGCTAGCTGGTAGGTTGTCTATCCTTCTCAGGTGTTAGTGAGACTGGGTTTTTGCCTGCACCGTGTGTTCATGAAGATGTCAGTGGGACGTTGCGGGAAGCAGCTAGAGCCTGCTAGGCAGCACAGCTGTCCTCCTTACTGTTCTGTTGATGCTGCAGAATTTCGAAAACTACCATAAATCTGTTCTGGAATCAGGTGAGTGTTAATTAATTATCAAGATAATAAATATTCCTAGAAGGTAAGAGAGCACTTCAATTCAGTACGTAAACTTTGCCTTGGCTATGGGGCTTTGAAGGGTTAAAAGGCCAGCTCCAGAAAGGAAAGGCATAAGCCAGTCAATTTCCCTTCAGTCTCAAAAAGGGAGTAAAAGGATTTATGATTGTCAAGTGGTATCATTTGGAATAACACACCTTCAGCATCAGAAAGCGGATAAGGAGAGGAAATTGAAAAGAATCTGAAACATACATCAGGCCACATCCTTGAGACATTCTTCTACGCGGCTGCCAGAAAAAGTCCATCAAAATGCAAATCTGATTCTGCCTTGTCCCTAGTATGGTACCACACGGCCTTCAGGACATCAGGTCACACTTCTTAGCTAGGCATTCGAGCCTCTCCACGATCTGTGCCCTCCCTACCTCGCCATCCTCATCTCCTCTACTCCCCAGCAAACGCTCTCAGCAGCGGCCATGCTGGGCTGTGCACATCCCCCTGAATATCCATGTTCCTTTACCCCTCTGCCTTCACAGATGTTTCCACATGGGCATGCCTTCTCCTCCTCCATCCCTCTCCCACTCTACTGGCAAATCCTTCCCTGGCCCTCCCAACCCAGGTGGGCCCCCCTCCCCGGCCCCCACCCATAGTGACTGCCGGAGCCAGCTCAGACCTCTGTTTGCACACATCCCTGTCCTATGCAGTACCTCATCTCATGGTTGACTTTTCGACTATGCAGAGAGCTCTGAGCAGGGGCTATGGCCCAGTGAACTCCCCCCTGGCACCACTGGTACAGTGCCCATCAGTGTCGGCTGGCTAAAAGACATAAAGTGGAGCACTGACTGCACTTTCAGAGTCACATCAGAGGTGAGCAGCAGCTTGGTGTCTATGTAGCGGAAAGCCATAGAGGCAGATACAACCTCCTAATATATGTTGAGCAGGCCGTGGCTACCTAACTTTTTAAGCCGAAAGAGCACACAGCCTTTTTTAAAAGGCATGCCTTTTCCATCTTTGTGACTCATGGGCACCACAGCAACCAGATTTTATCTCCAGTATTATTTCCCAGTAAGAGGAGGCAAGATCCCTTAGAGAAAACTGATTCCATGGCTCAGAAAAATCAGTGGGTCTGGACGTAATGATAACATAAGGTCAGGATGCTTTCAAGATGTCAGGGGGATGGGCTCCCACTAGGGAGGATGAAAAATCAGAATAATAATTATAATGAATTAGAACAAGGTAAGCCAGTGAAAGGCCATGAGTTAATAAAATATTTAAAAGAGTTGATATGATGTGATAAAACAGTAGTTGTAATGTCAAAACAGATGAGTGTAATAGGATAAAAACAAATTTTCTATTTCAGTTAAGTATCAGAATATTAATATAAGGAATTTTTTCCCTCCTAATCATATGTTAGTAAAAGGGTTTTGTGTATATATATACAAATATGTATTTTTTATCTAAGTAAACAGGAAAGAACAAAATAATGTGTTCAGGGTAGTAATATGCAATCTGAAGGGCAAGTTACAAAATATGTCTTTAATAATTCTGCCACAGAGAAGAAAGTTTAAAACTAGTACTTGAGTTAGCTTCAGATGTTTTAAGGGAAAATTGTCTTGATGAACATTTCTCAAGGTTAAAAACAAATTTAAATAAATTTACTCTTATTACTTCTGAGTAGACAATGATTTACTTACTGGAAGTCCTCAGAAGACCTGAGTCAATAAATGTGAATATTTAGTAGTATTTTTCTGTGCGAATGGATACAAACATAATACAAAAACAGAGATCAATTATTGTTTCTTTTAAAGTAGTCACATCAGAAAGTATGTGTTCATTGCAATGTTCCCATTACTTCAACTATTGTTAGATCACTAATTTAGAAATTTGGATATTGTTTTCAGAGCTAATTTATAAGTTTTAAGAATATAAGTCCTATTCCTTTACTCATTTTTTCTTTTCTTGTGTCTTTTCTCTCTCTCCTCTTCTCAACTCCCTCCCTCCCTCCAGTTGCTAGAAATGGTATTACTCCTTCCCCTTGCAAAACACATCCAGTGGGGCCCTGTCATCACAGCCAGCAGGGAGATGGTGGCTAGACCTGAGAACTTCTAATGGCAGCCTCTTAAAGATCTACCCATGGCCCTGAGATCCCTAGGGCTGCCCTGGCTGACCTTCCTTCCTAAGGCCTAGTGGTTCAATTCTTTCTTTAACCATCTTTCTTTACTTCTCTTTGTGTTGTTTTAGCTAGCCAAAGTTGGCTTTTGCAGCTTGCAGCTATAGAATCATGACTGAGACAACAGGTTTACTTTACTTTTGACTTCATTTGACAGATGGGAAGACTTAGGACCAGAGAGGAAAATGAATTTCCTAAGGGCACATGGCTATTCCACAGCAGAGCTGGATCTGGAACTCAGGACTAATCACTCCAACTCAGAGATATTTCTCTTATACACACTACCTCTCACATTCAACACCCTTCTTCCCCTCCACCCCCACCCTAGGTGTACCCAACCACTGAACACAAAGATGTTCCCATACATGGGCTCTGTGATAGCATTCAGCCTTTTGGAAGTGGGAGAAAGAAAAGCACCAGGAAAACGACTGGAGAAGTAAGTACCAGATGAGATGGTAAGTTCATGAAATGCAGTGCTACTTAGGACTCCTCGCCCACCAGGCAAAGGTGACAAAGCACCTAGGCATTGCTCTGGGACCCCCTCCTGTTTCCCCAGACTGTTCCCGTCACTGCCTTGCTACAGGAATGTAATTGGCTTTATGTTTATATTTTAATTGTAAGTATAATGCATGCACATGCTCAAAAGTCCAACCTCTGGAAAGCAAACTTCTCTCCCAGCTCTCAAGCTCTGGTGGCAGTCTCTACAACTGCATTCCGTTCCCCATGGGGTCTAGCCTTGCCTTTGAACCTTCTTCTCAGTGGCCCGTGCTGCACACATTTTCATGGCGAATCCTTGAAAAGAGTGTTTCTGAGCAGAGGGGCAGGGGAAAGCATGATGACTGAGGGGAGAATGCCAGGTAAGGAAAGGGGGAAAACAAGCACAGGCAGATCTTTCAAGAAGCAGAGAAAACAGCTATGGTTTGCTTAGCCAACACTTCAGAAGATTTTTTTTCCTCTTCTACCAGGATAAGAAAGGGACTTACTTATCCCTCTGTGCCTTAGAAGTTATTTAATATCCAAGTTACTGCAGAAATGGAAATGACAATCAGGTAATTTGACTGAAATGTGCTTAATTTTAAAAAGTATGCTTGCATTCCCAAAGACATTTTACTGAATCCCAGCTGACTGTGAAGAGTGGCCCCAAGTTTTCAACATTTTGAGTATGGTTTTTTCAAAGGAAAATACAAGTTGAATGTGGATCAACTACAGTCTGGTTCCTATTATATCTCCTTTGCTGCCATGCAGTGACAGTTCTAGGAAATACAAGAATCCCAATGTCCTAGAACAATGAAAACTTTTGTGACTGAGTACTTTCTATTTTCTTTGCCCATGCAGTGCCTTCATTGGGTGGAGATATTTCTGAGCCTGGGGATTTAACCTGCTGATTTGCATCAGTGGTGACAATCTCCTTGAGAGTACTTACTAAACATGTTTCTGGGTCCTGTACAAAGCAAGGGCAAGCCGACCCTTGAAAATGACATGTGGTCCATCTCTAGCTCAAATGAAAAGCCATGAGGACATCATGAAAAATAAGCCCATCACTGAATACTTGGATTGCTTCCATATCTTAGCGATTACAAATAATACTCACCCTTGCCCCTTTGTTCCAGAACACTCTCCAGGGCATACAGGCTTTAACTTGCATTAATAAACTATACAGCTTTCAGCATCAGAGAAAACAAGGGAGGGTGCAGGGAATGAAACGAGGAAAGAGGATTGGTATCTGTAATCCTGTCCCTTTGCTGGCTGGTCTCCTGTTGGCCTGTGAGGAGACCCAGCCAATAGGGGGCAGCAACAGCATTTTATTTTATCCTCACTTCAGAGTGAATGCTGTGTCTACTACCAAGAGTAAGGCCAGACCTGATCAGACCTTTGGTCCCTGAAATACTTTCCTACAGATGACGTCACCATGCTCTTCCCACTTATGAGCAGATAGAGGGCAGCCCTTTGCCTCTCCCCAGACACCATTCATTTTTATCGAGTCTTCAGGAAAAACCATAGGTCAAGACTTGTAAAATTGTCCCTGGAGTAGCAGTGTTGAACCACCATGGTTTACATGTAAAACAGAACCTAGGCTTAGATCCCTTTGGTTCTCAAGGGGCAAATAAATCCAAATTTATGGGTGTCTATACTAAGATAGACCCAGGCATGGAACCAGGAAAGCTGGAAGCTGTGTGTAGTAGAGTCAACACTCATTCTGTCATTCTCTATTCTGGCAAGTCTCCTCTCTGTTTGAGGTCAAGGAGGTGGGGACTGTTACTTTTATTTTTGATAGCCATCTTTATAGATGCATTCATCTCACATGATCTAGGATGGGGTAACAAGATTTTTAAAAGAGACATCCAAAAGGCCATGGACCTTTTTGTCCTGTTTGACCTTGAGTAAGTTACTTGAACTTTCTCGGTCTGTTTCTTTATCCAGACAATGGGAATAATATCTATTGTGAACTGAACTCTGTCCTCCCAAAATTCATTATGTTTAAGCCCTAACCCCCAATGTGAATGTTATTAGTAGAAAGGGCTTTTAAGGAGGGAATTAAAGTTAAATGAGGTCATAAGGGTGACACCCTAATCCAATAGGACTAGTGCCCTTATAAGAAGAGGAAGAGACCCAGGGAGCATTCTCTTCTCAATCTCTCTTTCTCCATGCATAAGGGAGAGGTCATCAAAGAACACAGTGGGAAGGTGGCTGCCTGGAAGCAAGAAGAGTAAAACAAAAACAACCCTGCCAGGACCTTGATCATGGGCTTCTTGCCTCCAAAATAGTGAGAAAACATCTATTGTTTAATACACTCAGGCTAGTATCTCATATGGCAGCCCAAGCATACTAATACAATATCTAATGTTGGCACAGGATGGTGCAAGTATTAATTTCCTTCTTGAATATCTTCCATGCTTAGACACACATATTCAATTTCCTGTTACACTTGTTCACCCAGATACTACCACAAACATCTCAAGATCAACATTTCTTAAAACAAATTCATCAACTTCTCTCCCAAACCTCCTTGTTACCTAGGCTGGAAACCATTGTGTTTCCTCTCTTGCTTGCACCTCAAATCTGATGTGTCTCCAGGCCTGTCCATTCTGTCACCACAGTACCTCTTTCTTCTCTCCTCCTCAGCATTCCCTACTCCAGAACCCCCCTTTAACTTCTTCCTTCATGGACTATTCTAAGAGTCCTCTTGACTCTCAGTGACAGCAAGTGGTCTCCTTGACCCACATCTCTACCTTTTAAATAATCCTAGACAATATTCTTTCCAAATTAGCAACTTGAAATCTCTTTCAAAAACTTTTCAGACTTTCTAATTTTGGAGGGTCTGGTATTGCTTGGCTACAAAACCAATACTAAGAAAATGTGTGTGTGTGTGGGGGGTGGGTTTGTTTTAAAGTCTGCAAGATCCTTAAAATGCTCTAGATCTGGCTTTAAGGTGAAAAACACAGAGTGTTAGGTCATTTAAAAGTTGGAAATGGCAGTCTTCTAAAATGATATAGATTCTATGTATGTATATTTCACAATTCAAAGAGCATAAAAGAAGAATTGGGTCATTAAAAAATAATCGTCCAAGTTAGGGGCAGGTGAGGTAAGTGGCCTTCCATGTCCCTTCAGACCATGAGAATCTCTGATTCTTTAAAGGTTGATGCCATTTGATACATTTGTTTTTTCATTCATTCCTCATTCACTCACTCAACAAATATAAGTGTGTACCTTGTGCAAGGCTAAAGAATGAATTACACAATGGGCAAGGACCTCCAGAAGAATAGAAAGATTGAAGAAGAGGGATAAGGAGGCAGATGAGGGAAGAAAAGTTCTAGGTGGTACTCTCCAGCTAGAGTAGGTATGGTAGCTGACAGCCAGGCTAGAAACTCCCCAGAACTAACTCCTTACCTCTTTCTTTAACCTTCTTTCTGTACTTCCCTCTTGGTCATTCTTCATTAAAACTTTGACTTGAATGACTACTATAAGCCAGGAGCTCATAGTCTAGTAGGAGAGAGGAAGAATTAGAGAGACTGAAATGTGGATCATTACAATTCAGTTTAAAGGAAGATTTAAGGCTGACTTCTTGGAGGTCTCTCAGAGTAGGTATTGGTCAAAGCAGGATAAGCAAAGTTACAGAGCAGTTTGGAGTTGCTGTCACTTAGTGTGGAGCAGGGAATGAAAGGAGATGAGACTTGAGGCCCAAGGCAGGAAGTGAAGCCCTGTAGGTCCAAGTAGCCAAGTGGGTCTCTTCTGGGGGAGTTTCTCTTCTAGCGACTTGGTTGTTCTCTTTCATGGGATCATTGCCTTCCAAACTATGCCCTAAAAACCTTTATGCAACTCATCTTAACAAACTGTTTCACCCTTAAGGTGATTTTTAAGGCTCTCCTGGAGGCCCATTCCAGCCGTATCTTCCACATCTCTTGGATGAAACTGCACTGTCAATAAAGCAGCTACTTGCTGTTCCCTGAGCATTCTGTGCGTTGCAGCTTCCACTCCGTCATGTAGCTCTGCCTCTCCCCTCCTTGCTCCCCCTAATCCCCGTCATACACAGAGGCTTTACCTCCTTAAAATTCTAGTCCAAGTATGGCCAGCTGGAAGGGTTGTGACTTAAAATCTGGATTTTTGGTTTCTCTTGGAAAATCAGGAGCTGGTATGCCTGGGCCCGAACCTCTGCATGGCAACAAGTGTCTGAAACGCAGTTTACAGCGCGGGTCACTCTGGCTTAGCTGCCTAGCCTCTATAGCCTTTTGGGTTTCCATTTCCTAACCTAATAAATGTCATCCCTTTCGCGATCCCTTCCTTCCTGCCTTCCTGTACTAGATGTAAATTCTCCCAATTTGAATGGCAATCACCACCATGGTCATCACCTGTTTCAATATTACTTTAAAAAACAATGTAACTTACCTTTTTTTCTCCCAGTCTTTTATACATGGCCAGTTCTCAACAAATTTTTATTTCCACAACAAAATGAAAGCACTCTGCCTCCCTAATATGGAGTATAAATACTGTTTGTGGTTATGTGCTTCTATTTTGAAGAGGGACTCCTATTACCTGTCAAAAAATTCATAGATTCTTAAATTTCCCTTAGAAACTTACCACATGGTTCTTGCCCTTTATAGGCATCCCTTTCTCTGTGAGAGTCTTGACTCAACTGAAGTAAGAGAACTCACCTTTAAATTTATGGGAGTAATACCTTTGTCACTGACAATTTTAGGTTCTATGTATTAGCTTCTCTGCCTCTGGCAACCTAAGAAGCTAATCAGTAAATGCTTTTTTTTTTTTAATTATTTTTTTAAGATTATTTTATTTGACAGAGAGAGACACAGCAAGAGAGGGAACACAAGCAGGAGGAGTAGGAGAGGGAGAAGTAGGCTTCCCGCCGAGCAGGGAGCCCGATGTGGGGCTCAATCCCAGGACTCTGGGATCATGACCTGAGCCGAAGGCAGACGCTTAATGACTGAGCCACCCAGGCGCCCCCTACTCAGTAAATTCTAAACAATGTCCCAGGCTCCATGCTAAGCTCTCTACCTGCATTAGTTCATTTAATACCCTCCACAACTCAACCATAGGTATCTTCTTGAATTTACTCAAGAGCAATTTTTCAAATTGCCCAGTTGCAAGGTAATTAAGATGTAAACCTAAGTGGCTGACCCCAGAGCTGTCTTCATCATTAAATCCTGCCCACCCTTAGCAAGGAATAGTATTCTGTATCTGACGTAGACACCATTTTATGCAAGCACATCCCTACCCTCCAGTAATGGGTTATAGCAGCGGTTCTCAAGTGTGTCCTGGACCAGCACGTCAGCATCACCTAGGAGCCTGTTAGAAATGTAAATTATTTGGCTATAGCCCAGACCTGATGAATCAGCAATTCTGGGAATGGGCCCAGAAATGTGTTAACAAGACCTCCGGGGGATTCTGAAGCACCCTGAAATTGGGAACCACTGGGCAGAGGGTCCCGTCTCTGTGCTTGCTTGCACAGCACCCTGTACTTGCTTTCCTGGTTTCTCAGTTCCTCTACTTGACTACTCATTTAACCAAAGTTCCTTAAACTCGGGCTGCCTTGGTCAGTTTTATTTCTACCATACTTACAAAATGACTGAATAAATGAATGTGGCAGGCAAAGAAATTTAACAACACTCCTTATTCATTAGTGTAGGGTGAATGAAATTTCAGCGATACTTAAAAAAAACAACCTTGGAGCTTTTTTCCTTCCCAAGTAAAACATCCAGATTGTGTAAGAAAGGAGGCTGCCAGAGGAATAAAAGGATTCAGTTTAGTAAACCTGAGTGATGATGGAAATTCAGCAGAGTATTGAGGGGCAGCGTATTTTCATAGGAGACTGTATTCAGAGGCTGTGCCTATCAGATTCACATTCTCCTGTAACTCAATTTCTAGTAGGGGAACACATCCTTTGATTCATTAACTTAAAGCAGCTGTGGTATTTTCCTCTCATAAGACGGTCATAAAAGATGAAGGTTGCTGCAGTGCACGTTAGTTACTACAGAAGGCTACCATGGACTGACCTAGTTTTAGGGCTCTGAGAAGAAATGCACACCACAAACTGGGAATACATAAAAATCTGGAGTATTTGCTTTACTTCTATACAGAATATGGAAGTCATTCAGGGTAAAAACATAAATTATGAAATCTAACAATATACAGAGGTCTTTCTGTTGCAGGTTGCTGTCAAAATTGGCAAATTCTTAAAGTGGTGTTGGTCCCAGTCAGAAGTTATTCCAGACACAAAACTTCTATAAAACTGATGACAGATCCTCAAAATGGCCCTACAGCCATGTCCCTGCTACAAAGTGACTTGGCTGTGATTAATAGGACACTTGCTAAGTGGTCAAAGATCAAGTCTTTTGTAAAAGATAATTGCAATCACCTCATACTCACAAAACACTTTGTGGATACTTTGTTGGATGAAACTATTGTCAATGAGACCATCTTCTATGACTTGCACTCAATGCAAAGCTAGGAGGGAGGCAAAGTTCAAGCTTGAGGAAATAAAAAACAGGCAAACCAAGTGATTCTTCCAAAAGCCGTGATTTTAGGTGTTATGTCATTAAAACCATTTTCCAGGAGCAAAATAAACAGAGGGTAGTAGTATGCAAAATATTCCATTTTGTTTTATTTTTATAGATAACTGTCATTAATACAGCAAGAACTGGTATGATTATAAAAGATACAAAAAAATCAGAAGAATGTTAGCATTCAATAGAAATTAAAACCTGAGCTGAAGGCTGATCAGAAAGTCTGACACTTGGCACTGTTCTGATAAAAGTTAAGAAACGTGTATGCTAGACTTCATAAATAATTCGTATTAACTCAGAGAAAGTTAGCTTACATTTCAAAATCTACACATGGAGCTACAAATGCACCAACACTTGAATTAAATGACTTTCGCTGTTGACAAACATTTAAGATAACCAGTGTTACCTAAAACTCCCCAAGGGGGAAAGCAGGGAAGTGTGTAAATTGTAGATTTCTAATTAACAAGTTGAGGTGTGTTGGTATATGGTTTAATTATTTATTCATGTAGATCTAAAAGGCTAGCTCAGTTTGTCAGAGTATAAGAGAATACCAAAATACAAATGGGGATGGATCAACATAAGCCCACCCCAACTTCTGGAAAACAAGTGACACAGTGTACCACCACCTCAAAGAACTGTGCTTCTAAGAATAGGAGACTTGTGGTCTAATTCAGTTCTCACTTTGGCTTCTACAATCTCTAAGAATTTGGTGTAAAAGAGGGAAATTCAATTCCTTTAATTAATAACTATCCATAAGCAGAAGGGGGGGAAAAAAAAGCTAACAGAGTGATGGGGCTTTGTTGATTAAAAATCTTCGAACATGAATACATGTTAATATGTTGAATCTTGAGTCATACTTACAAACCAATGGTTAATATACTACAAAACTTTACAAACATAAAATCTCCTCATCGGTTGCAGAACTTCCAAACTAACGGGATTAATTTCTTCTCCCTTTTAATTACTCCTTCCACAGGAAGTCCTAAAGCTGAGGAGTCATCAGAATACCTGCACTTTTACATCTGTCATCAAAACATGGTTGTTTTTGTCAAAATGATGCAGGAAGCAGTATCACATGAGGTCAAGGGTCTTATATTCTCTCAAAACATAGTTTCAGTTTTTTGTACTCCAAGTTACATCAAAAAAAAAGGATGAGAACAGCTGGACTCATAGTTTCTTTCAGCCCAATGTCATTACAATGTCTCCATGCTAGGAAAGGATATAGTATTTAAGTGCTCTATTACAAAATATCTCCAGTTCTAAAAGAGATAGCTTTTATTTATTTATTTTTTTAAAGGCCAAAGCAGTGCCCTTTCCTTAGCGGAGACCAGCCACTGACTTCCTACCTGTACCAGCTTTCCAGGATGACACTAAGTGAGTTTTTGACCTAATATTTTTGCCCCGGGTTTTACGAGGTTTCTCTTCTTTGTGCACCTTCATGTGCTGCCTAAGATGAGAGCTCTGGCTGAAGCATTTGCCACATTCACTGCACTGGTAGGGCTTCTCCCCTGTGTGGGTTCTCTGATGTTGAATAAGGTGGGAACTCTGGCTGAAACATCGGCCACACTCATCACACTGATAGGGTTTTTCTCCAGTATGAATTCTCTGGTGCTGAATGAGATTTGAGCTCTGTTTAAACCTTTCTCCACACTCATCACATTTATAGGGTTTTTCCCCGGTATGGATCCGCCGATGCTGAATGAGGTTAGAGCTCTGAAAGAAACTTTTCCCACAGTCGGCACATTTATGGGATTTCTTTCCAGTGTGAATCTTCTGGTGTTGAAAAAGAGTTGAGCTCTGACTGAAACTCTTTTCACATTCAGTACATTTATAAGGCTTCTCATCCAGGCTTCTTCTCAGTCTACTCAAGCTTGAGTCAAATCGAACAGTCATTCCCCATTTTTGCCGCTGCCGGCCTGTTTTGCGTGGGTTCTCATAGGCTTTTCCTTGGCTTGAGCTCCGAGAAATACTTCCCTTTGGTTTTCCTAACCGCATGGTTATGAGCCAAATGTATTCTTAAGAGTCTGCTCTCTTCTTCTGAAGTTTCACTCCCTAGAGCTACACAGCTCAATTTTCTGTGTAGAAGAAAAAAATAAAAGCCAAAGTCAATCACTCATTATTGTTATTATTCAACTTTAACCCATATTATTCAGTCTTCAACCCACTGAAACTGTATCCATGTGTAAATTAAAAATGTATCCAATACATATGAAAACAAAGATAATTCTGGGGGGGGAAATACTTGCAAAATAATTCTAATAATTCCCAGGGTTTCAACTTAATAAATATACCCAAATTTTGACCAAATTTACCTATGGAGTTTTTGTCTGTTGGGACAGGATAAAAGTGATAATGTGAAATACAAGTTTTTATTAGGCATTATCAAATGATATAACTGAAGGATTAAAAGGTGGAGACAACATAATATCCTAATGGGAATAGAAGAAATAACTGAAAGACAATCAAAATTTGGGTAATAGACTATCATTACATTTTAATATTTACTCCCCTGTTAAAATTCTACTTACTTACTGGTGACTATTTAAGGCATCCGAATTAGAAAGAATGACAAATCATACTACTTTATTAAATTATTTTTGTTTATCCTTACTTGTTTTGCCATTCTACTTTCACAGCATGGATACAACTTGGCTCTAACTTTGTAGCATTAATCGTTTTGAAAGTAAGAACTACCCTATAAGGAGTGGCAAGTTTCTGTGAGTCAATTCAGTAATACTGGATAAGAAAAATGTAAATGAAAAGATGCTTTTTTTTCTCCCCTAGATTCTAATAACCCAAGAAAGAGGACAATTCTCTGAAAACTTGAAACAAGTGAATTGTTTCCGGGGAAGAAAAAAAAATTCAGAAGAACTTTTACTGTAAAGTGGAATGAAACTGAGTAGAAACAAAGGGTAGTGAGTAGAACACAAGAAGAGGAGAAAGTAAGTTTACATGCAAAAACAGAAGTTTTAAAATACCCAAATGCTGCAAAAATTCAAAAAAATTTTTTCATTTATTTACTTATAAGGTTATTTAAAATAATGGCCATAAACAAACAAGCCACAAACTCTAAATAGGGGATAATGTGGGATAAGCTAGGTTGAAAAAGTAATTAAATTATTGAAACTATCTTCCACACCCTGTGTCAGGAAGTAGACTTTAAAATGGGAATAATTACCCTGAGTCTCTGCATAAAAGCTTATAAAGCAAATAACTGAAAATACAAATTACATCATTGTTCTTGCCTTTCCTTCATCTTTTTGTATAATTCAGACTCCAAACCTGGTAGTGCTGAGGACCTTATTTGGATATTTAATAATTATCTCTGTTGTAATTATGGTTAAGTATCAGAAAGCGCAAACTGCATACAATACCAATCACCGAGAGAGCACCGCTCATTAACTTTAGTCAATATTTGCAGAGTATAATTACAGAATATTTATCTATTTACAGAATATCTGTTTCAAGGAGACATTTGTTAGGTACGTGGTGTTGATGTTCAAAAAACAGCTATAACGGGAATTATACATCGAAAAAAACATTTATTTTTTAATACTATGTAAGTCAGATCTGGTAGGAAACTCTGAGACTATGTAATCCACCTAGAACACTACAGATGAGGAAATCATACTAAGAGGCAGCCTTAGTGGTATGCCAGACAGTGTTCTAGGATATTTAATTCTCATAGCAGCTTCACGCGATGCTCTTCATTTTACAGCTAAGGAAAGGCAGGCGGACTTCGGCCAGGCCCCCAACCCCTAGCAGCTCGATCCTGGAGCCTGTCCTCTTGGTGGCAGAACTGACGTGCAGCCACAACTTTCAACACCAAGTCCTGCGCCGTGACCCGGGCTCAGCATAATTTCTCGGCAGGTGCGGGTATTACGGTAGACCTGAGCGATGGGAGCTGTCGTCGTGCGAACACGCGTACCCGGAATGAACCTGCTTTCTCCTACATAAAATCGGGAGGACAATAAAGCTGCGACATCCTCGGGGTGTCAGAGGTGTAAAGGAGTCAGTATCCGCAGCTCGCTCCTAACAGCCCTGTGCTACCCAAGCATTTGTTCAAAGTATTTAGTCCTGAAAAGAGGCGGCGACGGCCGGCGTGGGCACTGCGGCCCGACTGGCAGGAGCTCCCGCGCAGGCCTCCGCCCTCCCCAGGCCTCAGACGGCCGCTCCTCGCAGGCCGGGCCCGCCCAGCTCCCTCCGCCCCCGCCCCCGCCCGGCGCCGAGCCTTCCTAGCAGCTCGGGGAGCAGGGGCCCAGGTCTGCCCCGCCCCGAGACGGCCAACCGGCGCCCGAGCCGCCTCCGAGCACCGGGCCGCGCACCCCTGGCCCACTCACCGCGCAGCGGGCCGCCCGCCGCCGCCTTGGCTCGCTCGCTGGCTGGGCACCCCTCGCGCCGCCGGAAGTGCGGGCCTCGCCGTCAGTCGGCGCCGCGCGGCCGCTCTAGGAACGTGGCGGGGCCGACCCTCTATGGTGCTGGGCCCACCGGAAAGAAGAAACCCTTCGTTTCTTCTTTTTGTTTCGCTCGCCCGCCGCGCCGGAGGCGTCCCGAGGTTCCGCAGCATCACAAGACCTGTGGCCGGGTCCCTTTGTGTGCGCGCCATGGCCTCCGGGGCCAGCTGACTGCAGCCTGGTCAGTCGGGGCTTTTGAAAGGCAGTACCGGCCTGCCCAACCCCAAACGTCATTCTTTCTAAAGTATTGAGCACTTATTAATTATATAGAGGTACTCTGGAGAGCCGAAACTGTTACGATACAGTCACCTGTGTTAAAAAAAAGTTTTTTTTTTTTAAGATCTCAGTTGGCTTTGTTAAGCGATCATGAATGGGCAGCATCCCGTCTAGGAAGTGGAAATGTTCCAAGGAGTTGTATAAAATGGAAGTTTTTAAAAAATTTTTTTATTGTTATGTTAATCACCATACATTACATCATTAGTTTTTGATGTAGTGTTCCATGATTCATTATTTGTGCATAACACCCAGTGCTCCACGCAGAACGTGCCCTCTCTAATACCCATCACCAGTCCAACCCATCCTCCCACCCCCTCCCCTCTAGAACCCTCAGTTTGTTTTTCAGAGTCCATTGTCTCTCATGGTTCCTCTCCCCCTCCGATCTCCCCCCCTTCATTATTCCCCTCCTGCTATCTTCTTCTTCTTCTTTTTTTTCCTTAACATATATTGCATTATTTGTTTCAGAGGTACAGATCTGTGATTCAACAGTCTTGCACAATTCACAGCGCTCACCATAGCACATACCCTCCCCAATGTCTATCACCCAGCCACCCCATCCCTCCCACCCCCCCCCACTCCAGC
>NC_138374.1:35265124-35297563 GCF_054177405.1 Leptonychotes weddellii | reverse complement strand
GTCAGACGCAGGGCTTGGAACCTGGAGGGAGACACAGCCAAGAGGACTCACTGACCCCGGAGGACACAAGGAGAGGGGGACAGAGCGAGGGAGCACATAGATGGCTGGGCCAGTAGACCCAAGGCTGATTAGCGGCCACCATCTCTCCTCCGCCAAGGAGAGGGAAGAGCCAGGCCTGCACCCTGCAAGACCAGCGGCTTCGAGGAGCAGTCAGGGCTGCAGACCCTGTCAAGCTTCAAATGCGGAATGTGCTGTTTCTCTTCCCAAGGTTCTTCGGTACAGAGAGGAGCATGCTGGAGGGGACAGGGTGGCCGAGCAGGGATCGGGAAGCCTGCGTTCAGGCTCAGGCTCTTCAGTGACCTGTGCCGCAACCTTCCTTGCCTCAGGCCTCGGTTTCCCCTCTGTGCCCCGAATGGACTGGCCAGGTGACCCCCAGGTCCCCTCCCAGCTCCCAGACCCTACAGCCAACTGCATGGTGGACTGTCCCCTCTGACTGGGGACACTCTGCTGACTTCCCGAATGGAGCCTCACTGCACATTTGGAAGGCTGGGGTGGGGACTGGAGGGAGGGCTGTGGCTTTCCAAAACTCATTCGGCCAGAAACCGGAAACCAAACCAGTCCCTCGACGGCAGGCCCTCTCACAGTGAGCAGACTGCCTCCTTCCCTTCCTGAGGGGGACTCCGCCCCTGGCCCCGGCTGAGTGCCCCACGTGTTCCCCCTACCCCATCCTTCACTCTGCAGAGGGGCAGACCAATCATTGGCAGGTATAGCTTGGCTAGCCTCACCCAGCCAGGCCTGGCTGTAGCTTCCCCAGGAGCCCGGAGGTGACACCTGCTCACCTTTCCATTGAACAGGTCCCCTGCACCTGAAACGACCAGCTGACATAGAAGGTTCCAACAGCCACTGCTTTTTGGCAGGCTGAGAATTCCCACTAGCAGGAAAGGCCCAGACCAGGCTGAATGTGCCCTGAGCAGGCCCTCTCCTCGGTTGCTCCTCCAGGGCTGTGTCACCAGCAGCGCTCATGACCCTGGTCCAGCGCCCACCCGCGCTCCTGCCTGACTCGCCCGAGCTCAGTTGCAACAGCGGCGCCCCTCCCGTGCTGCTGAGGTGCTGAAGCCAGAGGGGCGGTGTGCCCTGCCTCCTGACCTTTCTGCAGGCTGTCACCCCAGCTTGCCCTCACTACCGGGGGCAGGGGGGTGGCGGGGGGCAGGCCTCCCTGAGCCGGGCCAAGCGCCGTGCCCTGGAGGAGGGGAGAGCTTGCCCAGCCCCGGCCCGGGGCTCTGCCCTACGCACTGGCCCTGACGTTCAGGACCCCCGACTGGCTCTTTATGCTGCTTACTTCGTGGTCAGTTTGATTATTTCTCTTTCCTCCTCTTCTTTTAATTTTTCAACAAAACTGTCCAGCACCGGCATTTCAAATTTAATGTACTGAGCGACCTAGAAAATCCAAGAACATTTTAATGTGCTTTAAATTAGAATCCAAAGATGTGTTTTCTTTTCCTCAGGGCCTCCACAAGCAGCCGATTCAGCCATGTCTTAGAGCCAAGGAAATGGCTGCCCTTCCCCCCACCCACGCCCAACTCTCGCTCTGTACTAGGATGGAGGACAGAAAAGCCCATTCTCGCCTCACAGCCTATTATCCCTGGGAGGAAAGACGAAGCTGGAGATTAGGAAAAGTATTCAGTAGAGAGCAGAACCACACTGGGTCTTCTGGGGGTGGGGGAGGGGAGCGCTGGGAACGCCATTGTTTCCAACCGTGGAATGAAGCCGCGCTAGTCTGTGAATGGTCCGAGGGGTGCAGGGTCACTGGCCTTCACCTTGGGTCCAAACCCTAGAGGCCTTTTCCGTGCAAGGGAGCTCGGCAACATGCTCCTTCCTAGCCCAGGACGCAGGCTGTTGTGGGACTTAGCCACGTTTCCCTTCCACAGGCCCGGGGTAGGCCCTAGTTAAGGGGCCCTGGTGTGGGTCTTTAGTGTAATGACGGCCGAACACACTCTAACAAAGGAAAAGTTTCTACCTGCCTGAGGGGGAAGGCACAGGCAGGGGTTTTTTACGACTCAACTTCCTTTTTCCCCTAGGCCGGTGGCTGGGGCTGGTGGTCCTTGACAGGAGGAAGGAGGGCTGGAGCCATCCCTGTGCTGGGCTTGGGGCCCTTTAGGACAGCTGTGTGAGACGCCACTCCACACGGCTCTGGCCAAGCTCATCTTCAGAGCCCTTGGGAGTCCCCCATGCTGTCGTCCAGCCCCTCCCTCAGGAGCAGGCCTCCCTGAGCCTTGGCCCAGACTCACATCGTGGGGAACTTCCTCGCCCAGGTCGGCTTCCATCAGGAATATCCTGGCGATCTTTTCACATGGCCCGTGCAGGATTCTGGAAATCAGTGGGTACTCACAGTCTTTTAATTTTGTTCGCTCTGAAAAAGAAGGCCATTTATAAAAGTCATGGGCAGTAGGATTGCCCCTCTTTGTTCCAGGATGGGAATGTGGTAGAAAATGGATGTCCAGAGGGCCCGGGAACCTTCTCCAGACCTTGAAGAGAAGGTTGCCCTGAATGATGTGTGATTGTGGCATTCAGCAAAGACAGGTCAGAGAGGAACAGGAGCCCAGGGAGTAGGAGAGAGGGGAGGGTGGACATGGGGAGGCCGGGCTGCTCAGTTACCATGGAGCGGAACCCTGCACAGAGGGACATGTGGGTTCTGCAACCGTTCTCAGGGGGTGAGGGGCTTCAGCTCCAGCTCACAGCCCCTGACATGCACCCCCAACCCTTCCCAACTGAGTGCGGTTGAAGACAGTGGCCTCCCTTGTGAGTTTCGCGGGATTCTGGAAGGGGCAGCGACTGTGCCTGGGTTTGGGCCTGGCAGAGCATTCACGGTGGCCCTCAGAGAAGGAGCATGGTCAGTGAGCTTGCCACATGGACAGAGACTTTGGTCTTTATGATCCGGAAGCACAGGCAGACACTTACCCCCAGACTCGTGAACAATGTAGAGCGCAAACTCACTGGGGCCATTTTCCACCTGTACAGACAGGAACAGGAAGTCAGACCAGGGCTTTATGAGACAAGACAGGAAGGGATCCCTGGCAAGAACCACACCCCCAGTGCTGTGCGCACAAGTCTCCAAAGATCCTCCCCTCTCTCTGCTTAAGATCCCAGAGATGCCGCGTCAGCAGAGGAAACTTTTGCTAGACCTTCTAACCCAGGAACCACCAGCAGCTTCCCCGGCCTTTGCCAGCTTCCCCAACAAGACAGCAAACTGCCAGCATCCCGGGGCAGGGCCGCTCATAGCCAGACTTACTCGGAACTTGTTCAGCAGCAGGGTGAGCACGTGCACAGTTGTCATGGTGCTGTTGACCCTCACGTTGGTCACGGACCCATAGGCAGGAGTAAACACCGAGGTCTGCAGAGGGAGGTGAGCCGTTCAGGGCAGGGCCAGAGGGACACGGAGCTGACATCATGCAGGGTCTGGGCACACTGTCAGCCAGACGGTCTGGGGTGACAGGTGACCCTGGGCTCTGGAAGCACCTGTGCCTGTCCAACACAGATCGCACACAGCTGTGCCCACATCTGGTGCACTTGGGGAAGCCATAGCAACTCCTGTCTTACAGAGGCCTGTGAGAAAGATGCCTCCAAAGCTATCAGGGTCAGTTCTCTGACCCTAGGAGCCAATCCCATGGAAGTACTTCACAGGGCGTGTGGGGACCAGTCTCCTTCTCACTCTTTCTTTGGCTCAAATTGCCAAGTGTCTTTTGATTCTAAGACCAAAAGTTCTGGAATCTGTCTGCTCCTCCCTATTCTCCCAGCAGTAGAGGTTCTCAGTTTACACTGCATCAGCGTCCCACCTCTCCCCTTCCAATCTCAGCGCTTTAGTCTTGGTTCCCAGCCCCAGATTCCTGAATCAGAATCTGCATTTTGAGGAAACCACCAGATGATGCTCTCCATATAGTACAATTTGAGAAGCACTGTCTTCTGGCATAGTTCTAGTTAGAAGTATCTGAAGGCATCCCATAGCCTCAACAGTACCATTGCTTCCTCTTCTCACTGCACACGTGATACAATGATTCTCTCCCCAGTGCCCTGGGGTCCAACCACACGAGCTCTTCACTGTTTGGGGGGAGGGGGCATTATACTCCTGCAGGTATCTTGCCTTTGCCTGTGAGACACCATATAGACAGTCAACCAGGGCATCATCTGAGGCTTAATAAGTCCTCAATGAGCACTGGCCAGGTTATAGACCTGCTAAGCACTTCACCTAAAATCTTTGATTTAATCCTTCCAACAGCTTTTTGAAGTACGCTTTTAAGAAAGGACATAGAGTCTTGGAGAGGTCAAGTAGCTTGTCACGGTCACCCATCTAGGAAGGGCAGAGCCATTGGAAACCCCATGCTTTAGCCCCGTGGCACTGAGATCTCCCTGTGATTCTCACTTCCCTGAGGTGAGCTCTTCCTCACTTTCCAAAACTAAATTCAGATTTACACATTCCTCCTCTATGGTCCTAGCTCTCCTTTCCCCAGGATATAACTGGGGCTCAAGAACATGAAGGACTTGCTCAGTGTCCCCAAGTACCGGAGTCAGACTCAAACCCAGACCTGCCTCTTCCATAGTCGCCATGCCAAATGACTCCGGATTACACAGAAAGCCAGACTAGGCTTTCAGTCCCCAAGAAATATGGAATAGAGGAGTCAGGCTGTTTCAAGGACAAGAAAGGTCTTGTCAACAAGACATTATTAGTGTTGCTTCTGGCTGGAGCCTTTTTTTCAAGATGATGCTGACCAGCTCCAAGTACGAACAAAGGCCCCCTGGCTGCTATGCCATCTCTAACCACAGTGGTTTCTCCCTGGTAGAACACATTTGAATCTAACAGCCCAGGACAAAGCAATGGGACAGGTACCAAGGTTTACTGAGTCTGGAAATCACATCGACACTACTGTGAATCAGAATAGTTTTGGAAAATGGTTGAGTGAAGTAATAGTGTGCAGTTCTAAGAAATAAAATCCAGAATAACAACCTCAGGAAGCCAATTCTAGGTATTTTTTTTAACTCGTTGCCTGTGATTCAAGTACCTTCTTACCTGATTTCTCAGGACACGGATTCCGAATGGACTGCCAAGTAAGAGGGAGAAGGAGCCCCTTACTCAGCCAGGAGATGGGAATCAGCTGTCCAACATGCCTAAGATACTAGTTCACATCCTGGATGTCAGTCAGTTTGCCTGGAGGAATGAACCCACCTTCTGTAGGTAAATCTGTCACTGGGAGAAAGAGCCGTTCTGACTGGATTACAGGCTAGTGGGTTGAGTGTCGAGCTGGCTGAGGAGCCCTTCTTGCCAGAGTGGCTCCCATGGATAAAAAGCTGTGACAAAAGTCCTCATTGTTCATTTCTGTTCATTCAAAAGGCTACAGAGTGCTCAGACATCTCCATGTCTCTGGGGCATTTGCAATGACTACAGTAAGGTTGAATGTGCTTAGAGATGAATGATTCCCTCAGAGGAGGGGGTAAATGCGCTGGAGATAAGCTCCACTATTTGTTACCTTGAGTCATGGATCAAAAGCTTCCTTTTTTAGGATCATAGAAATACGAAGAAACTAAACTCATGCAAATATTCTTTTAAAATTTTTGAATAATTCCTCAAAATAGCATATACATAGCTAATACACTTACTGAACACTTTACAGATGAAACCCCTTTGGAACAAGTTTTAAAGAATATCCAAGTCAGATTGTGGGTCCTTTGGCTAATCTAAATGATTCTTAATCTCTACTTAACTTCAACCCTGCCCCCTCTAGGGAAACTACTCTCAAATAGTCCTGGGTTTCCCTGCACTTAGCAAGGATAACCTAGTGTCACCCATGAACATTCATTGCAAACCCAGCCCAGAGTGGAAGGCGGCGGTGGGGAGGGGGGGGTGCCCTCTTAGTAAGGCAGGGTCCCTTCTGCTTGCCTTGCTGAATTCTTCACCCCAAAGTCCAGGGTACTCCCCAGAGCACTTGAATGGCCCCTGGCAGGCCTAACCTGTGTAACTGTTCTTCAGGTCTGACCCTGAGAGCTGCCTTTGCCAGGCCCCCTCCCCCTCCCGTGAGTCATCGCCTATCAAGATGGGCAGCTGCTTCAACTGGAAACCTCTGCTTCCATTTCCCAGTGCTGCAGGATGTGGCCCTGTTACAGGACACTCCATCCAGGGCCTCACCCAAATTGCCACTCCTGCCATTTATAGAAACAATCAACTTCTCCTTTTACAGTTTGGTTTGTTTAGGGACTGAAGTCATCTGGGGAAGGAGATCTTTTCCTCAGGTCAGTACAATACAAACTCGGACAAAAGGCTAAGTGCTGGGAACCAGGAGTAGTGCGGGTTCTCTGGGGCCCAGAAACACGTGCCCCTGGGCACACCATAACCTAGGGCTTGCTCTATCCAGGGAGAAGGCCAGCAGCACATCACGTTCCCATGAAACCATCTGTCGAGCTCGGGTGGAAACCTCAGAGAAAATTGCCTAATTAGACATAAACTTGGCATTACTTTCCCAAAATCCATGCAACTTGTGAAAATGGATTGACAGTGAGTATGTGTTAAAAAACAAAACAAAGCAAAAAAACAAACCCAACAACAGGCTTTGGGGTCACCAGCTGGAATGTGTTGTGGGTTTTTTTGTTACTTTGATGTGACTTTGGGCAAGCTACTTCTCCTCCTGAGCCCATTTATCGGTGAGGACGCAGATATGACACACCAGCACACAGGGCCATGGTGAGGGTGACCTCTGACAAGACTCTGGTGGGGCCTGGCCTTCAGAAGGTCAACAGCTGCACCCATGCTTGGGGCCGCCTTCCTGTGGCCTCAACGTCGGGGCCCAGGGAAGAGGCCAGGCTGGAACATCACCTTGTGGTTGTAAAAGTGCCCATTGATGGAGAAGCGATGTCGCCGGATCCTCTGGGCCTCGCCGGGTGCGCGGGCCCGGGGCCTCCTCTGGATCACACAAGCTGCGTCACTCTTGGTCCGCATCAGCTGGGGGGTCTCCTCGTCCTCCTCCAGGGGCTCTGTAGTGAGGAACAGGTGAGAAGGTCAGTCCGGGGCAGAGCAAAGGGGCCAGAGAACTGCCATGCTGCGGCGCGTGGGGCTTGGTTCCCTGGAGCTTTGTGGTCACACCCCGCTGCGGCAGACGGTGATGTGAAGGCTGTTCCTGGGACAGAGCTTGGGTGGTGCCCACTTCGCAGACAGGAAAGGGGGGCCCCAGACAGGACCACCTGTGTTGCCATGCCGTATGGCCACGGCCTGGGCCTCCGTCTCTGGGCGCCCTGGGCAGCTCCTCGGCAGCCCCAGCCCTGTCCTCTGAGCCCCCACTGAGTGTGAGGGGAGGACATAAAGAGGACAGATGAGCAGTCTGGACTCCAGAGTGTGAGGAAGATGCATCCTAGAGGCCCACAGGGCCAGGAGGGTGCCATGCTTGCTGTTGCTGTTCTCTCCTTTCTATAAAGCAGGCGACTCAGGCAAATTACGTCAAACAATGTCACCTCTGCAAGCTTCTGCTTCCTTTTTCTGTAAGGGGGCAGCTGAGGAGAACGCCTTGTACTGAGGAGGTATTTAGCCAGTGTTGCTCCTGAAGACAAATAAAGCCACTCTGCGCTCCTCCACATAGCTGGTCTTTCTTTTTTCTTTTTTAGAGAGGGGAAGAGAGAAAAAGAGGGGGAGGGGCAAAGGGAGAGGGAGAGAGAAAGAATCCCAAGCAGGCTCCACATCCAGCAGGGAGTCCAGCCTGGGGCTCGATCTCACAATCCTGAGGATCGTGACCTGAGCTGAAATCAAGCATTGGACGCTTTAACCAACTGAGCCAGCCAGGTGCCCCAACACAAAGCTGTTCTTCAGAGATGGTGGTCATGAGCCAAGCCCCTTACCCCGGCTGAGAGAGACGGGGTCCCAGGTAGCTTGAGGCCCCGCTTACCTGAGCTGTGTCTGGAACTCTCGGCTCTGGGTGCTGTCTGAGTACTTGGCTCCTGGGCAGGGACCCTGCCATCCTGAAGAAGTGGCTCCTTTCTGAAAAGACAGTCAAGGTGCTCATGCGGGGACAGAAAAAAGTAGCTCAAGTCACAGAGAAGAGGCTGGTGGCCTCTGAGGATGGGACACAGGCAAGAAGCAGGGCCGGCCGAGGTAAGGCTCTACTTCACACCGAGTTAATGGAAAACACTGAAAGAAAAGCGAAGGATTGCCGGGGTGTCTGCCGGAAGGAGAGGGAGTGTACCCTGCAGACCTGAGTGACATTGTCCCTGCTGCACAGACACATGGACACACGCCGTGTGCCCATGCACTCCTGGGCACCAGGCTGAGGGAGGCGGTGTGTGCGGCTGAGTGCTGAGCGGGCTCTCCGGGCTTCCCTCAGGCCTGATGGAGAGTCAGGCAGGGGCAACCTCGAGGGGCCAACCTCTGGGCCTCTGGGCCGGGCGGAGTCCAAGCCAGGGAAGCTGGCGCCGGGCCGGGGAAGGGGATGTGTGTGATGGGAAGTAGCCCACAGCGTGAGGGAGCCAGGGAGGAGCAGGCGAAGAGCTGAACCCAGGCTGGGAGGCCTCTGAGGGTCCTGCTGTCTGGCCGCTTCTGTGGCTGCTGCCCCCCTGGGGAGTGGGACCATGAGTCCCACTCGTCGCCTTTCTACGAAGCCCGTCCAAACGTTATACTCTAAGTCTGTATGGGGCGCACGGGGGGTGTCAAGGTGCCCTAAGTGCCCTCAGAACAGCAACTTTGCTTGAATTTTTGAAGGGGAAAAGGTTTCACATTTTCGCCTCTTGGAAGGATTCATTACACGCAGAAGCGAGCAAAATTCAGCAGCTCACTGCCCTTTGTTGGGGGGGAGGCGCTGGGAGGAGGCAGATGTTCATTAAGCGGTAAGGTAGGAAACGGTTTCATCACGATTAAAACATATTTCTGATACTAAAATAAACCTGATATTAAGCTCTAATAAATTTATAAAACCAAATTCTGATATTAAAATGAAAGTAGAGCAGTAGGAGGTTAAATTTGTGTGAATTTTTAAGGTAGAACAGGAGATGCCAAGAAATGTTTGTTTTGCCCAGGATGTTGGGAGTCCCCCGGCCACAGCTCCTTTCCTTGCAGATAAGGCAGCTCCTGTGAATGTATGAGAAACACAAACTGGTGTTGGGAGTCTGGAAAATTCTCTAAGAGTGAGATGATTCGGTCATCATCTAGAAAGACCACTGTTGGCAGGTGAGGCCACGGGCTTAGCAGTCACGGGGTGACAAGGATAGGGCGGGCTTGTGCTCTCATGTGCCCCATTCGGGAGCAGGGCTTTGCCCTGAGACTGAGGACACCACCCCCTGGATACTCCAAACAGTAAGCACGGGTTCAACAGGTGTCAAGGAGGGCACCTGGCCCTGCCTCAGCCAGCCCAGCACTCACAGGGGGCAGCCGGGCTGTCCGGGTGTCCAGGAGGCTGAGGAGAGGTGCACTCGCTCCCTGTCGTCCTGTATCTGGAGCCGGATAGGCCGCCTCAGTCCCCAGGCAATGTTGAGAAGTCCCTCGATGATCAAAGCGCCTTCTTCCTGTGGGGGAACCCACACAGGTTAACCTCTTTCCCCACAGCAGCCCTTCTCAGGGGTCACTGCCCACCCTCCCTGAGCCCCCCTTAAGGCCCAGCCCCTCCCCCAGGGGACTCCCCTGAACACTCTGGCCCCAAACACACCTCTCCTCCTTGGGGTCCCGTCCTCCCCTGGGGGAAGGCACACGAGCCTCTATGTGCTCCAAGGCGGGAGGCCATGGGGCTGACCAGAGGAAGCCTGAGGCATGCCCTTCTACCGCTCAGTTCACGTCTGGTCAGGGGCATGGCCTGGGATGGAGTAGCTGAGTCAGGCGTCCCACAGGAACCCAGCTGTTCTCCAGCAAGCACGTCCACACGGGTGAGGAAACACGTTCCAGAGGAGCCAGGCCACATTGACACTGGTGCCAGGTAGGGGTGCCTTCCCGCACCTGGGGAGGGGGCCCCACGGTCACCAGGTCCCACTGCGAATGTGCTCAGGGCACTGGGTTCCATGCCCACCACAGCAGGGGTGGCTACTCCTCAGAGCTGTGTCTCAGCCTCGCCCCTCTCCCCGCACTGCTCCCGATTGCCACAGGAACCACTCGAGTGGGCTGGTCCACCCCGATTTCTAAGCTGCCTTCTTTCCTGAGGGCCAGTCTTGCTTTTCTCACCACCTGCATGTTACCAGCCTCCACATCCCACTACTCGCGTGAACACTCCGAATAGCTACAACAGCTCTCGTTCTGAGTCCCCAACCAGCCTTGATCTCCCAAGGTCTGCAGATGGCACAGCTACCACCCTCCTGCCAAGCCCTGAGGTCCTAATTGACAGAACTCTCCAGAGGCACCCTCAGCCAGTTTCCCCTCCCCCCCCTCCAGTCTTTGATTCTGTTTCTGACCTCTTTCAGGCTCTTGTGTATGCGTGACCACAGCCAGGCTCTCTGCGCGCAGCCGAATTGCCCCATGCGTGTGCCTGGCCAGGCTGCTTTCAGAACAGCTCTCAGCCCCACTTTCCCCAGATCCTTCCAACTACCTGCTCCTAAGCTGCTTTGATACTAGCCTTTTGGCAATGAACGTTAAACATCATTCTCCCGTTGTTATGTATATATATATGTATTTTTTGAGCCCTGGGTGTTATACTCCCATTGCTATCTTGTGCACCACTTTAGATTTACAAATTGCATTTCTTTCTCCTTATAGGCTTTGAAAGCCTTGTGAGAATAAGGGACCTTGTAGAAACGTCTTCGTATCCCCAGAAGGGCTTACAGAGGTATCCTGCAGCATTGATTTCATGGTAAGTTAGTAATCGCTTAAAACACCCTGCTATCTACAGAGAAAATAGTTCCACTCTGTTCAAGGTTATCAAAAATACACATAGCTTTCTGGAATGACCTTGTACTGTTTGTTAAAAAAGAAAATGACAACAGTAAAAGCAGAGCACGTTTTGATGACCACTGAGGTTACACGGCCACAGACATGTAACTAACGCTCCCTACAAAGTTAAGACTGGATTGATTCCCTGGAGTTAAAGGGCAGTAAGAAACCCCAAAGTGGGGTTCGGTTCTTTGTTTTCTGTCTTGGCCTCAGATGCCTCTGTCAGAGGTCAACATGCGGGGCGCCTGGGTGCCTCAGTTGTTAAGCACCTGCCTTCAGCTCAGGTCATGATCCCAGGTCCTGGGATCGAGCCCCACATCGGGCTCCCTGCTCCACGGGAAGCCTGCTTCTCCCTCTCCCACTCCCCCTGCTTGGTTCTCTCTCTTGCTGTGTCTCTCTCTGTCAAATAAATTTAAAAAAAAAAAAATCTTTAAAAAAAAAATGTCAACACTCTGCGAGAGAGAGCCCCCCGCCTCACCCGACACAGCTCAGTAAGTTCATTCATGGAGCCCCACTGCCTGCCGGCCCCACGTCAGACCCTGTGTGGAGGGAGATCAAGCAGTCATGGTCCTGGACCCGAGAGTCAGGAGATCATTTAGAGCTCTGAGGGGCAGGAGAAGACAGCACTGCTGGGCCAGGGGCAGTGGGGCTGGACACGCTGAGGCTGGGCCTTCAAACATGCCACAGGAAGGCTCTGGGGACCTTGTAGTGAAGGAGGCAGGAGGAATTGCCCTGGGACTGGGAGCCAGGGGCAGGAGCAGAGTTGCTGCCTCTGAGGTCAGGGATCAGCTACGCTGGGGTCTGCTGGCCTGATGTGACTCGGGCCCCATGTCCTTGCACAGATGGTGCACAGATGTGTCCCCAAGCTGCCCCCCCCAACCACTGTTCCTCTGTCCCTCAGCCTGGCCCCATCGGGATGGAGGGGAGGCCCTGTCAAGGCTGCAGCTGTCTCTGGTCAAAGCAGGGGAAACTGAGGGCAGAGCAGAAGGAGCTCCAGGCTCCAGGGCGGCCCTCGCCGTACAGGTGGGGAAGGGCATGCAGGCCGAGGCAGGACTTGAATGTGGGTCCCACAGCCTCACATTTCCATTAAGTCGGGAAGCCATTCTGGGCCCTCTGATTCTGGGTCCCAGTGAACACGTTCCTCCTCACTGGAGCCCCCTGCCTCTCCCTGGGCTGAGGTGGCAGGAGCGGGGCGGCCCCTCCCCTGCCCTGGAGGGTAAACAACCCTGGAGCCTTCCACAGCTCCGGGCTGGCGGCGGGCCCAAGCCCGCCCGCCACGTTGTTTTCCCTCTGCGAGCCTTCCTGGGCACTGCTATTTTTGGCCCGCGTGACAGTGACTGATGGCAGGCGGGGAAGTATAAAAGCAGCTGCCGAGCCTCCGGGTCCACCAGACAGCTCGGGGAGCCTTGCACGCCGGGCAGCGGCCCCACCGTCGCGCTCCCCGTCCATCTCCTGGCCATGCCAACGCTGGACACGGTGCTCTGACTGTGGGGCCCCCAACCCTCGACCCCGAGCTCCCTGGGCCTTCCCAAGGACTGTCCTTGCTCATCTGGCAGCCCTGTGATCCCCGGGTTCCCTCAGCTACAGGTAAGGGAGAGCAGCTTCCCTCTGGTTAGAGATGGGACAGAAAGGTTTTGTTTATCTTTGAGGATGAACAGGGCCTCACTGCAGGTTAGAGACCAGGGCATGCAGTCGATGGCAGGGATAGTAGCCGCCGAGGGCTTCGCATTCGTAGAGGGATTTCATTCCATGCTTTTCTTACAACACCCTTTCCAGCAGGTACTTATAACCCTGTTTTATGGATGGGTCAGGGGAGGCTTGGAGAGATGACCTTGCCAACGGTCCCCAGGTCAGGAAGCAGCAGAGGCTGGTCTTACACCCATGTTCCCTCTGACTCCAGCCCATTAGGCCGGGTTGTCTGATTTGTGCGGGTTCTTCAACAACAGTAAGGATAGATTCTTGAGCACGAGGCTTTCAGCGTTAGCAGGAAGGAAGAGTCCGGGAGTCCGAGCCCGGGCTTGGGTCTGCAGACTTCACTCCACTCTCAGGCCTGTGAATCCCCTGGGCAGCCTCAGCTGACAGAGGGGACACAGAGGGGTGACAGAATGGCAGACCCTCAACCCCGGTCCTCTGTCGATCAACAGGTCTCCGCCCCGCATCGCCAACGGCCATGAGGTCCCGGCTACTGCTTCCCGTGGCCCACCTGCCCACGATTCGGGAGACCCTGGAGGAGATGCTGCCCGGGGGGCCCGGGCAGGAGCCCCTGGCCTCCCCCAGCCTGAATGACTACGTGAAGTCCATTTGTCAGCTGGCCCAGCCCACTTCAGTGCTGGACGTGGCCACAGCCAGGGCCCAGCCCAGCAGAAGCCCTCGGCCAGCCCGGACCTTCCAGAAGAGCTGCCCTACTGAGTCCCTACGGCACATTACTACCCGCTTCAGTGGTCAGCAGCCAGCACCGCCCGGGGACGGCACTGCTGACCCCCTGGACTGGCTCTTTGGGGAGTCCCAGGAAAAGCGGCCGAGTAGGAGGGACCCGCCAAGGAGGACTGGCTTCTCTGCTGACTCCTGGGGTCTACACAGACAGATGGACAGTGGCAAGGCCCGAGGGACCCCCAGAGGGAGACTCTGGGATGCCAGGGTGCAGGGACACTCTCCAGTGAGACCCTCAAGGGACTGGCACCAGGGCTCCGGGGCTTCCAGGCAACTCTGTGGGGCCGCGGCCTCCCCCCTAGCACCCCGCCCCAGCAGCACCCTCAGAACTCTCTATTTGCACCTCCCAGTGATCCATGAACTCTAACCCCTCCCCAATAAAGGCTTCTCTACAGAGTATGCTGGTCTGTGTCACCTCCCCACCCTCCTCCCCTGGGGTGGGCATTGTCCCCGGCAGGTCTCCAAAAGGGAAACACCTTTCTGCAGGGGCTGCCTGCCTGGGCATTTCATAGCGAGGCCCGCCCCCCACCCCCTGAAGCCTATCTGGCCTCATGTGGTGTTACTGATCCTGCTTGCACTGTTCCTTGCTGGCTGAGCACCTTGGGCAAGTTACTTAACATTTCTGTTTGTTGGTTTTCTCGTGGGTAAAATGGGGGTAATTAAAGGGACCTGCTTTCTAGGCTGTTCTGATGAGTTAATGTTCGCATGCATCAAGGGGCGCATGTTACAAGCCCGCATGCAGGCTTATACCCACGTCTATGTGACTGCTTCACAGGCAGGGATGCGAGGTCGGTGGTGGGTGAGAAGCGAAGCTCTCAGCCATACAGGGATTTCAGAGTGAGGCCTGCGCCCTCCCAGGTCAGCCTCCTGGCCCCACCCCCAGAGCCCGGGCTCCATGTAGCCCAAGAGGAAACATACGGTTTCCCCAAATGTACCTGCTGAGTGTGGGGGGAACCTGTCCCTGGGTCACCTGGGGTATCTCTGTGGCTCCAGCTCTCAAGTCCTGTTGTGTCATTGGGAGAGTTTTGCCCGTGCTGAGGGTCAGGACAGACCCCAGACCAGCTCAGCAGGCAGGGTGCCAAACCCCCGGGCCTGGTGGCCCTGTCCCCACCATCCCCATCCCTCCCTCCACACCAGGGGGCTTCTCGGCTGTGGGGCAAAGTGCAGGCTATTGGTCAGCTGCCCTGCTCTCAGGCAAGTCCAGTGGCCAGGGCCTCCCTCCCCAGGTCCTAAGGTCTGGGCCAGCCCTGGCTCCTCCAAGCCCAGTGCCGGAAGCCATCTGACAGGGAGGGAGATGAAGGTGAGGAATAGGGGCGAGGGAGGGTCTTCTTCCTCAGAGAGGTGGGTGAGACATCGGAGAACTCAGAAGAATCGGGCCTGAGGACCCATCACCCTGTTCCCTCAGGCCAGGTCAGAGCTGGCCAACCCTGGTCAGGGCGGAAGGGACAGAGGGGAGAGGAGGAGGACAGAGCTGGGGCCACAGTCAAGCTCACAGCCAGCTTCAGTTTCCTCCATCTCCTTGCTCTGAGGGCTACCCAACTATTTTCTTCCTTTCCTTTTTTTTTTCTATTTTAAAACTGCTTTGCACTTTAAAAAAAATGTTCATTGTCCCCCTTTTATGTGTGTTTTGTGGGAAGGCAGAACGTAAGCCATACATTTAAAAGTGTCAGACAAGTAATTTACTCAGTCTCCTTATCTGTAAAATGGGGACACCACCCTTGCCCTTCACAGCCTGCAGGGGTTGAGGAATGGGGCACATGCCCTTGGAGATGGAGTAGAAACACCTCAGAGGAGTGCCTGCATCCGTCACAACCCACTGTGTCTCTGGCCTGCTCAAACCTGCCCGTCCCTGACCTTTGCTGGCAAATAAGTGCGGAGCAGCCTTTAGCCAGATCACCCTTAGGAGGTGGTGGGGAGTGCTGATTTGGGAGGGGGTGCTGGCCAGTGACTGGGCTGGGCTTGCCTCACTGTACCCCTCTGCGAAGCTGTGTGAAATCGGGTCAGAAGGAGGCAACTAGGATGAGGTTGGCCAATCCCCCCTGCCCCCCCTGCCACGCCCCGGCAAGCTCAAAAGCCACACGGCTGCGTTTGGGAGGTCAGACAGGGCTCTGGGCTCCTTTGCTCATCTCCCCTGATGTGAAAGAAACTAATGGCACCTTCAGGAAATGCCCCCCCCAAAAAAGAAAAAAAAAATTAATAAAGAGCGGGGGGAAGGGGCTTCTGTCATTATTCCAAGCTTCCCACGGGACAGAACAGCCTAGCAGAAAGTCCCCGTGATGGGGGTCCTATAGAGCAGTCTCCTCCTCACTCGCCCCTGGAGTAGGGAAAGGATGCAGGGCCCTGACCAGGGGGCAGCCTGGGAAGCACTTGGGAACTCTCAAGGGAACATGTCCACAGCCGAGTACACCCGGGTGCCAGTGGTCTGTCAACTGCCCGTCATCCTGCCTCCAGGCATTAAAAGAAGGAGGATCACTATAAGAGGGAAGGGGATTCCTGACTTTCTCCACCCTGGGAGAGGCAGAGACCCTGAGAGAGGGGATGCTCCTTCCCTTACTCTGCGCAGGAGCCTGGGACCAAGGATGGGGACTGGGTGTGATGCGCGCTCACGGCCACCAGGGGGAGCACGAGAGGCCGGCTCCCCTAGCTGGTGCACAACAGGAGGGTCCTACTTCTCATCGCAGGGACGTATTTACCCACCGGTGTTTCCAGGTGGTCCGTTTTTCTCTCTAGCAACCAAACAGCCTGGTTAAAATGATTTGCTATCTTCAAAAGGCACAGATTGCTCCAGGTTGCTCGTGCTCTCCTTTGTAATATAAGCACAAGGCAGAGTTTACGATAGAGGAGGCCAGTGCCTGGGCCTCCTCCGACAGAGGAAGCTAGTATGGGAAATCCCTCGCCCTTTGGGAGCTGGGGGAGAATTCGCCGGGAAACACCTGCCCCGGGGCATGGCCCTGCTCCCTGACACACTTCATCGTCCCACGTTCTATGGATCCCGGAAGAGACCGTGGAGGAGGAGGTGTCCCCAAACTGCAGCAGTCAGGCCATGGTCGCTCGGGGGGAGGCCTAGTGACAGCAGGGAGCGGGGTCTCTTCTGGAGCCCCACGTGGCTCTGCGAGGGCACAGCCGGTGCTGAGCCCCTCTACAGCTGGACGGCTCCTTAGCTCGGTGACCGGAGGTGACAAACAGCAACCTGCGTCTCTGAGGCTGGTCAAAGCTTAATGCTGGCAATGGGGTCTCTGTCTTACAAACTTTTGTGCTCGGGCCTTGGAGCCATGCTGGCATCTTCCACTTACTGCAGTGTTACCTTGCAGGAGAGCCTTAAGCTCTGAAAGCCTCAATCTCTTTGTCTGGAAAATGGGCCTTCCCATGTCACACAGCTCTTGCATTGCAGTGAAGAACAGAGGGGTGAAGTGCCTGGTGCCTGGTGCCTATGTTCCCTGCCCTCAGGGCCCGCAGTGCCTGAGGAGAGGCCAGCCTGGGGTTGGCCCTGCGGCAGGTGCCTGAACTGCGAGTCCCCGAGGCCCAGGAAGTCCCCGGGTCTGCGTTCTGAGAAACCACAGAGGCCTGAACACAGGCTGGTGGGTGGGTCACGGAGGCACTCAGTGTCCAGGAATCAGTCATGCGTTTTAGTGTCAGAACTCTGTGCTGCCCAGGCCTATGTCCTTTTGTGGTGGCGGTCACCCCCCGAGGACGCATACTCCCTCAGCCTGGTGCCCCTTGGCTGTTCAGGCTGAGGAAGGTTCCTGAAAGGTACTTTCTGGCTCCAGGGAGATCAAGTCAGATCCTTATCCCTCTTTAAGGTTAGGAACAGGAAAACCCCCGTCTGTGGGGTGTTAACTTCTTACCACAGGGGCTGTCAGGAACACCTCTTCCCCTTTTTGGGGTCTCTCACTTTTCCACATGGACTCTCCTGTCACACACAAACACAGGGCGTAGGTTTGAGGCTTCCCAGCCCTACGCCCCACACGACTGTTCCAACAGAGGGGATTGTCTTGGGGAATCCCAAGGGCCAAGGCCAAGCTCTTAGAGTAGCAATTCTCCAAACTTGACCTTCATCACAATCTCCTGGAGGGCTTGTTAAAACACAGATGGAACATAAGGAGTTTCTGATTCAGCAGACCTGGGGGCAGGAGGGTGACAAGAATTTGCATTTCTCACCAGTCCCAGGTGACCTTGAGGCTGCCGGTGCACAGACCACAGGTTGAGAGCTGCCAAGTCTGCAATCAATCACTGAACGGCCCAGGGCTGAGGAACAGGGCCCAGCCAGAAGACCCCAGCGCACGCCTCCCGCACAACGACTGAGGTGGGTCCAACTCTGCACTTAGCATAGACCAAAACTGTCCAGTGCTCAGGACCCATCTCAGCTTGCCCCGGGCCTGTGCCTGCTGGTTAGTCACCCAACACCTACGGTGGGTTGGCGCGCTGTGCCTGGCCCAGTGCCCGAAACCAGCCGGGCACTCAGGTAAGGAAAGAAGCAGCAAAACCAGAGATAGCAGGGGGGTGGCATCAGAGCCCCGGGGGGAGCAGGGCTGCGGCAGGCTGGTGGGAGAGGTGTCAGAGAGCTGCTCTGCAGAATGAAGAGTGGGGCCGGGCCGAGGGGGCGGGGACCGAGGCCCTGTGCAGGCTGAGCGGGCCCAGGGGAGGTGGCATGGGAGGCGTGTGCCCTCCCAGGCCCAGTGCTGCCTGGACCACGGGCCAGCAGCTTGTCTCCCACACCCAGGCTCCCGAGCCGCGTGACAATAGCCAGGCCTGGGCTGTGTTGCACCCACGGACGTGTTTTGTTTAGCCAGCATGGTGTTTTGAGGTTTGGGAAATTCCACATGAAATTCTGGATATCTAACTTCTTTTGAAAAATTAGGAAGAGTCTGGCTGTCTGGAGCCCATGTATCCTGCACAGCAACGTCTCCTGACGGGATGTGCTCTCCGGCGTCCTCCACTCCCCAAGCCTGCCCTGCCTCTCCCATTCTGAGCTGCCTGGCCCTGCGAGCATCCTTTGGGGAGCTCTCCTCCATTTCAAAGCTTTCCTCTGATGTTTATTCTGACTGACAAACACGGAGACTGCTTTCACTTCTCGATTGCCCTGTGACCTTGGGCAAACCAGAGCCCCGTGTTGAGTTCCTTATTTGTGCTGTGGGATGGGCAGAGAAGGGACTGGGCTGTGGAGTCTCGAAGATTTCAAATTCCAGTGTCCTGGCAGTTCATCTAGGCAAAAGTCCCAGGTGGAAGGAGAAGACCCACAGGCGATTATTTCTACCTGCTCTGAACTCTTGCTGGGTCTGTGTGTGGGTGGGGAATGCTCTGACCCTCAGCACCCCTTACAGGACCTCTAAGGAGATGGCCTGGCTGCTGGTAACCTGGTCTCTAACTCAGAAGATGGGCGACCTCATAATTCATTATCCAAACTGGGACACTTCTGAGAGTGAAGGCAATGGTCTTAATGATGGCCCTGGAGTAACAGGTATAAACCAGGACTATCTTCAGCAAACCAAGATGGATGGTGGCCTATGAATAAAGAAGAGAAACAGGCCTTACCTCTCGGTGTCTCAGCTGAAAGCTTCTGCCCTCATGGTAGCAGTTGTAAGTTTTTAGCAAGCTTAAGAGCTCCGACCTAAAAAGGTAAAGACACACATAATAACCTTGGGGCGTGGCAGGGCTTTGGGACATAATGACAGATGTCTTGCCAGCCACACACAATCAGTTTAGAGACTAGACTCTGCCATCAGACACACGCATTTCAGTCTTCTAGAGGTTTCACATGTCAGCCCTTGTGGAAGGTGTAGGGGTGGGAAGAGGACGAGGAGAAACTCACAGACGGCCCAAGTAATTGTGCAAATTGTGTGTGCACACTTTCACTATCACAGATCAGAGGTCCTGACAATCTCCCTGTACTTTACTTCTGAGTCACTTCCTCAATAAACTCCCTGAGATTAGATCATTAGCCTTTTAAGGACTCTTGCTTTTCTCCCCCATATTACTTCCTATAAGGGCCTGGTGGGCTGCTGTGGGGGCACCATGAGGGGTGCCTGCTTCTTCCTTGCCCTGCCTTTATGGAGGTATGATCATGAGATGAAGTTGACAGCTGTGAGAGAAGATCCTGAAGGTCTGTGCCCAAAACGCCTTCTCCCCGGAATAAAGGGAGGCCGTGGCAGAGAGAAGAGAGTCCCTGCACCCCAGCGGGGCTCTGCAGGGGCGTGCGGTCCCGTACATAAGAAATGCGAGCCACACATGTAATTTTAAATCTTCTAGTAGTCATATTACAAAGAAAAAACAAACAGGGGAAATTAGTTTTCATAATACATTTTGTTTTATGGCACAATGTATCTAAAATTTTATCATGTCCACATGGAATCAATATAAAAACTACTAACGAGATCTTGTTCATTATTTTATTTTGTAACGAGTGTTTGCTACTTGTCTTTTATATTCACTACTCCTCTCCAGCCGTAAGTCATGCGCTTGGCAGCCACCGAGGCTCATGGCTCCCCTACCGGACGGTCCTGCTCTAGAATCTCTTCAGGCAGTGCCTTCGCTGACACTGGAGTCCCCCAGGGTATGGACGAGCAACACCTGCTGCTGGTGCTCGGGTGTGCTTTCCGATGTGGGGGTGATGGTACCCGACAGGGCAAGTGAGGCACTTGTGATTCAGTGAATGGGATGCCATTAACACAGCAAGAGTCAATGTTGCAGGTTCACCGCGTCTGTAAGTATGTAAATGCTGAACCTAAACTTGGTAGGACACCTATACATGAAATCAATCATGTTATGGTTCTGATTATGACGTTTCCCAAAGTTGCATTTAATATGATTCTCATTATAAAATTTAAACCAGGAAAATGATGGTGTGGGCAGCACCGTGCATGGAGTGCCGTCTGTTTTCTCAGGTCTCTGAGAGGGGAACCCAGGAAGGAGGTCAGCAAAAGCTGGGAGGCTGGCTTCTCTTCAGCGTGGCAGATAGGAGCTGCCCAAATTTAGAAAAGATTTGGACTCAGGACTCAAAAAGCAAGATAACATAAAAAATACACTTTTCTTTAGTTGGGAAATAAATTTGAAAAACTATTCTAAACATTTTTTTATGGTAAGACAGATAGTAAATAAAATTAAAAATAAGCAGAGCTAAAAATTATTGTGTCAATAAAATGCACTTCTTTCAGTAAAGACTCCAAACCTATTTTGAGTTTTTTTTTTTCTTTTTCCCCCCTGAACTGTTTAACATGATTAAGAATGTTAGAATTGCTCTAGTTTTTGAATCAATTAAATGCCATCTGTGCAGAGTCACGGCGGACATTGCCATGCTTTCCTGCCTTTGTGGGCCTGAGGAGGCAGGGGTCAAACCCACACCCCAAAGAGATCCTTGATCTCCAAGGACACAGGCTTCAAAAAGAAGTGCCCCCATCACTGTCCCTGGAGCAGGCACATCGTCATCTCTATGAAAGGTGCCCCAACTCCCTCCACCCAAAGTCTGTCCATGGCAAGGTGTGGCCACAAGAAGATCCCCTCCCTGTACGCAAAGCCTTACTTCAGGATGGACTTGCTGTCGCTGATGGGGACGTGAGAACTGGGCGGACAGTCTTCCTTCATCTTCCCCTCTTGTCTGCAGACTCGGAAGTTACCTGCTGGGAAGAGGAGGAAGCACAGACAGGTGAGCCTGGAGAAGCGCTGGCCAGTGCAGTGTCCAGAGCCCTGGTGTGCCAGCCTGTGGCTTCAGGCTCACCTTCCACCTCCCATCCCGCCCGCGCCCCTCCTCCCTCCACTCCTTGGCACAGGGCGGCCACAGCTGAAGGATCAGGCTCAGAGGACTTAATGGGGCCCCACACCCACCCGGGGCAGCCAAGCTCCCCCGGGTGGGTGGGGGGCAAGGTCAGAACTGCGGCGCTAGCTGGCACCCAGTACCAGCTCTATCAGCCCCCCCTCCCAGAATCTCTCCATAATCCCTAAGAATCTGGATCAGTCTCATAGATGCTTCAGACCACAGGCTCTCTTCCCTCAGCTGGGACATCCTGAAGGATGGTTTCCGCCTCCATTGCTCCTCCAAACCCCCAAAGCACCCTGGGCCTTTCTCCTCCATTCCTACCAAGCCCAGGCTGGTGGCCCCATCACTGCCTTTGGAATCGGCACACCTGGGCCAGCTCTCCTGGTGATGGGTTACTCGGTACTGTGGTCACCACATTCGGGAGACTGTGTTGAGCATTTTCTACGAATTATCTTATTTACTCATTACAACAATAGTATGAGGTAAGTATTATCCTATTCCCATTTTATGGATGAGAAAACAGAGTCAGAAGTTGGGTACTTGGCCCAAGATTCCCAGCGAATCAGTGGTAAAGTCAGTACTTGAACACAAGCATTTAGATCCTAGATTCTGGTCTCTTAACCCCTTCCCTGTATTAATCTTGCACAGTGACTTAAACCCTCCAGCCTTCTTTTTCTCATCTATGCAATGGGGTGACCTCTGCCCTATAGGACTGTTAGTTGATTCACACACGAGACTGTGTCTTCACAGCCTGGAAAGCTTTGTGGAGCTTCTCAAACCCTCCTGGGGAAATCCACTGGTGCTTTCTCTAGCTTGTTGCCATCTTCTGCACAGATTTCAACTTTCTCCCTCTCCAGCTTACTCTGGCCAAGAACTCCCTTCTTGAGGCATGCCGTGTGTTGGGCAGTGAGCCACAGCTTCTCTCCGCTGCCCCCAGTCTTGGCCCTGTCCCTCCTCTTCTCTCAAGTTGCCGCTAGCACTCTGAGGGGTTAAGTCACGCTGGGAAATGGCCCAGAAAGGGTACACAGCTTGTCCTTCGCATTGCAGAGTGGCTCCTTCACAAAACCCCAACGTCTGTTCTCACAAACCTGGCTCAGTCAGGTCTTCCCCACGCGCGCACACATGTTCCTGGGGGTTCACGGTCAGGTTCGACTGCTGTTGTATTAATGTCCTCAGAGCACTCCATCCCCTTGGGCCCTGACTCTGACCAGCTGTACACCCTGTCTTCCTGCTTGTTTGTACCATCCACAAACAAGACAAGCCTGCCTTCCATGATAGCCTCAGGCTTGAACCACCATTTGATTCTGGAAGCAGGGAAACATAGAGAACGGGAACAAACTGAGGGAGGTGGGCTTCTCAGTGACCTCAGAATCATCCTATAAACACTTCCACTCTGCCTGGGTCTAGACTGAGGCAAAACGTGGCCTAGAGAGAGGTTAGGTCCCCTGCTGTAGCCACAGTGAGGTCCTACCTCCAGAGGGCACAGGCTTAGGCACCATGGGGGCCTGGAGCGGGGGCCTTGCTCTTGGGCAACAGGATTTCAAAATCGGGTTTCAGTTCCTCAGGTCCTGAGGCTCCAGTGGAAAAAGTGATCTGCCAGGCTCCCTCTCTGGGCAGTTCCTCAAATACTTCCATGCAGAGCTGGCTTCAGCCCAAGAAAAGTATCTGGGTTTCTCACTCTCTGCTGCTTCTGTGGGCTCATGTCACTACTGTGTCTCGCTTTATGCAGGCTCATCGTGGGAAGGGCTGGATTTGCCCAGAAGTAACAGCAGGTGGTTTTCCCCCTTGTCTCCTCTGTAGCCAGCTTCTTTCCCACCCCTCCTCACTCCCTGCCGGGAGCTCTAGCCTCCCTGAGCTGCTCTCATTTCTCCTAACAGGCTTTCCGCTTTGTCCTCCTTCTGGGTCTTCATGGTGCTGTCCAGAAAACAGCCTCCTCCTTGTCCTATGCTCGGCTGCGAGCTCCCCAGGACACCCTTGCCAGAAGAGCCACCTTCTCCCGTATCAGGAGAGGCTCCCTTCCAGTCCAGCACCTGCTCTGGGCTCCTGGCTGTGCTGGGTCTGCAGGGCCTGGCCCGTGTGTGAGGGAGCTGATCGGAGGCTGGGGGAGTGGGGGGGGGGGGCAGGGAGTGGGAGGTGAGGTTGAAGCTGCAGGCCTCCACACCAGGGACAGTACTTTCCTGGCTCACCCCATTTCCAGCCCCAAACCTGAGCCTGACACGTAGCAGGAGGCACATAGATGGCTGTTAAATTAGTGGATGAATTTGAGAAGCCTCACGGGGTCCTCCAAGGTCAGTTTTCCAAGAGTTGTGCATATCCAGCTGGAATAAAACATGTAAATGTCTCCAGGATCAGGGAAGTGACTCCGCTGAGATACTGGTCAGTGGAGTCCATGGGGACTTGGCGGACACATTCCTTCTCTGGAGGGTCAGCTCTTCTGGAGTGTCATGAGAAGCCAGACATCTGGATTTGTATGGGCTACATTTCACTGTTGAAAGGTGGACACTGTGGCTGAGACATTGACCTGTGCTAGCTCAGATTCCTCCAGGCCCCCATGGGGCCATGTGCCTAACACCTCACATGTCACACGCAAGAAGGGTTGTGTGTCACTCTCAGGCTAGTGCTTTCGAGCCGTGTGTGACCCTGGTCTCTGCCATGGTGACCCAGAAAGCTGCATGTGCCAATTGGTGCCGCTTCCAGATGGTCAGCCTGGGTCCCCGAGTGCCTCTGTGGAGCAGAGTCCTCGGCCAACCCACTCTGGATATGGACTGGGAAGAGAAATAATGCTCTGCTGGGAAAAGCTGCTGGTGTCTCAGGGATCTGTTACTGCAGCATGACCTAGACTATCCTGACTAATGCAGGAAATTATTCAGTTAAAAAATATATAGTTAAAAATAAAATGTAACCAGACAAAGCACACTTGCAAGACAGGTGATCTTGGTGGGGCTCCAGTGTGTGACTTCTGATTCACCACAGGACCCAGTTTACAATACTTTGATTCTCCCACACCATGTGGGGAATATGCCGATTTTGCTCTGTTTAGTAGGAATACTTATAAGTGGAACCTCTGTAAGTCATGCAGTGATTAGTTATTAATATGCTTCCTAAAGAGCTCTGGGCCAGGAGCTGCTAAAGACCCTCATGGCTTCAGTTGCCTGCCTTAGCCTCTCTGTGCCTTCATTTTCCCATCTGTGCAATGGGAATATTGATCTCCAATTTTCTCAACTGTAGAACTCTCTGTTCAAATGGAATATTTATGCAAATCAGATTAAAGGGGGCTGCTTGGTTGACAGTGAGGTGGGTGTTGGGGAACCCCATCCAGGGTTTTGCCTAGGACTCTGGATAATACTATTTGCAAAGCACAGTACTAAGTAACACATTCCCTGCATTGGCTTTCCAGAGAGCTTCAGTGTCCAGAATCTGCTCTTTAGAAGGATGTGACCAACATGCTGAGCAGCTCCAGCTGGAGATGGGTGGCATCAGTTGGGGGAAGGAGTCAGGAGGAAAGTGAAGAATGGGGTGGCTGGGTGATGGACATGCGGGAGGGTATGTGCTATGGTGAGCGCTGTGAATTATATAAGACTGATGAATCACGGGCCTTTACCCCTGAAACAAATAGTACATTATATGTTAATTTAAAAAAATTTAAAAAAAAGAATGGTCTCGGATTATAGATGGGCAAGTGAAAGGAGAAAGGGGAAGGTGACCCAGAGGGTAAATAGCTTAGCTTGGCAGAGATGGAGAATGGGGCATGCCATCCCGGGGGAGTGCAGAAGATGAGTGAGCAAGGCTTCGGGGAGGCAACGAAGGGGACACTTCAGCCAAGGGGATCTCTTCCAACTTGTTGGGCTGGGTCTGAGCCTTATGGGGTAGGAACCTTGGCCCCCTGGAAAAACAGTCTCTTCTTTGAGAGAATCACACATTTCTGTGTCTTCTGACATTCATCATCTGTCTCTCTGATTCTCACATGTCCACCCTTCCCCCCCAAGTAGACAACATCTCCACCTCCCTGAGGTCCAGAGCTAAACTTGGGGGTCACTCACAGACTTCCACTCCAAATCTGAACACTGTGCATTTGTGCCTTCTTTAGCAGACTGAACTTGAGACGCTTTTCACCCATTTTGATAATCCCTGTGTCTTGTAGAGTTCTAAAGTGAGGTACACGTGTGACGCAGGGGCACCCTAGAGAGAACTGCTGAATGAGAGAGCTGCAAGGCAGGGAGAGAGAAAGGGAGGGAGGGACAGAGAGAGAGAGAGAGAGAGGAGGAACGCCCCAGGAAGAAAGCAAACAGAGATCCCTCTGTTCAGAACGTGTTTCTGAAACTCCCTAAACATTCACTCTCCCTGTGCACTGGATAGGGCCTTGGACAATCTCTAATGGAATGCTTTTCAACCTTTAATAAAACAGACAATCTTATTTGTAAAGGCAGAAGCCCATTGCACAAATAGATTAAAGCAAGGCTACTTTGGTTGAAGCTGGAGTGGGGGAGAGCATGCGCTGGAGCCGGCCTGCCACCCAGGCGCAGTCCAAAAACCAGAGTGACAGATGCAGCTGGGCAGGCCAAGCCCTGCGGCTCTGGGAGGCCAGCCCTCTTTGTCCCAGCCTGCTCCCCTCCCCCAGCCCCCGGGCACACAGCTCAGGCCTCAGTGTTTTCTCCCAGGGCTGGAGGAGGCTCTGTTCCCAACTAGAGGACTCAGACTGCAGCCAGGGCTCCTTGTCCCCAGACAAGTGGCCCCAGGGCAACGTGCCAGCCACGGTTACCTGTCCCCAGTGAACAGGCAGTGAACTGTTCTTGCTTTCCACTTCAGCGGCTGCTCGGCCAGCCGTGCAGGGGGGCTACTAAAGACAGCCAGCACCACAGCCTGCCTTGGCCATTGTCCCTGGCCTTTGATTTGGGACAAAGGACACTGAAGCCTTTACAACTGCGAGGCTTGGCCCATATTGACCTTGTTTGTGGTCATGGAGCCGGTTATCACAGAAGAAGGCAGCTTTGTGGCTCCTCGGGTCACCACCGCAGCCCAATCCTGCTGGCCAGGGGCAAAGGAGAAAAAGGCTAAGGGGGTGGGGTATTCATGAAGCCAAACTGAGTGCATTTGAAAGCCTTTTCTTTCGGGACTCTGTGCTGCCTACTTTTTCCTCTTACAATGCCCTCTCTTTTCATACAATGATGGTGAAAATAGATGGTCATTGTCCTCACTTGGCAAAATGGCAAATGCATCAATATCCAAATTTAAATGTTCTGGGGATGTCTGTGAGATCTGGTAACCTCTAATACTTTATAAAATTATGATGCTTATTTTCTTCTTTAGGCATGATTAAAATCGAATGTGTAAATAAAGTGACATGGGAAGGGAAAGAAAGGAGGACAGAGCGGTGGGGCCCAGCTGGGAGCCTCACACCCAGGCTGCTTCGATTGGAAGGAGGCAGGAGGCTCAGAGAGAGAGGGCAGGTGCAGGGCCACTGCCTGGCATTCCTGAGAAGCCTAAGTTCCCTGCTCCGAAGCCCATGACCACAACTTCCGAAGGCCAGCCGGGGAGGGGGGGCTGGGCAGCAGGAGGCACTGAAAACAAGGAGCCCTAAAGGCCCCCGCAGCCCCCCTCCGGCACCTGTCAGCCAGCAAATGGCAGGAGTCTTAGTGCAGGGCTTGGTGCCAGTACGAGCTGCCTCTGAGAGGGGGCCTGGCTGGACACAGGCAGCCCCTCAGCAGCACATGTTCGCTGAGAAAGCCAGTTGTTGGGGTGCGGATGGCAGGCAGCGACTCAGCAGCTGCTGCCCCTGCCCCTCCACACGGCTGTCCTTCCCCCACTCTCCAGTTCCAACGGCCATTCCCCTCCCTCTGCCACCATCTGCCTTGGGCTCAGCCACGCCCCTCCCTGCCTCAGCACGGTAGCTAGGAAGGAGGACCCGGGGGACACTGTGCACGGTCCAGATGGAGGTGATGGTGGCTGAGGGAGAGCAGGAGAGGTGACTGCAGGGCCGCCAGCCACCTCCACCACTTCTCCTGGGCTGACTCACAGACCCCAACTCGCCTTTGCTGCGTCCTCCCCACCTCCAGGGTCCTGGGCTCCCACCCACAGGTCTCCCTGAGCCCATCCTGGCACCCAGGCCTCCCTGACCCTGGTGCCCTTCCTCTGAAGAGCTTGGCCCTCCGCATCCGAGCAGGCTGGCCTTGCTCGCATCTTCCAGACAGCCCTAGCTCGGAGGCAGCGCCTTATCCAGGCCCCTGCGGCAGGATTTCTGGTTTCTGCTCTTGCTTTCCAAGGCACGGCAACCTAAGGCTCCCTCCTGCTCCCTCTCTCATACACACCAGAGGCCGGAGGGGCCCTTCCTGCCAAAACCAGGCTCACCTCTTCCCTCTGGAAGTCGGGATCCATGCAAGCAGGAATCCTCTCAGCCATGCTTTTTGGGCCAAACAGGTGCTCCGAATGACCAAGATCCTGAGTGCCTGGGGCCAGGGTGGGGGCAGTCTGGGGGGCAAGCCCTCCGAGCCAGCAGCTGCAGGGCTGCACCGGGGGCTCTCCGTGGCTGCCCCCACCTCTGCTGTCTACTGCACCAGGCCTGTGGGCCAAGTGCAGTTGCTGGGGGTGCTTTCTTGTGAGACATCGTGTGGCTCAGAATCTTCTGGGCCACAGAGCCCTTTGGAATCTCTTGAAAGCGTAACACACACTCCCCGGGAAAATGCACATATGTGCATGAGTGTGCAAGTATGCATACACCAAATTTGTATACCACTGCAGGGGCCTCAGGAAGCCCCTATTCGTGTGCCCCTGGATCCCCAGATCCCAGGTTAAGAACTTCTGCTGAAACGTGTCACAGTGAGAGACGGGAGGCAAAGGGGCCTCCCAGAGAGAAGTCTGGGTGTGGGTTTTGCTGCCGCATGCACCTGGCGTGTGACTCCAGCATGTTGTGCTGTCCCTTGGGCCTCAGTTTAGCCAGGATTGTACGGGCAGCTAGCCCAGAATGTCTTCAGGGCTCTTCCCAGCTCTGCAGCTATGGGGCTGCATGAGCTCCCTGCTCCCACCGCCCCAGAGTCAGGCGGGGCAAGCGGAAGAGGTTCCTAATCCTTCCCGCAGCAGTGCGTGCGTCCTGGGGAACGAGGTCAGGCAGCCAGAAAAGAAAACTGAGCAAACTGTAAGTTCCCCTTTAATAAGAGAAGAAGCTCTGGGAAGAACAGCCACTTCCTATTTGATCTTAATTTACTTTAAAGCAATTCCAAAATATTTCCTTCAGTGTACTCTGTGACCAGATAACCACCCAGCCTTCACAAGGATCTGGGTTTAAAGCTCTGCTCTGTGATTCGTCAGCTGTGTGACCTTAGGCCAAGTCCCTTTCTCTCTCTGAACCTCAGGTTCCTCATTAGCTGAATCGCTGACTGCTGTAAGATGGGCCTCACATGGAGCTCACCCATAATAAGCCGAGGCTCCCAAGACAGGTTGCAACGGGGGTCGGAAGAGATAGCGGGGTTCTGGAGATGGGGATATGGGACTCAAAGAGGAGGGCAGTCCTCCCAGCTGGAGTGGCTGTGAGCAAGGACATATGGCTGAGTTTACTCTCCAAACCAGGGCCCAGGTCCCCTGGGGCCTAGTCCAGAGTGCCTTCTGGAAGACCTCCTAGTCAGGGTCTCCCTGTTAGGCGTTGCATTGACAGGATCTGAACTGCGACATGATGAGTTCTGCTCCTGCCTTGGTTCTCTGGCATTGTCCAGCTGACCCTGACCCAGGGGGGCCCTGGACCTTCACTCTGTTCTCCACCTCCAGGCCACCCATTGGAGTCTCAGGGTGGAAACAGGGCCTCCCTTCCCACTTTCACAGGGGCTGTCTAATCTGTGGCCTCAACCTCACTTTCACTGTCAAGTCTTGAACCACCAGCACCACACACACAGAGAATTATGACAAGAACTACTGAAAATACACTTTGCCACTGACAAAGTGCTGAAACACAACCCATTACAACTCCCAGACAGAAATTTTTTGACCTAAGTTTAATGCGTTCCATCGTCTTCCCTTCTTTCCCTTCCCCTTGTCTCCTCCCCCTTCCTCTCCTCTCGCTCCCCCAGTCTCTCCTTCCTCCCTTCCTCCCTCTAGCACCTCCCACCCTGGTGGCCATAGCTCAGGAATTATACTGGGGAGCAGGTTCACCTGTTAGTTCTACCAATTTACTGCAATTTTTTTTTTTTTTTTAAATCATGGCTACTGGCAACAAAGCTTGGTTGCCCCCTGAGCAGTTTAAAACTACAGAGAAGCTGGGCTCCTGGGTGGCTCAGTTGGTTGAGCGACTGCCTTCGGCTCGGGTCATGATCCTGGAGTCCCTGGATCGAGTCCCGCATCGGGCTCCCTGCTCAGCAGGGAGCCTGCTTCTCCCTCTGACCCTACCCCCTCTCATGTACTCTCTCTCTCTCTCATTCTCACTCTCTCAAATAAATAAATAAATCTTAAAAAAAAAAAAAAACTACAGAGAAGCTAGTAAGGGTTTCTTCAGCCAGTGTAAGTGTGTGGTTTTGGAGTCTAACCTGCTTGGGTTCAAATTCCAGAATCCCAGCCCCATTTGCTGCAACTTTATTTGTTTATGAAGTGAGATTACTAAAGATCTCCCTACAGTGTTTTAAGAAAGCACTGGCCAGCACTGGCCTTGCACTGATGGTGTGTGAGAGGGGGCCCTCCCTCCCACAGGGCTGTGTCAGGTTGTCAAAACTCTGAAGCATCTCTCCAGAATCAGAGTCAGGAGCATGGGGGGCGTGGGGGAGGACAGGATGGCAGACAGGGTGAACTCTGAAGTCAGTGGGTAAAATGAATGAGACCTGGCACAACAAAGTCTGAGTTCAAATCCTGACTCCACCACTGGGTGAAACTGGACAATTCCATAGCTCTGTAAGCCTCAGTTTTCTCATCTGATAATGGGGATAATGAAAATATCAGGGCTGTGAGAAGTAGGTGCCATATTGTGCTACCGCCCTTTGCACAGGTCTGGGAACCAGGCAAATCCTTTATAAATAGCATGGTGAGGCAAGCCCCTCCTTCTGCTACCTTCTGCTATTGTCTCGGCGCCGGTTTTCCATCTGTGAAATCTGAGAGTTGTGTCAGAGCCTCTTTGGGCCTCCCCCCCCCCGACTAAGATCAATGCCTAAGACAAGAGACAAGGTGAGCAAAGGTGTAGCCTGCGGCCGCTCTCACCTATCCTGCCCAGGTTCGAGCTCTTGAAGTGCCTTCCCCCTGGAGAAGGTGCCTGGCGCAGTGCCCGCTCTCAGCAGCGGGCCTGAGGCCCGGGCTGCGCCAGGCTGGCAGGGGGAGGGAACTCTGCACGCGGCAGCCAAGGGGCACCGGTGCCCGAGCTCCAGAGTCCACGGCTGGGGGCGGTTTCGGGCTCGGGGACAGGAGACGGTGCTCCCCGGACGCCCCCAAACTCCTGCCTGTGCATCACTCACCCTCCGCTCATCGCGCAGTCCAGAAGCCTCTGCCCATGCTGTGCCCTCGCTGGCACCCGAGCTGTGTCCGCAGCGCCTAAAGCCTCAGGTCCCCGGGGCTTGGCGCGTAGGGCCCACCCCTCCCCGCCCCTCCCCGCCCCCTCGCCCGGCACTGGCCAATGGCCCGCCCCATCTGTCCCTCTCCGCCCCGCCCCTCCCCGCCTCCTCCCCGCCCCTCGTCTCGCGCAGGCCAATGGAGCCGCCCCGTCCGTCCCGCCCCGCCCCCGGCACACCGCGAAGGGTGGGCTCCGGGTGGTGCCCGAGGGGCGGCGGGGATGGTTGGGGAGTCAGACCCTAGATGTGTCCTCGCACCCTGACGAGGGCGCCCGGAGACGCTTGAAGGAAGCAGCCCAGACTCTGCCTGGAGGGTTCGGGGTGTGGGCGGAGTCCGGGACCCTTGGGTGGCCAGGACCCTTGGGCTTCCAACAAAGGCCGCTGAGTGGGCGCCGAAATTACTAGTGTGCGCTGGGGAGGACGTTATCCGTTATCTTTTTTGCTCACGGGGCACCTGTGTGTGGTCCTGCTGTTTGATTGGCGTGGCCTCTCAGAGCTCCACCGCGTTTAAGAAATCGGATCCGATGGTAAAGAGGAGATAAACTTCTCTTCCAGTCACCGCTAGCTGAATGAGGATTTGCCTGCACCGACCGAGGCAGAGGGGACTGAAGCCCACAGGCCTTTTGGGGAGCTCAGACAGTTTAGTTTCTGGGGTGTGGGGGTGGCGGGGGTGGGGTGGGGGATGGGGAAAGGGCTGATGGAAACATTTGCAGTTTCTGTTTTATATCACCATCCCTACTCCTGACCTTTGGATCTCTTCTCCCCTACTCTCAACACAAATCATTTTAGTGTCATTCGATCTGTGGTTCTTAATCTTTGTAGAAACAGATGGCTATTTTAGAACCTGGTATGTACCTTCTAGAAAAATGCAGGTAAAATCAGCCTGGGATTTGAGTTTATGGGCCCCTGACCCCCTCTTGAGAGGGGCTGTGCTAATCATTGTTGTCAGGGCTGGGGGATTTGGGGTCAAGAGATTGGGCTCTGCTGTCCATTTCCTGCATGACCTTGCCATGTTTCAATTGCCTCAATTTCCCCACCTGCAAAAGCGAGGGGACTAAAAATGACCAGAGATTCTTCAACTTTGCCTTTGCATGAATCTGTGAAGAATGACCCATCCTTGGCCAGCTCAGGGCTCCCCTGTGGTCAGCGACCCCCACTCTGCACAGCCCAAAGTTCTGGTCATCAAAGCTGAGGCCAGTAACTGGTGCTTCTGAAAGTTTTTCGGAAACAGTGGGCAAAATTCAACATCGCCCTTAACCTCTGAGTATTCATTCTATGCCCAGTAGGGTAAATAAACATAGCACCAGGGTAACATACAATTTCCCTGGGGCTTTCCAGCACTTGAGAATGAATCATTCTCTCTTACCTAGTTGATGCTATGTCTGGGGCCAGGACTAGCCTGGAGTGATGATTGTGTTTGAGGAAGCAACCTAATGTGTCTTGCACTCCCACTGTGTGTCATGCACTGTGCTAGTGCAATACATCAGGGATCCCACACAATCCCCTCAACACCCCCAGGGAATGGATATTTCCACCTGGATTTTACATGGAACACAAGTGTCCATCATCAGGGTTCTTAGTTCCTTCAGAAGGAGGATCACCTTTTCCTTCAGTTTTCAGTGAAACTGTATTTGCTCCCCAGCTCACTTATGGTGGGTGTTGTGGATTTTGTTAGTTGCCAATCCATTATCCACTTTCTCCTTTGGAAAAAAGAGAGAAAGGAAGGAAAGGAACAGAAAAGGAAAAAAGTTGGGGCGGTTGGGTGGCTCAGTCGTTAAGCTTCTGCCTTTGGCTCAGGTCATGATCTCAGGGTCTTGGGATCAAGCCCCGCATCAGGCTCCCTGCTCAGTGGGGAATCTGCTTCTCCCTCT
>NC_138374.1:35211638-35264624 GCF_054177405.1 Leptonychotes weddellii | reverse complement strand
AGAGCAGGAACACAAGCAGGGGGAATGGGAGAGGGAGAAGCAGGCTTCCCGCCGAGCAGGGAGCCCGATGTGGGACTCGATCCCAGGACCCTGGGATCATGACCTGAGCCGAAGGCAGATGCTTAACGACTGAGCCACCCAGGCGCCCCTCAAAGTATAATGTCTTAAGTAAGGATTTTCCTCTACAAAGAGTCTGGTGTTGCTTGGGAGCCAGAATTCCTATGAATAGCCAGATACTGACTGAGATCCAAGGCGGCAAAATAATAAACGATTAGGACCTTCCCTCAAGCTAGGATATTAAACAGCCAAAGGAAGTGGAGACTTTCCAGATGGAAAAGAAAGGGACCTTGAGAGAGAGAGAGCACAGAGCATTTGCACAAACAAGGGCCATTTGTCCAGTTCCTGGGCTTTGTATTTCAAAGCAGATCATCCTCAGGGCGCTCTGGGGAGACTTACCAGCCAGAGAATGTGGCTGCAGCTGTGTTCTGGAGAGAAGGACAGCCCCTCTACCTCTTCTTCCACGCATGCAGCTTCTAAGGAATGTGAAACATCCTCAATGGGGAAGTGGCGTGCTGGCCAGACTTGACCCGTTAACCTTGTGTTTAAAAAAGATGTTTCAGCTAGGTTGACCTCACCTCTGAACCTGCTCTCAGAGCCACCTCTGTTTAGTTCTTGGTGTTCCAGGGGCCAGCTTTCCCAAGTTTCCTCCCCAACCTTGTAACTGTGAACTCAAGATCTGTGTGTCTAAGGCAGGGTTGTGCCCTATAATAATAAACGTCTTCAATTTTGTGTCCATTTGGGAATCAGCTCTGGCTTTTCACTTTGGAAACTCCCTCTCAGCATAATAAATAAGATATCGACCTTATAGCTGGGACAGAATTAGAATGCTCAGTGTATGAATCACAGTTCTCCAGAGAAATAGATAGGTAGATAGATACGAGAGATAGATGTGATAGATAGATATATAGAGAGAGAACGAGAGATAGATGTGATAGATAGATATATATAGAGAGAACGAGAAATAGAGATTGAGATTTATTTTAGGGAAATGGCTCACGTGCTTATGGGGGCTGACAGGTCCAAATCTTTTGGGCAGGACAGCAAGCTGGAAACTCAGATAAGAGTTGATACTGCAGTCTTTGAGTCTAGAATCTGCAGGCCAGCACAATGGAACCTCAGGCAGGGGTTCTCTGTTACATTCTTGAGTCAGAATTGCTTCTTCCTTGGGAAACCTCTGTCTTTTCTGAAAGGCCTCTGACTGGGTGAGGCCCATCCCATTCTCGAGGAAGGTAATCTGTTTTACTCAAAGTCTACCGATTTAAATGTTAATCATATCCAAACAAATACATTCACAGCAACACTTAGACTGGTATTTGACTATGTAACGGGGCACCATGGCTTAGCCAAGTGGACACATAAAATTAACCATCACAATCAGTGAGTTTGGCCAACAGCTTATACCCCATCTTGTCCTTCTCAGGACAGTCTCTGTGGCCCAGGCTCTGTGGAAGATACACAGTATTCTAAGACTCTTTAGCTCCTTCTTTCCCAGGGATTTCATGTTTTAATGTACCTATATAACCCGTGGCAATTTTTGAGGAACTTTTGCTTCTCTATTGGCCTAATGGGTCTAAATTAGAAGTTGGCAAACATTTTCAGTAAAGGACCAGATAGTAACTATTTTCACATTTGTAGACCATCATACCATTTCTCTTGTCACAACTCAAGCCATGGTAATTTGAAATGAATGGTGTGACTGTGATCCAATAAAACTTTATTTACAAAAACAGGCAAAAGGCCGCCTGATTTGGTCCATGGGTAAAGATATCAGACGTTTTCTCCCTGCCAAACCTGGCAGAAGGGGTGGAGAAACTACACTCCTCAGCTGTGAGGAATAAAAAGCTCAAAGTGGGTTTTAACATCTCATATAATAAGAAAGCCGAGGAATGGGTAGTTCCGGGGTTAAGTCAAGGTCTCAAAAGGCATCTTCGAGGACCAAAGTTCTTTCCACCTCTGTACTCTGTCATCTTCAGCACAATGGTCTAGTTTCCCCTGGTATTTGCAAATGGTTCCTATATTTCCTGGCAGACATGACCGTATTCACTGGCAGAAGAAAAAGGGTATGCTCCAGTGCAGCTCATTTTAGTAGCAAAGAAACCTTTCCCCGAAGGCACTGGGCCATCTCCCTCAGTTCTCCTTGGCCAGAACGAGGCTGTGAGCATGCTGCAGGGGATGGACCCTCTGTGACTGGCTGGGTGAAACACATGGTGGCCAAGGGACGAAGGTAGATGAACCATGAAAATTCAGGCTCTACCAGCAAGCAAGCGATCAGCGGTGCCCCTGGGAGGAAGGCCAGCAAAGCGTACTCTAACTGCCCAGTCCCAGAAGAAGCCAGCAATGCCTGCTGTAAATCCTGGCTCTATCACAAGAGGGGGGCCGGAATGGGGGCAAATTGCTGCCTCGTGACAAGTGAGCAAAGTTTGAAGGGAGAGAAGGTGGGAAACAGCCTGGAGAGCAGTTCGGGAGAATGGGTGCCATGTAACGGGGTGGGGTGGGGCAGTGGAGGCTCTGGGTAACTGTGAGGGCACCCTGGCTAGAGAAAGGGAGGCTCCCAAGCCAGAAAAATGGGAATTGAAAATGTCCCTGGAGAAATGGAGAGTGCCCAGGGAACCTGTGGCCAGAAGGCTCCCCTCTCCCTCACCCAGTTGCTAGGAAAGCCTTGGCCAGCAAACTCCAGGCTCAGGGGGGCCAGGGGCCTTGGGAGGCTGTGCTGGCTGGTGCGTCTGTCTGCTAACCTCCTTTAGAGCCCCCAGGGCCTGGAGTGTAGCAAGCAGGAGCTGCAGGAGACCTGGGCCCCAAGAAAGAACCTGGAGGGGTAACCTGGGGCTTTAAGCTGTGTTCCTAAGGCTCAAAGTGACACTGACTTAGCTATTCCTTCTTACATGGGGTGGGGATGACCCTGCTGAGGCTGGGATTTTTGTCCTGGACTTGGAGGCAGGCCATGCAGGAGGGCTGGACACAGCTCTCAGGCTCTGCTGGGCCTAGCTCTGCTCTGGCCCATCAGCCACCCAGGGAAATCCAAAAGATGCCAGCCCCCCGCCCCGCTCCCCTGTGTGAGCAGCCCAATGCTGATCAGGTTGGGGTGGGGGGTTGGGGTGCAGAAGAGCCCATCTAGCATCCTCCTTTCCTTTCCTTTTTTTTTTTCGATATTGAGTTGTTTTTTAATGACACATGATAACGGATACTACACACACTTCATTCTTATCTATAGTTGTATCTGGTACCATAATTCAATTTAGATACATTGCATAGGATGTGCTAACAATCACATTAATAACCAAATAAACTCCATGACTTTGCTTGGGTGACACTTTTAACAGTGAACTCCAGGTCACAACACAGTAACTATCACCAAGGTTTTGGAAGATAATGACTTCTCTGCCCAAGCAGGTTGTAAATAAATTTTGAATGGAACCTGGCATCACCTGAAGGGATTCTAACAGGTAAACCGAGTCACAACCAAAGTGGGGAGCTGGTTTTCTGCCTTGTTCCACCTAAGTCAGTTCTCCCCACTCTCTGACTTTCTTGACCCCTCCCTGTCCCTTGCCTCCTCTCCTTCTGTCCCCGAGAAAAATTAGTTTCAGATGACTTGGTTGGAAGGGATCTTAGGGTCATCTGGTCAATCTCTTCTCATTCAGAAGATGAGGGGGGAGAGGCCCAGAGGAAGGGGCACGATCGAGGCCACGGGCTGTGAGATCTGTGGCCAGTCTCAGACTTTGGTTTCCTGATGGCACTGAGAATTCAGGCTCTGGAGCCTGGAATGCATGCTGACTCTACTGAGTCTTCGCTATATAGCAGTGTGCGAGGCACTAAATTCTTCATGCTGTGGTTTCTGTCTCAGACGCTGTGAAGATCAGAGGACATGAAACCTGCAAAGCACTGAATGCCTGGCACACACTCAGGTCTCAATTCTGTCAGGGGTTCAATTCATTGTTGTTGATACCACTCTTTGCCTCATACTCTTTCTGCTGCATAGAAATCTTTGTTATGTTTGGAAAATACATCTGCAGGCTTCAGACTCTGATGGGCGTGGCCACGCTTCCCTTGTCCCAGGATGGACAATTATGTGCCTGATAATATTCTAGTCCTACTTTTGAAGCTCAGCACAGATCTACCTTCATAGATTTCCTTCTGAATTCATCTCTCATGGCACATTGTGTGCAATTTCATTGTAGGGCTTATATCTGCCTCATGTCAGCCACACTTTGGGTCCATCTGTGGGATCAGATAGCATGCCTGACTCACTCCTTCAGCCCAGCACTTTGCATGGTGCTTGGTTCACCAGTAGGTGCTTAATGAATATTTGTTGAGTTAAACTGACTTTTGTCTCTAGCAACCTATTTCTTAAGTTTCTATTGGTGTTGCTGGTTTCAAATACAGAAGCCATGTTCTACTCTGGAAAGAGGAACCCAAGACTTCAGGGCTATGAATATCTCAGCGAGTTTCCTGGGAACTAGAAACGGAAGTGATAGTGAGCTGTTGCACCCTCACTCCCCTCAGAGCCATGTGCAGCCTCACACAGAAGCAGCTGTTTAGGGACAAATGACTCATTACAGGCATTGCCCATCCACTTTACTTGTTATCTTCTCTTTAAAGAAATTTGATTTGAGATTCGCAGAGGCTTTCAGTATCCATTAGGTGGTAAACATTCCATCGGAGGGGCTCTTGCGCCTGCCACAGTGTATTCCCAAGATACTTCTCCAGTTCTAATGCCCCCGTTTCCCAGATCATTGTCCTAAGAGATTAAATTTCCAGAAACCCACACTGTACAAAACATTGCACAGCCTATCTTTAGACTCAGAATTGGATTTCCCTTGGGCCTACTCTGAATGAAGTCTGGGCAAATGCTCCCCGTTAATGTGCACAGCTGGGCGTCTCTCTGTGACAGAGCCAGCAGGACCATTGGAGATGACCTAATTCCCCCAGGCCCCCCCATGGGAATATACGCTTAGCCTCCTGGAAGCTTCTTTCTATGAAGCTCTATTCACCCTTGTCATAATGTGAAATTGGAAGTGTGATGTTTCAGTTAAATGAAACTTGGCTTCTCCAAATTCCCCATCTCTTCCGTGCAAAGGTCTTGACTTATCAGTTCTTCCTTCTTCTCAGAACAGTGATAAGATAACCAGCCAGGGAGATCCCATGGGAGCAGCCCCTGTCCAGCCAATGGGGACAATCCCTCGGTGTCTCCCAAGAGCATTATATTTCCTTCCCTCTCCAGGTGGCCAAACAACTGCCTCTCCACTAGCAGGCCAGCTGCTGTTCAGACTCTAGCTGAGCCCAGAGCTTTGAGGGGAAGATGCAGGCTGGATGACTGACCAGTGTACCGAGAAAGCTTGACATGCTGTGCAAGCAGGGAATGGGGCAAGAGGTTTTCCCATTTGCACTTCTTAATGAGTATGTTTCCTCTGACAGATTAGTGAGGAATGGGATTGCATAGGACCCCAGGAAGAGGCTCAAGTTTGTTCCTAGGAAAAACGTATCATTGGCAAGGGATGGCTCCAGGCTGAGCTGAAAGAAGTAGGTGGGACTGGCAGCCCACAGAGAGAGCTGCCTCCCAGCAGAGTTGACCAAGGAGGGAGCAGAGGATACCAGAGCCCCTGCAGGCACCCATGTTCCAGAAAAGGAACATTCAAGGGGGACCAGGGAGCTGATGTTTACTGAGTCCTTGCCAGCTACCAGTTAGTTCTTGGAAGTAAGTACTATTATTATGAACTCTGGCCACATAGCTGGTTAAAAGCAGATCTAGGGTTCAAGCCTAGGTCTTGTGCACTTGTTCTCATCAATGCACTCCATTTCTTCAAGGTCATGGCAAAAAAAAAAAAATTAGGAGTGAGGTTTCTGGACTGGCAGCTTGTGGAGCTCGACACCCTCTCCCCCACGAAACAGCTATTTAACTAGAGAAAATTATAAATATCAATTATTTAAAAGTCTCTGGAAATTGTCTTAAAGGCATACAGCAAATGGAGAACCATTCATTTAAAGAAAATCTACTAAGTCTTGGTGAGAACAGGGAGGGTCTATGGCATTTGAACCATGACCCACTCCGTTATTGCCTCTCAGCTCCATCCCATGGAAACTCTATGCTGGTCCTCTACTCTGGGCCGGTATGGCCAATAACAAAGGGCCTGCCCCTCCCTCTGGTTCCCAGTCTAGGTTACAGTTTTGCCCCCAAAGGGGCAAGATGCTGGTGTTTCTCATCCTTACAGCCCCGTGTTGCCGAAGTTCTATTCTGAGGAGGCACAGCCAAGATGACCGAGGCCCCCTTCTCCCATGGAGCTCCCACTCCCATAGCAGAAGCTCTGCTCCAGGTACAGTGGGCTGAGAACGCTGGGACCTCAACTGTCACACCCCACTCACTCCCAAGATGGAGGCTCCATGCTGGGTGAGGCAAGCTGAGAGTACTGGGGCTGTCTCCATCTCAATACCTACTTGTAGAATGGGGTGTCACTCTGGGGCAGGTGATACCTGTCCCCATCTCTGGCTCCTGAGCAGTGCTACAGATGTTCTATCCGGGGAGAAAGCAGACAGTAAAGATGAAGAACTCACAGCTCTGTCTCAGGGGACTGATTTTATTTAGAACAGAATGTGGAGAATTCCATGCATGGGGTGGAAGGGAGCTATTGAAAACAATGGTGATCTTGGTAGAGAGCAATTAAAAGGAGGCTCGTAACTCCATGGCATTAGCAGCAACAAGCAAAAGAAGAACAGCTAGGAGTTTATTAGAGAATTGGGTGAAGAGACAGGCGGGAAGAGCCTTCTTGGGATCTCAGTCCATTCTGGGAGTCAGGAAAGCTGTGTGCCATTGATAGGCTGCACCTGCTCAGGCACGATCGGCAGGAGGAGGGGCAGACTTGAAATCATTCCCCAGTTCACACACAGATCCATCAACAAATGGTAGATGCCTCACTGGCACAAGAGGCTTAAGCACCAAAGGCTGGGCTAGCAGCAACTGCTAGAAAGCAAGGCTCAGAAATAGAGCCACACGTATGCCTGATAGCCTGGCACACAGCTTTGTGTGTCCAAACTTGCACCCTCTCGGGAGAGATCAGGGAGGAAACATCCAAGCTACGAGTCCCTGGCTAAATGTTGGGGGGAAATGTAAATTTCTAGAACTGTGATAGAAGTCTCCAAGTCTCACACACACGCTGGTGAAGGGTAAGTATTTAACTGGTCAAAGGCACTTAATCACACCTTTTGACCAATAAATGGCTTATGCTGACCCAGGGGAGACTCCTAGGGAATGAGGTTAAAAAATTAAACACAAGGAAAAAAAATCTGAGCAGGGACCAAAGAGGCTGAACACTGGGGGAAAACGGATTGACTTCACAGAATTAGTCCAGCCAACTTAGTAGACAAACAATGACAAGAGATAAACAAATAAATAAACAACAACAAGAGACTCAGGCAGGGAAGGGGGAGAACCAGTTTCCAGGGTAGTTATTGTATATTATCGAAAAAGTCTAGTTGTTAACAAAGTTTTTGAGATATACAATGAAAGAACATGTGATACACAGGGGCAGAAAGCGGGCAATAGAAGGGGTCCAGAAGTGGGACTTGGTGACAAAGACTTCCAGGCAGCTGTTATAAATATGTTCAAAGGAAAACATGGAGAAAATTGAAATCACACCAAGTGTGTTTTCCAATCACAATGGAGTTGAATTAGAATATAGTGTAAATTAAATAACATAACTCCTATATGGCCAGAGGGCCAAAGAGGAAATCAAAGGAAACTAGAAAATACTTTCAGTTGAGTAAAAACAAAAACTCCACATATTAAATCATATGGGATGCAGCTAGAGCAGCACTCAGAGAGAAGTGTATAGCTGTGAACGTATATATTAAAAAATAAGAAATACCTCCTATCAACAACCTACCTTCTACCTGAAAAATAAGGAAGGGAGCAAACTAAAAGCAAAATAAGCCTAAGGAAAGAAAAGTGAAAGATTAGACAGAAATACATGAAATAGAGAATAGAAAAACCTTAAAGAAAAATCAATGAAACCAAATGTCGGGTTTTTTGAAAAGTTCAACAAAATTGACAATCTTTTAGCTAGAATGATCCAGCAAAACAGGGAGAAGACTCAAATTACAGAAATGAAAGGGACTATAATGTAATATGAACAACATGATGCCAACAAATTAGATAACGTCGATGAAATGGACAAAATCCTAAAAAGGTGATAGATGTGTTAATTAACTTGACTGTGGAAATGATTTTACAATGGATATGTAAATTATTCATCACATTGTACACTTAAATATATATAATTTTATTTGTCAATTGTACCTCAGTAAAGCTGAGAAAAAAGGAAAACAATTCCATTTACAAAAGCAGGAAAAAAAGAATAAAATATTTAGGAATAATTTTAACAAAGAAGGGTAAAGCTTGCACGTAACATTGAAAGAGATTGAAGATGATCTAAGTAAATGGAAAGGCACCGTATATTCGTGGGTTGGAAGAATTAATATTGTGAAGATGAAAATGCTCTCAAAATTGGTCTACAAAAACAAAGAAATCCCTATCAAAATCCCAGCTGGCCTTTTTTTTTTTTTTGCAAAAATGGACAAGCTGATCCTAAAATTCATATGGAAATATGAATTTTCAAGGTCCCTCAGGACCTTGAATAGCCAAACCATCTTGGAAAAGAATAAAGTTGGGAGCTCACACTTCCTACTTTCAAAACATACTTACTACAGAGTTACGGTGCTCTGAACTGTGGTAATGTCATAAGGACAGATACACAGATCAATGGAATAGAGTTACAAGTGCAGAAATTTATGGTCTATAAATTTTCAACAAAGGTGCCAAGATAATTTAATTCAACAAATGGTGCTGGGACAACTGGATTTCCACAAGTAAAAGAATTAAGTTAGATTCTGTATCACACCATGCACAAAAATTACTCCCAAACTGGTAATTCTAAATTTAAGAACCCAAACTATAAAACTCTTAGAAGAAAATGTAGGAATAAACCATGACCTTAGGTTAGGCAATGGCCTTTTAGATTTGGCCACAAAAGAATAAGCAACAAAAGAAAAGAAATAGATAAATCGGACTTCACCAAAATTAAATCTTTTGTGTTTCAAAGGACAGTACCAAGAAAGTGAAAAGGCAAGCCACAGAATGGGAGAAAATATTTGTAAATCATTTATCTGATAAGGATCTAGTATCCGGAATGTATAAGAAACTCTTATAACTCAAAACTGAAAGACAACCCATTTTAAAAAAGGCAAAGCATTTGAATAGGCATGTCTCAAAGAAGATACACAAATGATCAATAATGACATGAAAAGATGCTCAACCCCATGAGTCATTAGGGAAATGCATATCAAAACCATAATGAATGGCTGACTATAATAAAAAAGACAGACAATAACAAATGTTGGTGAGGATGTGGAGAAATCAGAACCCTCATACATTGTTGGTGGCAATGTAAAATGATATAGCACCTTTGGAAAACAGTTTGGCAGTTTTGCAAGAAGTTAAACGTTGAGTTACTATTTGATCCAGCGATTCCACCCCTAGGCATATGTCTAAGAGAAATGAAAATATATATCCACCCCAAAAAATGAATGTTCATAGCAGCATTGTTCATGATAGGCACAAAGTGTAAACAACCCAAATGTCCGTCAACAGATGAATAGATAAACACAATGTGACATATCCATATAATGGACTATTATTCAGCCAGAAAAAGGTGTAACATAAGGATACATGTTACAACATGGATGAACCTTAAAAATATTATGTTAGCTGAACAAAGCAAGTAACAAAAGGCCACATATCATAAGATCCCATTTATAAGAAATGTTCAGAATAGGAATATCTATAAGGACAGAAAGTGGATTATTGGTTGCTTTGGGTGGGGTTGGGGTAGTGATCATTAATGGGTACCAGGTTTTTTTGGGGGGAGTGATGAAAATATTGTGAACTTTAGATTGTGGTGAACTTGATTATGAATATACTAAAACCCATTTAATTGTGCACTTTAAATTGGTGAAATTTATGGTGTGTGAATTATATCTCAATAAAAACATTTTAAAAACTAAAAAAAAGAAACCCAGCCCTTAGGGCTGATGGGAGACTGAGAGGACAGACTGGATGGCCCCCAGGGCCTGGCTCCTCATGATCGAGGGTCCGCTGTGGCTCTCTGTCTAAGCTGGAGGGTGGTGGCTACACCCTTCCCAGGCTCAAGCACTGGAATCTGGAGGGAAGAAAGGAACTCTTGGACCTGCACTGGCCTTGCTGCCGAGAGGTAGCTTGGTGGTGTTTTCTCAGTGCTTCCTTACTCTGGGACTTTCTTTAAGGGCACTTACACACAGCGTGAGGCCCCCACAGTGATGGGGACGCGCACTCACACCGACCTGGGTGATTTGTAATCTGAACAGCACTTTCGCCATCCTTTTCGGTTGAGTCGTTGCACCAATCCTGAGAGAAGTGCTGTTATTCCCACGTAATAGGGGAACCTGAGACCAGAGAGGTGAAGAAGGTTGCCCAAGGTCAATCAGCGTGTTAGGAGCAGAGCCAATGATCCCAGCCCAATGATTGCTCTGTTCCACGTCTACGCAACGTCTGGTCCACTTTCTGCTGAGAAAGGGAAAAGGACAGGACAGGGTCAGCCCTTCTGGTCTTTGCTTCTCATCAGGGATAAGGGTCATTGCAACATCTTTATGGAGATAACAGTGCGTAGGGATGTGGCTGTCGGGTCTACTGACAGAGGTGAGGGCTCCAGGCTGTTCAGTGATCTCACCCCAGCTTTGCTGCTGCTGTTGTTTGTTGGCAGCAATAGTGTGTTGGAGAGCTTTACTTTGCTAAGTTAGGGGAGATCATAGTTGTTGAGCTTCTAATGCATAGTCAGCAAACTCTCGTTTCACTGATGATGGATACCAGGAGCCCAGATGTCTCAGGAGGGCAGGCATGTCGTATCCCCTGGAACTCCCAACGTGCGCCTCCCCTCTAGAACCCATCCCAGACAATGCTCTACTCCTTGGGTTTACAGAAGTGTTTATTAAACAGCTCTGATAATACACTTTGGTGTTTGCTTCTTGTGACCTGGTCATCCATCCCCACTCCGCTGACTTGGGCTCTGAGAGCAGAGCAGAAGCGTTGGGTTCCCCAGAAGCCTGCCATGCCTGTGCTGTGTGGGGGTCGCATGTGACATTCCCCTTCTGCATGTGACAGGTGCAGGAGCCCTGGCTCCTCTCCACGTGGGCTCCTTCTGTGCACAGGGGGCCTGCCTGGGACACCTGGCCCATTAGGAATTGGGTGCCATTCCCATCTACCAATAGCCGCATTGTGTTGTTCACTCTCCCCTGACTGTGGACCCTCGGATTCAGAAGCTCTTCCTTGGTGGCAGCTCGGGAGCTCCGCTGCTTCCATCCTTGAGGACTCATGGGAACGTATTTATTTGCTTGTTCTCACTTGGTTTTACCGGAGAACTGGGTTATTGCGGGGACAGGGCTGCTCATTTGGGACAGCTGTTGGGTTTGGGCACCAGACTGATCATGCGGCTAGCCCTTATTCCCACGTTTGCGAAGTAACTCTTGGGGATGTTGAAAAGTGCACAGGAATGAACACATGTTTCTTATCTAGGCCTTAAAGCATGTGTTCTAAGGGTTGCTCTGCAGAACCCGGGTGCTTGCACACACACACACACAAACACACACACACACACACACACCCGGGGAAACATAACTATTTCTTCAGATTGCTCGCTCATTGAGATTACCTATGAAGAATAATGTGTCTGCTCTTCTTGCGACAATCCCATGGACTAAAGGACACTTTTCAGAAACAAATACCATTTTGCAAATCTTTGAAGGAATATCTGATTGAAATTTCTTTGTTCATTCTAGGTTAACTGTCACTTCCCTAGCCCAGTGGCAGAGAGCTAGTCGGCCTGCCCACTTTCCTCCTATCCCCCCTCTATCCCACCTCTTCCCTCCCTTACATTTAAAACAAATGTATATTTATCACCCATTCTGCCACCAGGCCCCTGAGCATGGCAGGGCTGCCCCTCTGTGCCATGTGTCTGGGGAGCACAGCCTCCCTGGTCCCCCACACACTGTAGGGGCTGGGTGCTGTGCTGGAGCATGCGCTGCTGAATCCTTGTCGCCGTCCCAGATCTTTTGGTTTACATCATCTGCTTGGAATCTCGGGAAAGTTCATGTGGTGGGGATGCGGGGAGTCCTCAGCGATGCTTCTGGAATGAGCCTGGCTTTCCCTGCAGTGAGCACAGAGCGGCATTGTTTCCTGAAGGGCTCTACACCTCCTGTTGCCCAGCCCCAGAGCACGCAGAGAATGCGGCCCACAGGTCCCGCTGCTCCCATCCTGAGGCCTGGCAGCCTTGCCTTCCCTCTACATCGGGAGCCATCTCGCCTGGGGGTTGGGATCTAGGGCTACCTTCAACACCTGCCTTGGAACTGCTCAAGTAGCCAACACATCCTTGGGATTGTTGAGAGCCGGGTTGTTGCATCAAAGATGGGATGGCCGAGGAGTCCTTGCTGAGTGCTGGGCCCTCGTGTCAGGAACAAGAGAAGCCCGTTGGCTTCCAGGGCTGAAGCAGCCTTATGTGAAGTGGGACTGATGGTCTCTTCTGGGGAAAGCACAAGGATTTCCCCACTCTGTCCAGGAAGGAGGAACCTCTGTTGGCTTGAGGCAGCACGAGCTTCGTTTGTGCCTTCCTCCAGGCCTCTGCAGGATCTGCCATGCCACTCGATGGTCCCGGAAGCCTAGCTACCATGGGGAAGTCTGGTCACCCCTTGAAGCCCTAACCTGTGAAGACCCCAAGCTCCCTGGGGGGCCCTCAGGTATCAGGAAACTCCAGGCAGGGCCGTCAGTCTCTGCAGACCCCTTGCTGAGTGTCCCCCAGGCTGGAATGAGCAACTCAGAATAGGTTGGCGTCCGTGAGAGAAGACAGGAAGATAGGGGCTTGTGGGGAAGGGATGATGGGAGTGGTGTCAGACGTGGTCTCCTCTGGCTCGCTGTCCCCATCATCCAGGTCTTCAGTGAGAGACGGGATGATTCTGACCATACTGTCTTCAAAGTGCACCTGCTTCTTCTTGACCAGCGAGTCGGCTGGCTCCAGAGTCAGCTCCGTCAGGGTGTCTGGGCACTGGAGGGCATTGGGCTTCTTGGTCCCCTTCAGGATGCTCTTCATGTGGATGAAGAGGGAGCCAGTCCCCTCCTTGAAGGCACCGTGGAAGGTGTAGGTTTGCTCGGTGTCCCCAGAGCCAGTGGTGCTCACGATGCTGCTGGAGGGGTCCGTGTACCGCTCAGGGGGAGCCAGCACCTCCGGGTCGGCTTTGCTCTTCTTCCGTTTGCTCAGCAGGAAGTAGGCCAGGCCGGTGATGATGAGCATGGAGCCTGGAAGGAGATGCGGGAGGTCAGGATGCTGGACGTGTGCTGGGGAGGAGCCGGACAGAGCACTGTCCAAGCGCACTGTTCCAAAGGGGCCACCATGGCAGGCTCAGGCCCTCTGGGCTCCAGCCTGCGCATCACACCCACTTCTGATTCAGGGGAAGGCCTGGTGTCTGGCTAAGGGATGTCAGCGGGGCCAGTGCCGTGCTGGGCCCTCACCCTGATTGTTAGCCAGGGGGCCCTGTGCCTGAGGCCCCCCGCCTGTTGACAGCTGACCCTGGAGCCACCTGCCTGGCCTCTCACTGCCATGCTTGGCCTCCGTGTTAGGACCACGTGTTGGGCTGGACCTGCAATGCCTGCAGTGGGGCCTGCACCCTATTTTGGATACTGGGCTCCAACTGCTGAACTGGGCTTCCTTCCATTCCCAGAAGTGGGGAGATGCTCCTTCCTCAGCCTCCCCAGGAAACATGGAGGAAAGTGTGAATCCTACTGGGTGGGGCTGGCCTAGCATGGGGCCCCCTCTTGGGTGCCCCCACTTCCCCCAGTCTCCAGGCCAGAGGTCCCTCTGTCTCAGGCTGAGATTGCTGCTCTGGGGTCTCCTGCCAGGAGACCCGCCCTATCCAGAGGAAGCCTCTGGGCGTCTCTCGCTCTCCGAGGAGTGGGCGGTGGTGGCTCGCCCTGGTCTCGGCAATGCCGAATCCTCTGGAGTCCAACAAGGGCCGTGCAGAGTGGCCTTGAGATGCAATGACAGGTACATTAAAAGAAACCACAGGAAGGAAGAGGAGGCTCTGCCTTTCAACTTTGTCTCCCTGAGCAGTCAGCTTCCTGGCATTGTGGGCAGGTCACGAGGAGGGACATAGTTTTCACAGTTAGGGAGCGGGGAAGAGAAGGCTACTAGCAGAGGAGGTCGTGGACAAAATCCAGGGGTGGGAGCACTGAGTCCTGGCTTCTAGCTGACTAGCACGGTCTATGAGGTGGAGGGGAAGATGATGAGGCTTTGAGAGTCCCATCACGGCATGCCTTCCAAAACCAGGCTGAGGAGTTTGGACCTGAATGGGTAGGCACTGGGGAGACATGGAAGGGTTTGCACAGAGAATTGACCATCTCACACCCTCTGAAGGCTCTGAACACACATAGGCATTGGAGGAAGGGTCTCCGTTTGTGGGTGCAGCCTCTGGACCTACATGAAGGGACATTCCTGCTACTTGATCAGCGTGAAGGATGCCTGACCCTTCCTCATCCTGTGATCTAGGCCAGGGAAGTCAGTGGGGCCATGGGGGGCCCTGGAGCTGGTGTTACTGAGGCCTGTGCGGGGGGATTCAGCCCCTCCTGCTCAGAGCCCAGGAGCCTGTGGTGGGGGCTCCCTGCCTCCACTAACTCCCGGAGCTCCTACCTGGGATGGTCACGTGCCAGACCAGGACAGGGTGGAGAAAGCAGGCCACAGACAGCAGCATGTATGCCAGGAACTTCTGGAAGCAGCCCAGCCAACGGGCTTTCTCCCTTGCTCTGGAGGCCAGGGACTCTGGTCGACACCTGGCGGGAGGGAGTCCAGGATTAGCAGGCAGTGGGAAACAACCCAGAAAGACCCAGAACGTGTGAGGCTGGGATGGGGTCCTGCTGTGCCCATTTCTCTTTAGTGGCCTCTGGCTGAACTCTCCCCAGGGGCTGGAGTCCTTACCATGGGTTCCACAGTCCAGGGTCTTGCCTGAGTCCTTCCACAGGGCCTATAATTTTTCTGAAAGGCTGCCTTGCCCTGTCTTTCTGTCAGGGGTGAAGGGAGCTAAATGATACCAGAATTCAGCAAAGTCAGAGGGAAGGAGAATAGGAGACTCAGGGGCCCATTGGGAGGTCCCCAGTGGAGTGGAGAAGGCACGCAGTATGGGAAACAGCTGGCCGGGACAGCTGTGTAGACTGTGCACTGCACAAGCCGCCTGGCCACCTGAGTGAACAGGCTGGAGTCCAGCTCCACCTTGCTCACAGAGCCTCACTTAGGCATAAGATGGCATCAACCCAGAGGGGCTTCTTTTTAAACTGGCCCGCAGGGACCACACATGGGCCTGGCAGAGGCCTGATGCCCAGCAGGTTTCCTCAGCGGTGTTGCCTCCGGGTTTCAAAGGAGAAAAGGGCTTCCCTTTAGGTCCATCTCCTTCATCCTGTGAGTTGGTCTGGAGCAGGGATCTGCCCAGGCTAGTTTGGGGGCAGTGGTGGGGGCTGGAGGATGACGCGCGCTGGTCACGAGCACGGCCCTCCTCCCGCACACCATGGCCATGGCTCACTGGTGCCCTCTGGTGGACATTGTTTTGTGGCCAGACCCTGGCTGGGAGAGGAGGGAGTCCAGAGCGGGGGGTGAAATGCTCCTTTGGATTCAGGGCTCCTCCCTCCCTGCCCCAGAGAAGTTGCAAAGATCCCTCGACAGTGCCATTCATCAGAAAGGAGGAAGCCTGTTGCCTCAGGGCTGATGACCTTGGGAGGCAGCTGATGGCCTTGCAAGGTACTGGGACAGCTGAATTTGAGGCCTGGCTCTTTCTCTGACTACCTAGAGATGCAACTGTTGAGGTTCTGAGAGCTGTGGTCCAGGGACAGCCGTTGGCCACACTGATGACAGCTTCTATGAACTGAGCACTGCTGGACAGCAAGTATGGGCCTCCATGGCCATGTGGCTTCCCGAGATCCTTGCAGCCCCTGACTTGTGCCTGGGTCCTAGCAGGAAAAAGAACCAGTTCTCAAATCTAGCTCTGCTTACTCCGCAGGGTCCTCACCTCTCCATGGGTGCCTTGGATGGCAGGTGCAGCTATGGGCTATTCTTGGAGGTGGGGATGGACTCTGCAGGGGCTTCTGGGTGGGAACGGACCCTGCGTGAATGCTTCCCTCCACTCCCCTGGTTGGGAGCAGAGAAAGGGGACCACTGAGCCCTGGGGACCTGAGCCCATGTCTGGGCAGGGGCTGGCTGCACGGTGGGGAGGGAACCCGTCCGCAGCTGCTTTGGGAGCAGGCCATCACGTGGGCTGTGGCTTCACGGGTGGAGGAATCTGGGGGCGTCTGGGGCTAGGAGGTGGTGGAAGGGCTGCTCTGGAGGCTACTTACTGGAAGCAGGCGGCCAGCAGCTGAGCCACAAAGTAGGCCCCTTCACACACGGAGATGACACTTCCTATAAACCTGTGGTGGAGACAGGGAAGGGAGGTCTGGAGACATCTGATCTGCCCTTCGGTCTCCCAGAGCCTGTTTTCCCACAGCATCCGGGGCTCCTGGCCATACAGCCAACAGACTGACCAGGGGTTCCCTGGCCTAATGCCGCCCCCCAGCCAGCATTTGCCAGGAGCTGCCTCCGTGCCAGGGTTGGGCTTCAGTGGAGGGGTGCAAGCCCGGGCCCAGAGATGGGTGAGAGGCTGCCTTGACCCCGGCCCCTGTGTGGCCACTGGCAGGCCCGTCATCCTACCTACTGTCACTAGCATGACATGCGCTGCTTGGTTGTACGAACTTGAAGGCTGGATCTGTTCCAGACTCCTTTCCTTCTCCCTCTTTGCCCACTGTTCAGTCTCTGGCCTCACCTATATGACCTGAGTTTGGGCACTGCCCCCTGACCCCTGCACTTGACTCCCCTTTTCCGCCTCCCTAACTCCCCGCCATCCCCTCTCCCTTTCCTGTTCCTCCACTCCATCCCCACTGGCTGCCCTGAGGCTCCTTCTGACACCTGAATATGACCGTGGTCTTCCCAATCACATTGCTTCAAAAGCTCCTCATGTTCCAAGTGTGGTCCAGGGAACTTCCAACCAGAATCTTCTGGGAAAGATGTGAAATCATAAATTCCTGGGCCAGCCTCAGACTTTATATATCAGAATCTTCAGGAATGGAGCTTATATGTTTTATTGAAGGGTCCTACTGGCCTATAAAATTGAAATTTCTTAACATGCCTTTAAAGCCTTACATGAACATCCCTAGTCCTCTGTCTACACAGGAAGCTACAGGGCCTTTGCACAAGCTAGCCCCTCTTGGAAGGACTCCTCTTTCCTCCTTTATCTGTCTGGTGACCTCTTGCTTCTCCCTGTTTTACTGTGGTCCCTCAGTTACCAGTCTGTGAACTCCCTTCGTCAGTTCCCTCCCTAATTCTTCCCTGCAGCCCAGGCGCACTCCGGGAATGGCTTATTGTTAAGTGCTCCATGGACACCACTGGAGTGAATGAACGAGTGAAAGGAGGTACTACCTCACAGGAGAAGGTGGCTTGGGGCCACAGTTTCCTCAGGGACCTGGGCATTGCCCCTGCTACTGATCAGCTGTGTGCCTATAGGCAAGGGGCTTGACCTTCCTGTGCATCAGCGTCCTCATCTGTAAACTGACGGTAATTACAGGTGCAAGATTTGAACCCAGCCCTTAGACTCCAGAGCCTAGGTTCCTAACAAGCACACCAGCGTGCGTGCTTTGTAAAACAAGGGCCATTGCCTTTTTCTAGATCCTGGGTTGGGGGACAAGGAGGAAGCTGAGGCTTGGGCAGTAGAGTGACTCGCCAGGTGTCCTGTCTGGTGCTGTGGAGGCTGTGCCTCTTGAGGCCAGGAAGTTCTGGTCACTCAGGTGGGGCAGTGAATCCAAGCCCAGAGCCCTGCCATGGTAGCAGGATCCCACAAACCAAGCCTCTGCCCGGGGCGCCACACCAGCCACACAGACCCTTCAGCCAATGGTGTGGCTGCTGTCTGTGGGCGAGCGTGAGGAAGGCGGCGAGGGGCCCTGCGGGAAAGAGAAAGATGGGGAGGAAGCTGGTGCGCAGAGAAGTGGAGAAGAACAAGGAGAAAGCCCATGATAGCTCAGTGCCTATGGGAGCCTGCTCTGAGCCTCGGCCCCTGCCGGGTCCCGGGGACACAGGGGAGGGAGTGACAGTGACACAGGGGTGTGCTACAATCGACCAACGTCCTGAGTGTGGGGGTACACGGATGCAGGAGTCTGAGATCTGCAGGGGAGACTGCGTGTGTGTGTGTGTGTGTGTGTGTGTGTGTGTGTGTGTGTGTGAGGGAGGGCGGCAGACAGGGAGGAGGGAGGCGTTGCGATGGCCTTTGGGGAATGAGTGGGGATGAGTGCAGGAGGGATGGACGGGCAGTCAGGGGCTCCCATCCCGGGCGGCTGTGGAGCAGTGCACAGGGAGAACATAAACTAGCTCACAGCGAGTGCTGGGGGGACCCTGAGGCTGGAAATCATGTCTTCTAGACTGGATGACCGAGTGACCAGAGGGGCCTGGTGTCCCCTGGGGACAGGGACAGAGCAGTCAGGAAGGGGCAGGGTTCTGGGCAGAACGCGGTTTGCATTAACTGGCTATGGACCTGACCTGTTACAGGAGGGCAATCACACCTACCTCTTACTTGAAGTGAGGTTTGTGGGTAAGCTTGGTAGAGAGAGGAGGAGAGGAGGAAGGCCAGGCTGGCTTCTGGATTCCGGGGAGACAGGGCGCGGTGGCCGGGGACAGGCTCAGTAAGACATGGAGCAAGTTCAGAGCGAAGAGAAGTCACTTCCAGGCAGGGGGGGCCCCAGGCTCGGGGCAGGTTTCCCAGGGCAGAATGCCAGGAAGGAATATCAGGCTTTGGGAATGTCCAGGTAGATGGTAAGTCACCCTGGGTGCTCAATGGGATGAGCAAGGGCTTGGAGGTGAGGTGATGTAGGTGAGTTTGAGAAAGAGTCAGAGGCTCCTGAGGTGTAAGTTGGGTGACAAGAAATAAAATGGAGACCAGGAGATGGCAGAGGAATAGGGTCTGGAGGCCGTGGCAGTGGCTGAAGGTTCCGGAACAGCCCCGTGTTTGTAGGTGGCTAATTTCGTGCCAGAGTGGCAATGGGCTGGACGGGTGGAGGATGGATGGAGACGGTGGGCGTGGTGACCTAGCAAATCCAAGAGCTGCCCTGGGCAGCGAGGCAGGGATGAAGATGGATGTGGACGGGGAGGAGGCGGCTTGGTGACCCCGCAGGACAAAGCACAGGTGCCCCGTGTCCCTCAGGATGGGGCTGCTGAGGAGCCGGTTGTCAGAGCCGGCTGGAACCCCAGGCTGCCCTTTGTCATCAGGCCACCACTGCACAGTGATGTCCTCCCTGCCGGCAGGCATTTGTGAGGCAGTTGGCAGGGAAGAGAGGACAGAGGCTAGGGAACTAGATGGACCCAGGCCTGAGTCTGGGCCCTGCTGCTCATGAGTTTGTTGGGCTGAGCTGCTCACTCCCTCTGAATCTTCTAATCTGAAAAACTAGGACAGTATGCCCTTCTCCGGTGCTGTCAGAGTTAAAGGACAGAACGTAAATAAATCGTTTTTCTGTGCTTGGCATGTAGAAGGGCTCAAATACATAGTGTTTGAATCTGATTCCTCTCTCTCTAAAACAAGAACTCAGTTCATGTTTGCTGAACAAAGAGATGATTGAAAAGATAGATGGGTGGATAGATGGCTGGCTGGCTGGCTGGATGGTAGCTGGCTGGCTGGCGGGCTGGATGGGTGGACAGACAGACAGACGGATGAATGGCTGGATGGATGGGAGGATGGGTGTGTAGGTGGATGGATGGAAGGATAACTGATTTATGGGGTGATCTGACCAAAGCCCTGCCCAAACCAGAGAATATCCTAGAAGCCCCCTCTACTTCTTCCACCTGAGGGATGTGATGGAGTTAGCATGGGAAAGGGGTGGGGGCTGCTCTGTGTTAGTCTGACAGACTCGGGGTGAGCCAAAGCAGAACGTGCAGGCAGGGAAGGGCACATGCGCACATACTCACAGCAGATAGAAAGCCAGGCTTTTGAACTGCCCCTGGAGGAAGGTCTCAGTGCCCACGCCGATCAACACTAAGAGGGGAAGAGGAGAGGGGAGAGTGGGCCCGGGTGCTCCAGCCACATGGCGGCCCTGTGGAAGGTTCCCTGGCTGGGGAGTGAGCCTTCTCCCTGGGGACTGAGAGCTAGGATAGGCTCTTCTCCAAGTGGCACAGGGATTGGTGGCTGGGAAAATGCAAGGGAGCAGGGAGCCTTCTGGATTGGTCTCTGGAAACCAGAGAGGTTTCAGGCAGAACCCCAGAGGTCTTTTACTCCAGTCCCCAGAGCACAGATGCCTTTCCTTCTCTGCCCACATCGGTCGCGCCACCACGCCTCATGCCCCCACAGAGAGCTCATGCTCACAGGTCACCAGCCCCTCTGCTCCACAGCTGTCCTCCACATGTCATGGCTTCAAGGGTCCTCACTGTCCTGCAGGCCATACTCGTATGTGCCGTGTGTCTGGGCTCAGTGCTTGGCCGTGGGTGGGACCTCCCCAACCCCGGTTCCCTTGCCCAGATCACTGTTCTAGCTGTTTCTGTGACCCCGTTTTCACTTGCTTGTTTGGTGGCTGTATCACACAATCCTGGCTCCTTGCTTTGGACCCAGTGCTGGTTAAGCCCCTGAGGGTTTGCTCTGATACAAGAAGCTGATCGGCTTCGTCCTCCTTCTTACCCGTTCTTGGCAGTTGGTATTTGTGCTCAAGCACCTGACCTTCCATTTGTCCAGGGTGAATATTGTCTTGGACCCAGCTTTCCAGACTTGCTGGCTCCTGGCTGTCTCCACTCTGGTGGGAATGGTGCTGGTGGGGAGGACATTTCCTGGGGGGCTCATGCGTATGGGGGGTGTCACATGGATGAGACCCTCATTGCCATGGCTGTCTCCACCATGTTTAATACGAGGGTGCTAGTATTATTTAGGCAAATGCTTATCTATTTAGTTTTCACTCTGTATCCTGTCCTGTTCTCAGCACTTAGCATGTATTAACTTTTTAAATCATCACAACAGTCCTAGGTGAAAGTATTATGTTATCCTCATTTTACAGAGGGGAAACTGAGGCACAGAGAACATAGGCAAAACCAACCTACCAACCTAGGTCATTCCAGCATTTCAGTCTCACACCTGCCAGTTAATAGCTGAGTCAGTCAATCTCTCTGAGCCTCAGATTCCTCCTTATCCCTCTTGCACATAATGGTTATAGGGATTCAATCAGCTGACTGATGCCGAGCACCTCACAGGTGCTCAGTCCCTTGCTCATGTTCCCGTGGGCAGCCTTTGGAGATTTGCATGGCCTTGCGGCGAGTGACCAGCAGGTGGCAGGAAAGGGTCTCGGGAACCCAGACCTTTTCCCTGATTTGTTTGGCATGTGGAGAGTTATTCTGATGCTTTTTGATGGAAACAAAAGGTCTATAGTCAAAGGGGCATTCTCGGAATGCTGTAGTGGCAGCCCTGGTTTGCAGTTAAAAAAACAAATCGATGAAACAGCAGAGAAGAGAGAGAGCTGGGTTGGAATCCCCATTTTGTGTGTTCTTCCCTTGGTAACCATGGGTAAGCACTTAGCACAGAAGGGGGTGCTGGGCCGTCCCTGTGGGCAGAGGCCTGAGAGTGGGTCTTGAAATATCAGCCTCCACAGGATGGGCAGGGAGGGCCTTGAGTGTTTTGGGGAGGCTGAGTGACAAGTTCAGACTGGCATTTAGAGAGCGACCTGACCTCGGGCTACAGGGTAAGAGGCTTTGGTGATATTTGGCTGAGTTAAAGCGGCAGATAGGAGGTGGCGACCATGCTCCGGGTGCTCCAGGCCTCCCCATCTACCAGCACACTGGTGGCCACTGGTTCCTTTGTTGGCCTGGCCTGAAGCAGAGTTCTGGTCGTGGCTCCTGAAGGTGTGCCCGGGTGACCTTGTTTACCGGCTTAATACGAGGGTGCTAGTAGGCACAGGAGCTCAGGAGGGGAGGGTTGGTTCTGCCTGAGGGCTCCAAGGAGGAGGCTCCCCAGGCACAGAGAAGGGCCTGCCTTGCCATTGCAGCCTGTTGTTTTTTTTTTTTTTTTTTTCAGGGTAGTGGAAGGCGGAAGCGTGGGACCAGAAGGCATCTGGGTTTGGAAGCCCCCTGGGTGTGCCAGCCCAGCTGCCTCTCAAGGAAGTCCCAGCAGGTGCCGCACGCTGCACTAGCCCCCTGCCCCGTCCCCCCCCCCCCCCCGCATCTTGTGCAGTCTGCACCGCATCCCTAAAGGTGGGAATCATCCACCGCATGTTATTTATGGAAACATTCCAGCCAGGCCCCTGGAGGTTCAGCACCTTGCCCACAGCATGCTGGTGGGAAAGGGCAGAGGGAAGCCAGAAGCAGGACTGACTTCCGGGGGCCCCAGGAACCCCCAGCAGAGGAAGGACTCTGGTGGGAATGGTGCTGGTGGGGAGGACATTTCCTGGGGGGCTCGTGTGTATGGAGGGGTGTCACATGGATGAGACCCTTGTTGCAATGGGCAGTGGACCAGCTGAGAATGGATTTTGGTAATGTCTGCCACAGGAAGAATCAGAAAACGACCATCTCACTCCCTCAGGGACCTGCTTGGTGCCTAAGCTGCGGGTGAGTGTGGTGACTGTCCAACCGCCCCTCACCCGAGGCCTCTGGCGAGGGGCCCTCAGGCTGAGCAGAGTTCTCTTCTGAACGTCAGAAGTCGCCACAGCCCAATCTCCTTGCCCAGGGCAGTTCTGCCCAGCAACCCAAGAGTTCTGGTAGGCCAGGGCCAAAGTCCCCAGCGATCAGCCTGCACCCTCGTTTATGGCACATCCCGAATGCCGGGCCTGGGCAAAGCAAGGCTCTGCGAAGGAACTACGCGCTGGAGCTTGGGCCGACTGTCGTGCAACCGGGAAGTGAAGAGCTGTGGAGGGTGGGAAGAGGTCCCAGCACCCTGCCTGCAGGCTGAGTGCAGCTCCATTCTGTCTGGGAACCGAGGACAGCTCCACAGACAAGGAAGGCAAGGGGAGGCTGGGAGCATGGGGCAGCACGAATGAGAGTCTGGGGCTGCTGCGGCCGTGGTTCTGTGGGCTTCTCTGTGCAGTTCCTGAAACCGGGTAAGGTCACAGGTTCTGCCCTGGGGCAGTGACAAGTGTGGCTTCCTGGGCCCACACCCTCAAGTCTTTTTGCACCTTGCAACTTCCCCCTACCCCTCCGAGGGAGCCAAGTCCACTGAGAAAGCTGTGCCCTGTGGTGCTGGGGGAAAATCCCATCCCCACAGTCCGGGTGCAGACAAGTACCCTGGGCATTAGACCTGCTTCTTCGAGAACTTACTCTCCTCCCTAGCACTTATCTCCCCAGAGGTCTCCTGGGCTTCTGAACATCACACCAGTTGCCATGACTAAGGTAAGTGAGCCAGGAATGGTCTCCCTGTGAAGATATTCCTGCTGATCCCTGGGGCAGCAACACTCCCAGAGACCAGACCTGGTAAGCTAATTGCTGGGCTCTCTGGCAGAAAATGGGAATTGACTCCCATGTACTTAACACTGTTAGGTGAGAGAGATGGTCCTAATTATAGCAATGCAGTTTGGGGTTTCTTTGTTACAGTAGGCTGCACTGATGGAAGCTGCCCAGCAACTCTTTGCAACTCCTCTCATCAAGAGGTGGAGTCTAATTCCCCTCCCCTTGAATGTGGGCTAGCCTTAGTGACCTGCTTGCCCAGTAGAAAGATACAGACTTACACTGCTGATTCACAAAAGGCTTCCACCCAGCCCTCTTCAAATGCTTGTTCTGGGGGTAGCCACCCCCCTTGTAAGAAGTCTGATGCTCCTGAGACCACCATGTGTGAGGAAGCCCAAGTGAGCCATGTAGAGAGAATGCTAGAGAAAGAGAAAGACAAAGAGAGAGAAAGAGAGATTCATGGTCAGCGCCCTGCTGGCTCAGCCCTCTCCATCAGGCATAGACGTGTCAGTGAGGGAGCTTCTAGATGACATCCCAGCCCCAGCAGGTATGAAGCGGAGAAGAATGGATGAGCTAAACCAACAGTCAGAAGCAAAGAGCCATGGCAGCCACCCCACCTGAGATCTCAGCCCTCATGCAGCTGAGATGAGCCGTCTCTACTGTTCTCTGCCTGAATTCCTGAGCCACAACATTTCAAGCATAATAAAATTGATGTAGCCTTAGGTCACTAAAGTTTGGAGTGATTTTATTATGAGGCCACAGACAATTGGAAAAGCAGCTTATCCTATCCTCTTAACTACCTGAGATTTTTGGCCCAGAAGTCCCTGTGTCTGGTCTGGTCTATATTCTGACTCTCAGCAGGGAGCGTGCCCCCAAAGCCCCTTGGGCCTCTGGCCCTTCTCACTGGTCGCCAGCTTGGTTGTCAGAAAGCCAACTAGTGGGCTCCTAGGTCCTGCAGCACCTCTCCCCCTGCTTAAATTCAGGCACAGCCTGGGAGATGCAGTCTCCTAGGAGTGGGGTGGTGTCTGGGGACTTCTTTTGGGCTGTAGAATCCTATTGGCAGTATCCTATCTTAGGATTTCATGCAGGATTGGTGAGGCTCTGCCTCATCTAAAGCAGCTCCCTCTACAGATTCATTTCACAAAGATTCCCAGTGGAAAAAGTGAGGAAAGCAAAAACTGAGACCCTCTAATGCAGGAGAATTTTGTGAACTGCATCCAGTACTCACCCCGGACAACCGCAGAGTCATGGCAACTGGTGTGATGTTCAGAAGCCCAGGAGACCTCTGGGGGGATAAGTGCTAGGGAGGAGAGTAAGTTCCATGGCCATTGCCATGGAAGCTCCTAGCCTGCTGTTCTCACTGAACTGTGGGGGGAACAAGCTGACTTTGGAAGGCACCAGAGTTCCACGTGACAGAGATACAGGACTCCAAGATGGTTTGACTGACAGTCTGGAGTTTCCTAAATGTTTTTCCAGGGGACTAGTTTCCAGAACTGGGGTATTTCAGAAGCCAGGAAATGAGCATAATGTGTGGCCTTAAATTGGAAGGAGTGTTAGGTGAAAAATGGGACTGGTATGTGAGAAGAGGTTTGGTCATCTTGTCTCCTGCATGTCTGCCTCCCCAGGACTATACAGATAGACCACCTGCTCTCTCAGAGGCCTCCTGTCGACCCCATGGATGAGAATAGGCTTTGTGGAATTGGCCCTAGGAACTCTGCCAGGTTTCCAGAGTTAGGCAGGGCTGTCTGTAAGACACAGAGAAGTTATGGCATCTGGCAGAGACTGGACGAGGGAGAGGTGAGCAGGGCACCTGGGCACAAAATTTAAAGAGGTGCTCACTCTAAGCTCAAGAAGGTGCTCACCCTAAATTTAGAGAGGGACACCCCAAATTTAAAGAGGCGCTGAACCTCCATGTAAGGAGGCGTTCACTCCCAGGGCCATGCAGTGGGTAGCATTGGCCCCTTTGTGATCACGAGAATGAGTGCCTCCCACCCTGGCATCTGGAGATGTTCTTGGCCCAGGGTTTGGGAGCCTCTAAACTACTCGTGGAATCTGGTCTGTCCTTCTGGTCCCCCTTCCTCTGTACCAGCTAGCTTGGCTGGTAGCTCTGATACTCCGCCCTCGCAGGGCTCTAGTTCAGTGTGCCATGGGCAACCGGTATCAACAATTCACTCGCACAAATGACCCTGAGGCCTTTTCCCAGAGCTGGGCATGGAGACAGAGGAGCTAACAGTTTGACGGTGGAAATGAATGTCAGACATGTCCCCAGAATCAGGGCTTCATTATAATCAATTCTCCGTAAGAAGAAAATTGTCCCCAAGGACAGCCTTGATTCCTAGCTGTGTTGGTTTTTGCGCCGCAGGTGGGAGGGGTGCCGGGCAGAGCTGCAATGTAAGTACTTTTATAATACCACCATGAAGCGGCCCGTCGACTCCTTCCGTCCCTCCCTGTTATCTGTCCCTCAGGGTCCTGTTACTCCTCGACCCAGGCCCACAGAACCACATTAGGAGCCCACCCTGGTACAGTCCGCCCCACCCTTCTGTCTCACCGCTCCTGCACAGCGCCCCGGGGGGCTGCTTACTTGGTGCCGGTTAGAGTCAGCCCTTCCTCCACAAGCATTTGTGGACAAGCCTGGACTCCTCACCTTGTCCCCTTCCCTCTAGTCTCTGTCCCCCCTGTCTGGGCCGAAGCACAGCATTTTCTTCTCCCAGGGGCCAGGGCTTTCTTCTGAGTAGCCTTCCTGAGTGGCTTGTTCTAGTTCAGGTTAGCAGGGTCAGAGGTGCTGGACTGAGACCCCGTGGCACACCACCTTCTCTGCATCCTCCTGGGCATCCTGAAGCTTTGGTCTCAGAGTGTGGGTGGAAACTGCGAGGGTGCTGTGCTGTAGCAGAGAGAACGTGAGGCTCGATCAGGAAAGCTGAGTGCTGGTTCCTCAAGCAAATCATCACTCTCTCGTCTGCTTCCTCTTCCAGAAAATGGGGATAATAAAAGCATGCATAAATGGCTGTGAACATTCAGTCTTAGTAAATTATCGAGGGTTGTGCAAATGTAGATGATGGCTAATAGAATTATCAGGAGAGGAAGGTTGTTCCTGCCTGAGAGAGGCAAACACTCTCAAGGGGGAGGAGAGGGTTTATTCTCATCCTTTCCTTCCATTAATACACATTTTTATGGTGGCTAAAGAGCTCTTCTCTATACACCAATGGTTGTTCATTGATTTTCCTATCTTAGGTCCCTTCTGCAGGCCTGATTGGGATATCAATAGTCCAAAACCCCATCCACTTCAACATCTCTTGTGTCATGTCCTCTGTGCAACCTGCTAGGGATGCCAAGGGCTTGGGGCGCATGTGCTCCAGGGGATGTGGCCTGTCCGTGGTGCTGACTGCTGAGGGGCTATCCTGGCGGTCGCATCCCAGCCTCATAACTCACCCTGTTACAATTATTGGTCCTCTTCAGCCTCAAGTATGGTGTGTCTCCTACTGGTCTTAGGGTCTGTAAGGATGTCTCAGGTAAGGAAGTACCAGCTGATGACAATGGCTGGGGATGGTTTAGGTTCTAAAAGGGTCATGGCTGGTTATAGAGGTAAAAGCTAGATTTGTACCATTTCTAAGAACATGAAGATGTTGGAGCCAGTTGCTAAGAATCCATTGAGATAAGAAGGTAGTAGCTGTAGGTTTCTTAGGTCGGGAGAAGCTGTGGCAGAGTCTAAGCATGACAGGAAGTTTTACCTATATGTTGAGAGGTGTTCAGCTGATACATATGAGCCAGGGTTCAGAGACACTGTGAGAAAAGGCTAAGATTTTATAGTAGAAAATTCTAGATATTCAAGTAGAAGAGATTTTAGAGTATAGCATGGCCCTCAGTACCCCTCACACTTCCCACAAGCCTGTGTGGGGAGAATTTCCTGAAGGCAAGAGAGTGCACCAATTTGGATTCTCTAAACTTGATTCTCTAAACATGAGTTATAGACCAAAGTTGACCAGCAAGGAGGTCTATTTTAATTGGCCTTGTAGAAGGCTTTGTGGTAGATTGCAATAATGCCCCTGTCTGTGTCTACACTTTTTGTTATGTGACTTTGCAGTCCCCCACACTAAAGTGAAGTCTGTTTCCCCACCCCTTGAATCTGAGCTCAGCAATGTGACTTGCTTTGGGCAAGAGGATGTTATCAGGTGTCATGCAAGCAAAGATATGAAATGGGTTCCTGAATAGGGCCTGCTCTCTCCTGCCTCTGCCCTTATCATGCACATCTGCCTGAGCCAACCTGCCAGAACATGAGGGACACAGAAAGCAGAATGGTCCTTGTTTCCTTGTAATACTACCTTCCCACACTTCCGTCCACGCCCAGACAACCATTGATCCGCTTTCTGTCACTAGAGATTAGTTTAAATCTTCTAGAAGTTTATAAAAATGGAATCATACAGTAGGTGCTCTTTTTTGGCTGTCTACTTTCATTCAGTATAATTGTTTTGAGGTTTATCCATGTGGTAGCATGTATCAGAAGTTACGCCTTTCTATTGCTAAGTAGTATGGATATGCCTTCAGTAGTTTATAACTCATCTGTTGATGGGCATTCGGGTTTTCTCTAGCTTCTGGCTATTACAAATAAGGATGCTATGAACATTCATGAACAATTTTTGTATGGACGTTTGCTTTCTTTTCTCTTGGGTATAAATAGCTAGGTGTGGAATGGTTGGATCATGTGGTAGGTATATGTTTAATTTTTTAAGAAACTGCCAAATCGTTCCCAAAGTGAGTGCACCATTTTACATCAACATCAGTTGTGTATGAGAGTTCCCCATCCTTGCCAACATTCAGCACTCAGTATGGTGAGTCTCTTTATTTTAAGCCATTCTAATTTTATGTAGTAGTATCTCATTTTACTTTTGATTTGCATTTCCTTCATGACTGATGATGTGGAACATCTTTTCATGGGCTTATCTGCCATCATATGTCTTTGTTAACTTGTTTTTTCATTCTCTTAACATTATATTTCAAAAGGTGAAGTTTTTAATTTTGATGGCATGCAATTTATCATTTTGTTCTTTTATCGGATTGAACTTTTGATATTGTAAATAAGAAATATCTGCCTAACTCATTACAAAAGTTATCATTACTTTTAGGTAACAGGATAAACCTGTTTGTAGTTTTAGGAGCGTGCCTGGGTGGCTCAGTTGGTTAAGTGTCCGACTCTTGATTTAGGCTCAGGTCATGATCTCAGGATCTTGGGATTGAGCCCCATGTTAGGCTCCAGGTTCTGCACAGAATCTGCTTGTCCCTCTCCCTCTGCTCTTTCCCTCAACTCTGTGTCTCTCTCTTTCTCTCAAATAAATAAATAAAATCTTTAGAAAAAAAATAAAAGTTTTATCATTTAGGTTTCACATTTAGATCTATAATCCATTTTAGTCTTTTTTGTGTATGGTACAAGGTATAGATAGACATTCATCTTTTGGTAAATGGATATTGTTCAGTACCATTTATTGAAAGTTATTCTTTCTACACTAAATTGTCTCTGTACTTTTGTTAAAAGTCTGTTGTTTATATATGTATAGGTCTATTTCTGGACTCTATTCTGTTCCATTAATCTACTTGTCTTTCTTTGTGTCAATACTGTATTGTCTTGGTTTCTGTAGGCTTATAATAAGTGTTAAAATCAGGTAGTGTTAATGTCCTTTGCTCTTTGATTACAAAATTGTTTTGGTTATATTAGGACCTTTGCACTTCCATGTGAATTTTAGAAACAGGCTTCAAGTTTTAGAAAAAACTCTGTTGGGATTTTGACTGGGATTGCATTTAAACTGTACAGCAGTTTTGGGAAGAATTTACATCTAAACATTGTTGAGTCTTTTGACCATGAGCAGGATATATTTCTCCATTTATTTAGGCCTTTTTACTACCTATCAGCATTTTTTTTTTTTTTTTAGTTTCCAGTGTACAGGTTTTTATTTACACTTTTGGGGTCAGATTTATCCCCAAGTATTTCATATTTTTGATGCTATTATAAATTATATTTAAATTTTTTCATTTTCTAATTTTTTGTTGCTAGAATATGGAAATATGATTGTTTGTTGTATATTGATTTTGTCTTCTGCAACTTACTAAACCCTTTATTAGTTCCAGTAGCTTTTCTGGTAGATTCCATCAGATTTTCCATAGATGACCATGTCATCTGTGAATAACAAGTTTTTCCTCTTCCTTGCTGATCTGTATGCATTTTATTTCTTTCTCTTGTCTTATTATACTGGTTAGAATCTTTAATACAATGCTGGCTAGAAATGGTGATAGTGGACATCCTTGTCTTGTTACTAATTTAGGAGAACATTTGATCTTTTACTTGTAAGTAGCTGTAGGGTTTTTTGGCAGATGCTCTTTATAGGCTGAGAAAGTTTTCTTCTCTTTCCAGTTTGATGATAGTTTTTGTCATGAAATAATGTTGAATTTTATCAAATGCCTTCTCTGTACCTATTTTTATAATAATATAAGCTTTTTTTTAGTTCATTAACAAGGTCAGTTATATTAATTGATTTTCAAATATTAAAGCAACCTTAATGTTTCGCTTGTTTATGATATACTATCCCCTTGACATTTATTTTTTTGATTTGCTAAAACATTCTTTGGACTTCTACATCTGTGTTTTGAGGGATATATGTCTGTAATTTCCTTATTGCTTTCATCTGGTCTTGGTATTAGAGCAATGCTAGTTCTAGAGAATGAGTTGAAAAGTATCCCTTCCTTTTCAGACTTCAGGAAAGTTTCTGTAGCAGAGATGGTATGCCGATATGCTACTTTTGGTGATGATATCATTTATAGCCCTGCAGGGTTCACTGATACTGTTGAGGATATTGCCTCTAACACAGAATAGCATCTTTCTTGTAAGGACTTATAGGGGAGATTTCTTCTAGGTCTTAATTTCAGGTCAAAGTATTTGCCCAAGGTATTTGCTTCTTTTTTTTTTTTTTTAAAGATTTATTTATTTATTTATTTGACAGAGAGATAGAGAGCACAAGTAGGTCGAGCGGCAGGCAGAGGGAAAGGGAGAAGCAGGCTCTCTGCTGAGCTGGGAGCCCGATGTGGGGCTCGATCCCAGGACCCTGGGATCATGACCTGAGCCGAAGGCAGCCACTTAACTGACTGAGCCACCCAGGTGCCCCGGTATTTGCTTCTTATTCTTTCTCACATTCAAAAAGAATGCATCTGCTCACCCTTCCGCATGACAGCTTTCCTGGTGCCAGAAAAAATGACCATAACTCTGGGTACTCTCCATCCATGCCACATAACCCATGTTTCTTCATCAGACCTTCTCCTGGCCTCTGTAATCTAGGAAGGTTCAGGGGGAGCCTACGGAAGGCTCTCTCTCCTCAGCATCTGCCACTTGTATATAAGAACAATCCTTTTTGGATAATAGCCCTCTTCAGATGGTTGTTCAGAACTAAGAACAATTTTAAGAGAATTGTCAGCCCTTAAAAAAAAATGAGGCTACCATCTTCCTTCTGATTTGGTCACTACATGTAGTATAGAAATAACCAATTTCCTGTGGGCTGATCCTAATGACCCAACCTCAAAATGTGAAGGCAAAGGTTACTCAGTAGAAGACTTCACATTCTAACTCCTTCCTCACTTTGCAGTTTCAAGGGTCATAGATTGCCATGTTCCTTTCCTCTGGTCTTCCTTCTTTTTCCATCTCATAGGAAGAGCCCATCACTCATGCTATACAGTCCCTGGGTTCTACACATTCCTCTAAAAATTAACCAGCACTGACTGAGAATCTATGTGCCAGGCAGCTTTCTGCTTTAGTCATTGTTTTGTTGAATGCTCACAACCCCAGAAGGTAGATACACTCATTATCCCCATTTCACAGGTAAAAAAACTGAGGTTTAAAGTGGTTAGGTAACATGCCTAAAGTCACACACCTAGTAATTGGTAGAGAAGGACACAAATTCACCCCTCCAATCTCTACACTGCAGAGCGTCGTGCTAGAATGTGTAATTTTTGGCTTGTTTCCTTGGTCAGACCATGTGCTTCTCTCAGGGAGGGGTCACACTATCCTAATCTATGTGTCTACATTGCACAAAGTGGGAACTCAGCAAATATTTGCTGAATAAATGAGTCCTAAATGGAGTTACAGATTCCTTGCTCTAAATCTAAGGAAGATACAAGCATAAGGAAGTAAAGAAAAAGTGTTTGAACCAAATCCTATGATCTTTCAGTGGTAAAAGTGTGGAACAGAGGTAGGGATATTTCATCTACTCATTAGGACAATCAGATCAGAAAAGAAAAACAGTCAACATCCATTTGGAGGATCTGAAAACAATGTGGTCTTGCTTGGGTAATAAATCCACTTGTGGACATGTTTAAGTGCGTGAAGCTTCCTTAGATGGCAGGAGATGGTCACGGGGATCCACATTTAAGAAGGATGGAAATTAGCATGGAGGGCCCAAGATGGTTGTCTCAGAAGCATTAGTTGAGTGGTTTTGTGTTTTTTTTTTTGAAGGCTTTGATAGGGCTAAGGTCAAGCTATGCATTTGCTGTACTCTTTAGCACTCTTTAAAAGGTAATGAGAACATCTGGGTTTAAATGCTTCTTTTGTCTTAAGGCTGTATTTATAAGCCAGATCTCCATTTTGAACTGAGTATTGGCAAGCAGTGGAGCTGTTGGGAATGTGGCTCTGTCCTTTACGTAGAGAAGAGGTTAATGGGTCAAAAACCTGGAACAAGACAAAACCCCTAAGTGATTCCAGGTTGATCTAAAATCATTGATTTGTGAGAAAGCGCACATTAGCCTGACACACGGGGCTCATTCAGAAGGGCCTTGTCTCAGTGCCAGCCCATTTGCCTGCGGGCCGTGTGGTGCCCTTCTCTTTGGAGCAGTATGCTGCCAGCCCCTGCCTGAGCCGCTGCATCACTGCCCTGTGAGTGGGCAGCCTGGACCTCCAATACCAGACCAGCTGTCTAGTGGCCGTGCGACCCATGCCAAGCTACCTGGACATTCTGAGCTTCAGTTTCCTCGTTGGTAAAATAGGTCTAAGATCAGCATTTGGCCCTCACAGACACTGACGGGGCTTTAGCAAGATTAGGACTTTCTCTTACTGTTGTCAGTTGCGCATCTCCAGACCCCTAAATGGAAGGTCCTGCTGTGACAGCTCCCTCTGGAAATGGGAGCAGATTTGTCTGTCCTCTGATGAGGTCCAGGAGTGGATTTGGCTGGATGGTTATGGTAGTGCCAGTCAAAGTCTACACGGCAATTATTCAGAGAGAGCAAATGAGCATCTGGATCAAATATCAGAGTCTTTAGATTTAGGAAGTGTTTGGTCACGCTTACTATGCTTTGGTGTAACTGTGCCCAACCTCACCATGACCCCAATTGCCTGAGCCTGTGTATGGTATGGCCTCAGACAAACCTCTTTGGTACCCTCTCTGTGTTTTGTATCCTGCATCTTGGGGTTGCCAAGCCATAGAAAGACATGTCCTTTAGCCTGATTTAGGTGGAGGACGCACTGATTAAGAGAAAGGTCTCACTTAGAATCTTGCCTCTTTGCTTCCTGGTTGTGGAACCCTGAGCAAGTTGTTTCACCAAGCCTCAGTTTCCCCCCACATACAGTGGCGGTGACGATGAGCATGATGATGCTTCACCGGGTAGTTATGAGGGTGAAAGGAAATACTACATTTAAATCATGTAGCACAGAGCTTGGCTCACAGTAAATACTCAAATAATGTTCCTTATCAGCTGTTACCCCAGGGTAGAGCTGGAAGAGTGAAGAAAGCCCTCAAGCGTTGGCAGTGAGAAGCCTCAATCTTGAGCCTCCTTGCTCTGAGGAAAGTTGCGGGGGTCTCAACAAAGGGCCGAACCAGTGGGCTCTTTCCATTCTCTTCCCCACAGACTTGGGGCTGGAGCCGAGGAGTGGTGAGGAAGTGCATGGAGATTCTCCCTCAGTGATTAAGAGAATTGTGGGAGGTCAAAGGGAAGCCAATCCTGCTCTCTAAGAACAAGGATGGGGACCAGTCCTGTGAGACAGACGCCTGTCTGTGCTCTCATGTCAGTAAAACTCACTTCCCAGCTTCCCTTTTCTGATCGTTGGTTTGTAGTGACAATAAATCACAGGGCCGAGCATCCTCTGGGGCCTGAGTCTCTAACTCAGGATGTCATGGCCCTGCCTTTATGTGGACACAGTGAGAACCTGCTTTGAGGTTTAGACCAGTAGGTGTCTGGCATCTGTGAGGGAAGGTGTGGAGTGCTCACAATCTGTGTGCAGTTCCCCAGTTGTGTTTGCTTCTTCAGGTGACTCCTGGAGCCACATCTCAGCAGGAGGGACACCAGTGCATGCACACACACACACACACACACACAGAGCCTTCCATGCCAGGGAGGTAATGCAAATGAGTAAAGCTAACCAAGTGTAAGACAAATGTTGGGGAGAAGCTCTGTGATGATCTGGAAAACTTATGACTGGCTCAAAGTCATAAAAAAAATGTCTCATGGGAGAGAATTTTCTAATTTTAGAAACACTTCAGCTGGGTGCTGTCTGCTTGTGGCCTGTCTACCCCTATTTAGCAGTGGCAATGGTGGTCAGTGCCCACTGGTGGTGTGCCCACTGGTGGTGTGGGGCTGGGCATGGGAGTGGGGCAGCACTGGCCTGTGGGACCACTGGACATCCTGATGAAGCTTCATCCAGAGTGGCTGGGAGGTGAAGAAGAGATGAACTCAGCCAGCCAGGCCATCGCCACTGGGTCTTGCCATTCTGGTGGAGTCTCCTGGGGTTTGGTACCCTTAGAACTTCTAGTAGTCCCAGATCCCATCTACAGAGCAGAAGGGGATCCAGGGAAGAGGCTGCTGGATTGGCAGCTGCCTGGTCTCTGCAGGTGACACTCTGAGCAACCTTGGGCCACATGATTTTCCTAGCGTCTGGAGAACCTACACTTCTCATAGAAGGACCAGGGGCTACCTTAGGTCTCTTGGGGTTTCTGTGAAATGACAGCCTCTGTATCAAGTCTTACTTCCCTTCTAGTAGCAATGCTACTGTAAACGAGGCCCGGACTTCTCAACAGATATTTCAACAACAAGAGGCTTAAGGGAATAAGGAATTTGCAAATCTTAAACACTGGAAACAGGCCAGGAGTTTAGTGACGCTGGAAGAAACTTGAGATTTGCCCAAGAGCACCGAAGCCCCTCTCTCTAGCTTCCCACTTGCTCCCAGCACTCTAGAAAGCTCCAACAAGATTACTGGAAAGCCTGGCCATTAAAAGGCAACTGATAGCCTCTTTTTAGCCTGGATCCTATATCAAAACCAGGCGGAAGGCCCATCTTCAGCATTAACAGCGGCCCTCCACACACAGATAAGAGTTGTGGTTAAGAGGAACAGTGTGTGTGTGTGTTTGCACTTGTGTGCGTGCACGTGTATGGCTGCAGACCCTTCCACTGGCTGAGATAAATCAGACTTTTAAACTGTCTTTTGCTAGGCTATTAGAAAAATAGATATCTCTTCAAACAGCTCCTTGACAGGAGGCAGACCTCAGCTCTGGGCAGAATGTAGCGGCAGGAACTATCACCAAGTTATCTGATAGCTGAGAAGGGTACATTTTGCCTATCTGGAAACCAAGGGCCAGAGGAGAGCAGGGTGGGCTCAAGATCAACAGGGGTAGACCAGGACTTGGACCCCAGACACAGAAACCCTATTCAGGTTTACCTTCCTCTTCCCAGGATGGGAAGTTGTGGGCCTTGGCAGTCATTGCCTTACATGTAGGTGACAAGGTGCTTCTGGCGGAAGCTGGAACGGGCTCCCCCATCAGCCCCTTTACTCAGGGCCCTCAGCAGAACAATTCCAGGCCCTTCCTGGTGTCCACTGGGCGGGGTTTCCTACTCTGGGAAGCAAGGAGTTCCTTGGCCAGAGTCCTGGCCTTTTCAAAAGTTGAGGCATCTGGGCTCCAGACCGGCTGTTCCTCTGATCTGCAGTGTGACCTTGGGCAAGGTCGCTGCCCCTATTTGGGCTCAGGTGCTCCATCTTGCAACAGGAGGAGTGTCATTAGACCTTCCCCCACAGCTGACTTCTTGTGCTGAGGACCTAAAACTAGAAGACCTCGCCGGCCAGCCTCCCTACCGAGCTCTGAACAGGTCTTGCGGGCTTCTCCCAAGAGGTTTATGCCTTCAGTTCCACTGAGCTTTGCTCAGTTTGTGCATCTTCGATCCTCCAAAACACCTGGCCAGCAGGTCCCGATCAGAAAGTGCCATCCTAGAGGGGCTGGGTGGCTCTCCCAAGGTCACACATCAGCAAATGACAGGGAGGGGGCTGGAACCAGCATGGCTGGAGTCCAAGCTGGGGGACATTTCCTAGTTGCCAAGACTCATACTGGATGTTGTCCAGTGGCAAGGAAGGACTTGGCGAGCAATGTATGTCTCTTCCTTGTTCCCAAGGGACAGTGGAGCCTAGAGCTGAGAGCTGTGATCTCTCACACAGGCTCAACAACCCTGACCATGTGGAGGGCGTGGGGGGCTAAAGGTTGGAGTCTGCACTGGGGAAGGGAGCAGGCAGAACTCAGGATCATGGCTGCTTTGCTTCTCTCTGTCTGAGGGTCGAGCAGCCCTGTGATCAGGCGGGTGAGGGAGAGGAGCCCAGCACAGGGAACCACCTCTACGCCAGACCCACGGTGTGTTCTTGCAGTCAGATCACAGAGAGGGGGCCTGGTTTTCTACAGGACTTTCTGTTCATGGGGTGGGAGTGAGCCAAGGGAAGCCCAGGACCTCCCCGTCCAGTGCTAGAGCTCGGCCTGTCCCAAGCGCTGGGAATTCTCGTCCCTTGAAATGGAGCTGTGGTTTGGGTAAAACATGATGAGCTCTGTTGGCCATCTTCGTAGCTAAACAGCGAGGCATCCGATTCTCACATTTGCCTGGTCTTTCATACCTTCAGCTTCGGCTCTCACTTCCACCTCATGACAGCCCTCAAGGAGGTAAGGCAGACCCTCTCTACTCATTTTCCAGATGAGGACACTGAGGGCTCCCAAGGTCACATGGGTGGTGGCTTGCCAAGGGGAGATTCAGCACCAGGTGCCCTCACCCAGGCTCATCCCACTGCACCTGCCACTGCCCTGCAGAGCAGTGTTTCTTGAAGCATCGGGAAGAAAAGTGAGGGCAGATGTGGCCAGATGTGTCCATCTGTCCCCAGCCGGCTGGCCCCCACCCCTTGAACAGCCTTGTCTGCTGTGCCCAGTGCATCGGGGACTGCAGCTGGGAGGCGGGGTCTTACCTGCAGCCGTGGTGATGCCCAGGAGCCGGCAGGTGTATTCCAGACCAGTCCAGAACATTTGCAGCTTCATGATGCCAGGGTTGAGGGCAGAGTCCCAGTAGGGCAGGCAGCAGAGGCTTCGGCCTGAGATGCTCCTGGATGCCCGTGTGTGCAGGGGGAGGCTGTGGCTGTCGGCTCTGGGCCCCCGTGCCCTGGGGCCCTGCCTTCCAAACCAGTCTTGGCCACCACAGCCTGGCTGAGGTGTGGATAGGGCTCACCTTCCCGGCTCTGCTGCCTATGCCCTTGCCAGACGCTTAGCTTAATCATTACCTTGGAAGAATGCCCCTGCCACTCCGTGCAGCTCCAGCCTGGCCTGGAGCCTCTGAGGCTCCAGCACGGCCAGCAGCTTGAGATCAGGCCAATTAGGGCTGGGCTGGAGGCAGCCTGGAGCTGGCAATTAACCATTTCTGGGCGGGAGGAGAGAGCCGAGGGGCCAGCCCACGCCCTCCCTTCCTGGTCAGCTCTGAGGAAGCCACACCTGGACCTCAGGCCCACTGGCTCTAGGAGAGTTGGTGTCTAGAGGTGACAGGTCCGTGTTGGTCTGTGTGTGGGAGGGAAAGATGTGTCTTTAAATCACTAGCAGAAGCAGCTTTTCGAGCTTCTATTCTTCTGCATATAGGTGGAAAGCTTTGCAGTCTGTGCTGGATTTGGACTCGACCAGACATGCCTATAGCTCAGGCCAACCCCACACACGGCCCCTCCTTTATCCCTGACATGCATCCCTGATGTGTGATGTGGGAAATAATTATGATTCTTTGGGAGCAGAATTTCTATGTCAATAATTAACTGGGTGACCTTGAGGAAACCCAAAGATATTAGTAAGCCGTAGTAACTTTTGCAGAAAACAAATGGGAGGGTTTGGCTGGATTGGTGGCTCTCAAAGTATGTCCTGAGAGCAGCTCCAAGAAACCCAGCCTCTAAAAGTTGACAGTTGTGGGCTTTTACTAATTCTCAATTTCCTCATTGACGCAAGGAATTGAATGGTATCAAGTTTTAGGGTTTCTCCCAGGCATTTTTCTGAAATCTTTTATTACCCCTGTGCTCAAATGGGATAGACGGCAAAACAACCAAATTAGGTAAAAAAAACCAAAAAACCCCAAAAAAACCCCAAACCAAATTCTAATAATAATGAAAAACTCAGGCATAGTCTGTTTTATTTATTGCTTTGTGAGGATCATACACCCTCATATAATGAATAGATATTTTTCTCTATTAAAATTATTCTAAGTTCCCAGTGAAGGAAATAATCAACAAAACTAAAAGAGAACCTACTGAATGGAAGAAGATATTTGCAAATGCCATGTCTGATAAAGGGTTAGTACCTAAAACATATAAAGAACTGATACAACTCAACACCCTAAAAACAAATCCTCCAATTTAAGAATGGGCAGAAGACATGAACAGATATTTCTCCAAAGAAGACATCCAGATGGTCAAAAGACGCATGAAAAGATGCTCAGTATCACTCATCATCAGGGAAGTGCAAATCAAAACCACAAGGAGATATCACCTTACACCTGTCAGAATGGCTAAAATCAAATACACAAGAAACAACAGGTGTTGGGGAGGATGTGGTGAGGATGCACGTTGGTGGGAATGCAAACTGGTGCAACCACTCTGGAAAATAGCATGGAGGTTTTTCAAAAAAATTAAGGATAGAACTACCCTGTCACTCAGAAAGCACACTACTGGGTATTTAGCCCCAAAATACAAAAACACTAATTCAAAGGGATAAACGCACCCCTATGTTTGTAGCAGTATTATTTACAATGGTCAACCTGTGATGCAGCCCACGTGTCCACCTGATGATCCATCCACTGATGAATGGATAAAGGAGATGTGGTATAAATACACAGTGGTATTACTCAGCCATTAAAAAGAGTGAAATCTTGCCATTTGCAATGATATGGATGGAGCTAGAGCATATCATGCTAAGTGAAATAAGTCAGTCAGAGAAAGGCAAGTACGATGTGATCTTGCTCATATGTGGAATTTAAGAAACAAAACAAATGAGCAAAAGAAAAAAAAAGAGGGAGACACAAACCAAGAAACAGACTCTTAACCATAGAGAACAAACTGGGGCGCCTGGGTGGCTCAGTCGTTAAGCGTCTGCCTTCGGCTCGGGTCATGGTCCCCGGGTCCTGGGATCGAGCCCCGCATCGGGCTCCCTGCTCTGTGGGAAGCCTGCTTCTCCCTCTCCCACTCCCCCTGCTTGTGTTCCCTCTCTCGCTGTGTCTCTCTCTGTCAAATGAATAAATAAAATCTTTAAAAAAAAAAAAACCATAGAGAACAAATTGATGGTTACCAGAGGGAGGTGGATGGGGGGATGGGGGAAATAGAGGATGGGAATTAAAGACTGATTATGATAGGGGCGCCTGGGTGGCTCAGTTGGTTAAGCGACTGCCTTCGGCTCAGGTCATGATCCTGGAGTCCCGGGATCGAGTCCTGCATCGGGCTCCCTGCTCAGCAGGGAGTCTGCTTCACCCTCTCCTGCTCCCCCCTCTTGTGCTCTTTCTCTCTCTCACTCTCTCTCTCAAATAAATAAATAAAATCTTAAAAAAAAAGACTGATTATGATAAAAAAATTAAAAAATAAAGTTATTCTGATGTGATTGATTAATTTGATCAAGATTTCATAATATTCCATAAAGACTACCATTTATTTTTCATCCCCCCCCACCTTTGAATGAGTTTAAGAATCTCCGTGTTCATGGGAGCTTTAAGATCAGGTTTAAAAATGTGTGGTTTGACATATTTATTTCTTGGGTCAGCTGACTGTGTTTAATAGCAGACTGCATTTATTAACTCCAAATCTCCCAGTTTTCCACAGGTCTTGGCATCCGTGCCTCCATGCATCCCCTCTCCTACATGCTGGTACCTGGGTCTCTGTGGCAGACACTGAAGCGTGCGGATGTTGTTGCTGGGGGCCAGGGTCTGCAACCCTGTGGCTCCATGCCCTGCAGGTGCCTGTTCTCTCTGAGCTCCTTGGGAAACTCTGGCCAGCCCCGCAGCATGCCTTGCTTCCTCCTTGCTCACGGCAGCTGGTTTTCTTGGGTATCTGACACCTGCCTGCTCAGAAGACATAAACTCCTTCCAGGCCTTGGTTGACAAGATCTGTTTAGCTCAGTCCTGATTATAACCTCCCCTTCTTAATGCCTTTGTTTTAGGAATGAGCATGAGACCCAATTCTGGTCAAACAGCCTGGAAGGGGCATGTGCTGATGCACTTCTGGGAAAGCGTCCCTCACTTTTAATAAGGGGCCTGAAGATGGGCTGGGCTCCCCCTCTTTGGGTGCCCCTGTGTCGGGATGGGCAGTTCTGTTGTGAGGAGAGGGTCAAGGCAAAGGGCACAATCAGCATGTGGAGTCTGGCCAGTGATACGGCAGCAACACAGGGCACCAGCTATGTTTAGGGAGCTGCTAAACTTACCTGTTCCTTATTGTTAAGCCAGTTGACCTAGGTTTGGGTTATAGCCCAAAGCATTTCGCCTGACACGGTGGGTCATGCCTGAACTGAGTTCTTGCCAAGACTTTTCCTCAGGAAGCTCTTTCCTGCACACTGGGCTTAGATTGGGGAGACTCAGAACCAAAGCGCTCCATCCCTGAGGGTGCCTCTGCTTCACCGGGGCTGCTGCTAAGATGGATGAAGTGGGGTACTGGGCTGGTGGTGGAAGGAGGGTACTGCCTGTTGCAAAAGCACAATGTGGAGGAACCCCAGGGTGTGTCGTCTCAAAGAAACTCTCTAGAGGGCTCTGGCAGAGTTTCTGGCCCCTCTTACTACCATTAAGCCATTTGTGGAGATCCACGGGGAAAGGAGAAATCTGGCTGGCAGACAAGGTCCTCAGACATCACAGAATTCAGAGAAAAGATTTCCAGGAACCAAGGGCCAGACGCCCTGAAATAGAAGCTAACTGTGAAGGTGGTGGAGCATTGTAGTCACCAAGGGCCCAGAGGAAAAAGAAAGGGCCATTTTCCTGAGAAATCCCCTGCCCAGGGAACTCTGCTTCCAACAGGCTTGAGAAAGGATGGAGGGAAGGACCCAGACTGCTAATGGCTGTGAGGGACCTGCATAAAGAGTGTGGAAAAGTACACCAAGCAACAAGAAGGGAGCCTCAGATTCCAGCAGTAGAAGAAGCAGAATGCTAGGGACCCCACTGCTCCGTTCAATGGCGTGACGTGCGTATCACATGGAGAAAGCACACTTTCCACTCCTGGTGCATTGGAAGGGGTCTCAACTTGCACTCATGGGTGGGAGTTATGGGGAGAAGCTCACAGTAGGGGAAGGTGTTCTATCCATCATCCCCCCACTGATAGGATGGGCTGGTGCAGGAGGTCCTGGAGCTCCCAAGCACACCGTGGGTGTGTGTGTGTGTGTGTGTGCATGGGTGGGGAACACTGTGGGCCGTTCTCAAGCACTGATTGGATGGTTTGGACCCGGGAGTCTGTGATTCCAGATGGCTATGATTCCTAAAAGTATCCAGACAGGTGCTCTGAGAAGTGCCAGGGATGGACCGAGAATGCGAAGGAAGAGAGCCGGGGTCTTCTACCTTGCCTGGTTCCTCTTCTGCCTGCCTATCCACAGTCCCTGGGTGCCCGGCCAGGGCCGAGAAGCAGTGTAGAGAGGGAGAGGGGGGATGCCAAGCTCAGCCCCGCGGTTAACAGCTGTGTGACCTGGGACATCCTTTATCCTCTGTCAGTCCTCACTTCCTTATCTGTCAAATGGGTCTACAAGGCATCTCACTGGGTTGGAAGTATGGTGACTAAAGCATATGCCTGTCTAAAGCAGATGCCAGGAAATGGGGTCTAATATTATAAGTGAACAAAGAAAACTGTCTGCACTGTGGCCAACCTTTTGTAGGTTTTGTTACAACAGGATTCCACCCAGTGAGCCGACAACACTCCAAGTTCAGGGCACAGCCCGGCCCTGACCTCATGGAAAACCAGGCTAGAGGGAGTAGTTGTTCTTTGGGACAACAGGGCTCATCCGGAGCTTTATTTACTATATTGTTTCATGTCCCTGCACACTGACCAGAGGGCCTGTGTGTTGTAACCATAGGAAGGCAGTTCAACTCAATCAGCTTACAATGATTCAAGCGGCTTAATAATAAGTGTCCTGCCTCCAGGGCTGTGAAAACCGGTGTTAATGTCGGTGACAATGATAATAGCTAGTGTTTGCTCAACGTTAACTGCATTCCAGGTGCTGTGCTAAGCGCTATATATACAACCCTATTCTTATTGTTTGCATTTTACAGATGAGAAAGCAGTCATGTTAGATTAAGGGCATTTACTCGAGATCACACAAAGCAGAAATGAGGACACGATGAGCCCAGTGGTCTCAGCTGGGCTCCCTCTGCTGTGCCCTCTGGTTTTCCAGGTGCTTCCATCATAAAGCTGCCCAGTGAGAGGAGCCCATCCCAGCAGGCCCGCAGACCATTCCGGAGGGCTTCTGTCAGAAACTGGGTGTTGATTTCCTCACTGATTACGGACTGGGTGGAGCTCCCCTCTGTCTTCACAGGGTGGTTCATGGGAATGAACGGCCCCAGGGCCTGGGCTGCAGCTGCCCCTGGCCTTGTCTAGAGCTTCTGTGTGTTGCTATGTATGGATGCTTCACAGATGCGCCCTGCCATATGGGATGGTCATAAATTGTGTGCCATTAATAACAGCACAAAACTTCTAGATGCCCAGGATGGCTCTGGGGAGCGTGAGAAGTCAGGAAGAGATAAAATGTGGGTGTATGTTAATCCTCATCTGTTGGGGGTGAGGCGGCTTGCACAAAATAGTAGGAAGCCCATGCGCGTAACTCAAAGCCAGTGCCTGGCTCTGGAGACAGATCCCTGCAGCTGGTCTAAACCTTTGACCTCCTCAGACCCTCATTCCAGTGTCTGCAGAAGAAAACAGAGAGCTTCAGACCTGCAGGTCCCCAGCAACCGGCCACACTGTATTACCATTTGCTGAGTTAGTGTTGGCCTCTTCCACAGGCTGGCAAGATTTATTGACTAAGGGATGGTGGATGCTTGAGTGAATGAAGAAGTCTTGTCCAAGAGGACCCTTTATTTATACTTTAGCTCTTTAAAATCAATTTAGCCAAAGCACAGGAAGTAGGCAAAGCCACATATCCAACAGTATAAAGGGCACAGTGGATGCAGTTTCAGGTAAACTCCTCTTTGCCCTTCACCTCTTTCTCTAAGTTTGGTGCCATCTGTGTTTGCTCCCTCACAGTGCAGGGGGTACTAATTGATCCGTGCAAGGCCTGTGTTATTGTAAGGGGTTGCTCACAGGGAGGCAGAGCTGCCCAGGGCCCACCAGGTATTGGTCTGTGCAGGGCAGGGTGGGACACCTGCTCTGGATTGGGGTGGGGAGGGCTACTGAGCCCCGTGGTCTGTCCTGCTGTAGCTCAGGGAAGGGCTTCACAACTGTCATTTTCACAACCTAGTTCTAGAGGGAATGGTGCAGTAGTCTTCAGGCCAGGTTACCTGGGGGCGAACTCCAACTTGCCTCTAAGGGTCAGTGTGAACCAGGACAGGTCATGCTTCTTGGGGACTGGTTTTCCTGTGCTTATAAATGAAGCACTTGGACCCTTCAGATCTTTCCAAGTCACTGAGGCCGTGGTCTTTATAACCCTGAATTCCATTTCAATTAAGCTGTCTTGAAAGGGTAGACTGACAGGGTGAGGGATTGTCATGCCTGATGGGGGCCTGATATGGGGACCACCTGCTCTGCTGAGCAACCCTCGTTGGACGTGGTCAGACCAACCTGCCGGTGCAGCTGATTCTCTGGGGACCAGTTGTCGAGACACAGATTTATGGTGCATGGCCAGAGGAGGTTTTAAACATTTCACGGGCTTGGCCCTCTTGATGACCACAGATTTTGGGAAATTGGTCTCTGACATCAGTCCTCTCAGGGGACACAGCGAGACTAAATACCTGTCCAGGTTTGTAGCATTTAGGAGGTTAAATCCCCAATGCTCCCAGGAGTGAACTCCAACATGTGGAGGAAATAATATTTTAGTCAAAGGCGCCGAGTTAACTCAGACAAGGTCCCTCTCTGTTGTTGCTATGAGGAAGGGGTTTCCTCATCAATCAGAGCCCCAAGGGGCGCTCAGGAGAAAGAACGCAGGCTCCTTCATGAGGGTTCTGGTTGTGCTCCCCCAGAAAACCACACCCGCCATGAAATGTAAGGGCAGGGGTGAAATTAGGAGGGGAAGCTACAGTTTCCCCTCCATGTCAGGGCTTTTCGTGAGAGTGTCTCTGAACGTTTTGATTTTTTTGTTTAAATTAATTCACAAAAAATGTCTAAGGCTCTGTCAGGTGAATCCTGTCAGTGAATTTTGTTCGGACGTCAAGCAAGGTCATTTTAAGTTCTCTAAGTGCTAAAAGCATGTTTTACTCATTTGATTTCTTTCATTCACCCACCATCACCCACTTGCTAGTCCACATACCAAGAAAAAATTTTTTTTCTGATGTAACTAAAAAAACAAAAAAACACCCAGGTTTAGTTTTGAAAACATGGGAGCTTCCAGATGAATGCAGTTTTTTTTTTTTTTAATGGTAAACATTTGGCTCCTCGCCACTAAGATGGAGTGTGAGAATTTAAAAACTGTTTAGTCCAAGGACACAAGACAAGAGCAGACCGGGGAAATTCAAGTGAAGGGGGATGGAGGAGTGGCAACTGATTTTGCAGAACATGGCAAAATTCGAGCTACTTGCCTGCAGTGTTTCCTGTGAGCAGTGAGTGTTTCACCCTGCAGATCCTGGAGAGGCTCAGCACCCAGGGACAGCACGGACCAAGGAGCCAGGGTCAGACTGGGGGCTAAAAATGAGGGAATAGTCAAAAGTCTGGAAACTGAGCAGTTTGACTCTCAGGTCCTTTCCCTACTCCACACCATCTGGGGGTTCCCATCCCTTCTTTCTGCCCTGCTTGTCTCCTGTTCCTCCCTCCAATGGAGACCAGAGGTTTATTGTCCAGGTGAACGGAATGGTGATGTGTCAGGCTCTGGGATGCGAGGCAAGCCATTAAAGTCAGACTGTGTTGAACTGTGGGCTCTTCAGCTATTACCCTGATTTCACTCTAGAACAGCAGAAGGCAGCCCTGTGTCCTCAGGGAGGAAGCCGGAGGACTTTCCTGGGGAGTGTGAATAGCCCCAGAGAAGGGCTCAATATTAACTTGTAGGGGACCAAAAGTCTCAAGACCTTCTTGTGAAACCTCCAAGTCCTCGAAGTTTCCACATCATGTTTCTAATCAGTTTTTTAGTACCTTATTGTAAGTATAAAGTAGTATCTGAGGAGAGGTTCCAACATGACAAAGTCCAAGACAAACAGAGAAAGAGGACCCAGAGAGAAGGTACAGACCATGTAAGACACATGGAAAACTTAAAAAACAATAAACCCTGTAATTGCTATCCTGAGAGACATATGAGAAGGTATATCATCTAGAAAACAAGGACAGAATACACTGAAAAAGAAAAACCAAAGCAAAAGAATCTCAAAATGAAAGACAAACAAAATCCAAATAAAATATAAACAAATAGAACAATTAGAAGCTAAAATCTAGTACAATAAAAAGACAAAGAAAGGGAAATCGAGGAGAAAGGCTAAGGTTACAGGAGTTCCAGAAAGGCTGACAGAGGGGAAAAAAGTATGGAAGATGTAACACAAGAAAATTTCTGAGAACTGAAGAAAAGGAGTATCCACAATGATGTTTTAGGAAGATGGAAGGAGAGGTAGTGATGGGGACGTCAGAAGCTAATGCCTACAGCTGATCAATCAAAAATTGCAACATGAATATATTAGCAAAAAATAGGACCGTGAATATCAGAAGAATTGACAATGTTTATCTTTGGGGAGTAGAACTGGGGAGAGGAATTGGAGAAATAGGGGACAGCTTTTTGTTACTCTTGTTTTTGTTGATTTGTTGCTTTAAGCCTCTTATCATCTCTTGAAATATTAAGTTGGTTCCTTTTTTATTACTTGGAAAAAAAATACACTTTGAAAAAGGAAATAGGGATAAGAATTAAGAAAGTACCTCCTCTCCAGATGTTAGTTAATATATTAGAGTGTATTCTAGATATACTATTCTGAATATACGGAAAAACATGTTTTCTTACCACAACAGGATAGCATGCATGTTGCTCAATAATTGATTTTTTAAACTTAAAAATGTCCTGGAATTATGCATCTGCCAACAAAGATATATAGAATGCTTATATAAGGAAGGCCTACTACTTGGTACTGCAAAAGAGAATGAAGCTGTATACAGCTAAAAACTATAAAAGCTGCATGAATTTAGTGCCAGGGGAGAGAAACAACAGGGAAGCTTCTGAGAAGAAATGGTTTAGAAACACTGCAAGCCACAAATGTGGAGGCCTCGGTGATAGAGAAGACACAGTGTCTCAGGACCATGGCAGCCCCATGCCATCCACTGCCAGTGAAGCCCATGTCTGCCACTGGCTGGAAGGCTGGGCCCACATCAGTCATGGCTGGGGCCCAGGTAAAGGCTAAGGGACAGGGAATGCCCAGCTTGGTTATAGGGAGCTCTGTCCCCAGCCCGGAAGGAGGGTGAGTGGGGCAGACACCTTCCACATTTCCGTGATGACATTCACCAGATGCAGCAAGTCTCCCACTGTGAGCTCTCCAGTGATGAGTGAGCCGAGCTCTGTGAGGTCCCGTCAAGGGAGGATTCCAGGGAGAAGCCATTGCGGACAGAGAGGATGCCTGCAGAATCTTCTGCTTGGGATGAAGTCGCTCACTCTGACGGCCTCCTTCGTCAGCTCCTTCTGTGTCTGTTCTCAGTTTTCTTTTCCCGTGATACCTCACCCCTCTGCTCCTTCCACCTACAGTCTCTGCCTGTATAATTCTCACCTGTTTTACCTGATCCAAAGACTACCTTGGAACGGGGTTCTGGAAGCTCTGGGAGGGAGGGGATTGCACCAGGGCACACACATAGGACAGAGGCAAGGGCAGGGAGGGAGCACCATAGCGCTCTGGGCTGCAATGGGGCTAAATCTGGTGTCTGGGCTCAAGTCAAGGTGTGGCCTCTTTCCAGAGCCAGAAAATCGACCAGGAAGAACTAAGAAATCTCTGACAGGGTCTCCTAGGTAAAGAGCTGGGCTCCCGGCTCAGACAGGGATGCGGCAAGTCAGGCCTGCAGGGGAAGGGCCCCAGAGATGGCTCCACGGCAGGACACAGGCCGGCCTGAGCTCTGGAGTGCTGCCGGAGGCCTTCTCTGGGGGCGGGATGTTTGAGGAGTGGGTGACACCAGAGATTCTGACCCCAGAGAATGGTGTGGGTGGGTCCCTGTGGGGTGAAGCACCCAGGTGATGGGGTCTTTTGACCTTTCTGAGAAACCCAGACTCACTCTTTCCTTAAGTTCACCTCAGACAGTAGGTCTTAACTTGACTGCTCTTAGGAATCACCTGGGGAGGTTTAAAAAGTCCTGAGGCCCAGGTCACACCTCTGACTAATTTAATCAGAACGTCTGCGGGTGGGACCCAGGCTCCATACCATTTTTGAAGCTCCCTAACTTTAACGTGCAGGTAATGTTGAGGACATGTCTCACACAGTAGCTCTTGATCCTGACCACACATTAAAATCAACTGGGAAACGACCAAACAAAAAGCAGGACACCCAGCGCCATAAACCCGTCTCTGGGGGGCCAGCTTGGGTGCTGTTTGTGTTAGAACTCCCCAGGAGATTCCTGTAGGGTGCAACCAGAATGAAAGCCCTGGTCTAATAAGAGCAGTGCTATCTCTTGCTGGTTGTGTGTGGTCTTGAGGTTCAGCTCAGTGTCCCCCGCCAACTGCCCACCTGTGGGGTCGGGTCCTCACCATTTAATTTCACAAGGCATGCAGCACCTGGCCCAGCCTTGGCACATGGCAGCGTTCAGTGGGGGTCCCTCTGTCCTCTCTTAGACAGGCTCCTCCTTGTGTCCAGCAAGGAAACCTGTGTCAGAAGAAAGGCTTGGGCCCCACATGAGACCCGAGAGCTGTCCTGAGGTGACCCATACAATCTGAGATTGGTTTTAATCAGAGCTCTTTTTTTTTTTTTTGAAGGGAAGATCTAGTCCTTATATTTTGATGGATTGCAAAATTGCAAAATTACTTCCCTTATTTCCCCTTCTCTGCTCTTCTGTTCTGGCAGCTTTATATAATGTACAGAGAAACCCGACAAAAGAGCAGAGAAGTTGGCTATACTCCTCAGGGACTGCAAGTGCGACAACGCAGAGGCCACGCGTGCCTTCCAGGTCCCGGTCTGGGGAAGGAGGTGAAGCGGCGGGGGCTAGACACCCAGTTCCCAGCGCTCCTTTCTTCCTCTCTGGAGTGCCCAGGGCTCATTCTATAGCCTCCTCAGTCAGTGGACCATTTTCCTTCAGCTACAGGCACCCAGGGTACCATGTAGTGTGCTTGATAAAAGTGAGGTTGATGGGCAGTTCAAGGTTCCGCTACTTACTAGCTGTGAGACCCTAGGCACGTGACTTAGTCTCTCTGGGCCTTTGTCACTTCAGCTGTTTTTGGTGAGTACAGATGTTGGTCCATAACACTCAAGCACAAGAATTGTCACATTTCTCCGAGGTAGATAACCTGTGCCAGCTTCTAATGACCAAGCCAGTGGATGATGCATTCTGTCTGGTTGGAGGGCCGCCGTCTGCATAGGATTGAGCAACAGTGTCGGGGATTTAAATGGCCCAGACACTCAGAAGAGGCCCCCTGGTATTCATTCCACACTAATCCCCACTGAGATTCTCTTTGTTCAAACCCTCAGCTTTCTCAAGGGCAGGCAGTTGTGAACCATCTGGACCACGTCACGGGGGTGGTGGCAGAGTGCAAGAATGGCCACAGTCCTGTGCTCCTTCCTGGACCCATGCTCTTTGCAACGTGCCTTTGCGGCTCCTTATCTCCCTCCCAAGTCCGGGCTGGCCTGTGTCTTGCTTTGGCCAATGGAATGCAGTGGAAATGAAGGTGGGCCAGCTCTGGACCTCGGGGTCTTGCCCACATCGATGTTCTCTCTTTCTCTTTCTCTGAGCTCCTCCAGAGTTGGAACACTCGCCTGCTGCTGTTGGAAGCTGCCCAGGCCAGCGTGCTGGAGGACAGGAGCTGAGATGAGCTGTTCTAGCTGAGGCCATCTCAGACCAGCCAGCCCCCAGCTGCCCCAGCAACAGAAGAGGAAATCGTGTCGCTGAGCCCAGCTCGAGCTGCTGACCCACAGAGTTGTAAGATAATCAGTGGTTGTGTTTTAAGTCACTTAGTTATGGGGTGTTTGTGAGTCAAAGCTGACCAAGTAGCCTTCCCCACTCTGGGACTGCAGAGTGAGATATCGCTGTTGCTACTTGTTGAAAGAAATCCGACTCATGCCCAGACTCAGGAGACATTTGCCCTCCTACATTCTCTCTGCAGGTTCCCCAATTCTCTCTCAGCCTAGGCCCAAATGCCATAGATCTCGGTGGGCATGCCAGGCCTGAGGGCTGGCCGGGAGTGACAGGCTTGGGGCCAGCTTACCTCCCTTAAACTCCTGGCCGTGATGATCTCATCTGTATGGTGAGGTGACAGTGTCTGAGGGTCACAAATATTCTTCCAGCTCTGACACTCTGAAATTGTAAAACGAGGTGAAAACTTGCTGAGGAGGGGGATGATCTCTAGCCAAGGACACAGACATGGGGATGATCTCTAGCCAAGGACACAGACATCTTTCCTCCAATCTCTGCCGAGCCCTTGCTGAAGACGCTAAAAGTGCTCAAGTTCAAGACCTAACCATTTGGAACTCTTAGGAAAGCACCTTCTTGCTTGTTGTTCTTTTTCAGACCACAGAGAGTCCACATATGAACAAGGTGGGATTTATATCCATAGAATCGACCTCAGTTTGGCACTTGTTTGGATTTTGAGATATAAATTACTCCTGTGTCTTCTGCTCCAGGACCCATGTTATTTATTGTTGAAGGTTCAGATACGTGGAGGATCAGATATGGGCGGCTGGGTCAGTCTGGCTAGGGGCAGTTTGCAGACCTTGCTTTATTTCCCCTGTTTATCCACTCCTTGGTTCCGGTCATTTTGAAACTGAGCAGTGGCCCATAAATATGAGTGTGAAGGCCGTATGAGTTGCCCTTGCTCCTGCCCTCCTCCCGGGCACTGATTTGTGACATGCACAAGGCTGGTGGGGGTGGGGGGAAGGGAAAAGAAAGTACCGGAACCGACTCCTAGACTCTCTAGGTCTGACGGGGATACATCACCAAGGTTCCTAGGCAGGCTGCCCGTCCCCATCACCACTCTTGCTAAGGAAAGAAACATAGACAAGGTTATAAATCTGTTGAGATTACCTTTAACAATGCGTTAAATTGCCCATATGGCACAGAGTACATAGACTGGTATATACAACCCTGTACAAAAATGTGTCCTAAAAGTAACTAATGTAGAGAGCAATGGAGGCATGTAATGGGCCTATCTGCAGGAGGCAATCTGATGATATTTCATTGTGATTACATAAAAGAGAGCAAGAGATCACATCCGTTAGGAAGGCTATTACTAGAGAAACGGAAAATAGCTGGTGTTAGCGAGAATGTGGAGAAATGAGAACCCTCATGCATTGCTGGTGGGCATGGAGAATGCGCACCGTGGAAAACAGTTTGGCAGTCCCTCAAAAAGCTAAACATGGAATTATCATATGATCCCGCAATTCCACTTCTAGGTGAAGCTGAGGGAAATGAGTCTAACACGAAAGGACACATACTGTATGATTCCATTTATGTGAGGTAGCTAGAAAGAAATTTATGGAGACAGAAAGTAAAATAGCGGTTACAGGGGCTGGGGGCTGGGGAGATGGGGACTTGAGGTTTCATGGGGGCAGTTTCTGTTTGGGATGAGGAAAAGGCCTGGAGGCAGATGGTGGTGATGGTTACATAACATTGTGAATGAACTTAATGCCTCTTAAAAATGGTTAAAATAGTACATTTATGTACATTTTCCCACAATAAAAAAAGAAAAAGAGGGCAAAAGCATTTGTGGTTTTAAAAAACAAATAAACAAAAAACCAAAAAACCCAGAGCCGTCTTTAGCTCCTAGTTCTCCCTCAGTCCTTCCCAGTGCAGCATGAGCCCCGCCGTTCCCAGTTTCCTTCTCATCGCCCCTGAGGCTTCGCCAGGCCCAGGACCAGCCCGTCTATCCTGTGGTGTGGACCATCAGCTGTTAGCTGCTCTGTTAACACCTCTGGAGCCTCCTCTTGCCATTCCAGATGCCACACCCCAGCCAGGGGAGGTCGTTCAGAGACAGAGAATGAGCCACGTCACTCCCCAGAGTAAACTACACCACACCTCTGCGGCCCTCACCAGGCTTGGTGCTGGCTGGTAAATGTTTAAAGACAGTCATCCAGGGAAACAAAAGCCCCCTTATTTGTAGCATTTGACAACTTCTGTGGTGGAAATACTCCCACCGTGGCTGCCTTCAAGCTACTGTCAGGATGCTATTGCATGCAGGGCTGGGGACACCCCGTAGGACACCGTTATCCAGTGTTTCCTGGGTGTAGCTCCAGTGGCTGCTAATGACTTCAAAAACAGAGATGAGAGTAAAATGCAATAAGTTAATTAGACTGTGATGAGTTTTGAACATTTGTTACATTTCACTATATAATTACTTGACTATAACTTAATTTTAAATGGTGGCTTGAACAACCAGCTCTTTAAATACCTGGCAATGTAACCATTAGCTCTCACAAGACAACGCAAGTCAACTCTAGCACAGAACTGCCTGCGACCCAGCCGGTCTCCGTCTTGACTGGGGCTGTAATGAAGGGCTTTCGGCTTGGGAGTCGAACCTCATCAGCGTGCACATGGATTCTTCCCTGGTTTCTGATGACCGAGTTCTACCTGGTTGGTCCTGTCCTCCTCTGGGCTTGTGCACACTTGGGAAAGCTGTACTCTGATTTGGAACCAGACAGAAGTAAGTGCTAGAGGCATATTCCAGAGTCTGAGAACCTGAAGGACAGATCATGTTGAAACGTCAGGATGGAGAAAGTTATCTGTGGAATTGGGATACAAAGCATCACATACTCAATATACAAACTTTAATCCATGCATCCTTTTCCTTTATGGAAAACAAAGTGCAGATGGCGTTGCAAAGCGCCTGGAATCTAATAGAATGCCATTTGCCATCATTCTGTGGTTTTTCATTATGTGAAGTCCGAGGGATTGGTGGGATTTATGGTCGACATTGCACAGATCACTGTAGCAGAATTTTTCCTTGTTGTCAGTCATCCTTCATCTCTGATAGTCATTTCAAAGATGTGGAGTGGAAATGGGAAGGAGCCCCTTTCAAGGAGGGAAAAACAACAACAACGTAGTTTTCCCTGAAGCCTGCTCATAGCAGGGGTGCAAGTTCGCATGTGAACTGGCCCGATCCTTGGGCCAGGATGCTGGGTTCTCGGACCATCTCTTCAGTTCTCCATAAGGGACTCTGAGCTCCCAGCAGTCTTCACAGGCCCTTTGCAGTTGGCTTGGACATTCTTCTGGTCCGCTGTATCTTGTCTCTTCCTCTGCTCACCAGCTTGAGCACCCCTTCCCTGACCATCCTGAAAGACTTGGTCATTCATTTTCTATGCTGCCAGAAAAGCGCTTCTGGACCTCTATGGGTGCCCTTACCACACTATAATATCATCATTGTCATCATCATCATGGCCACTAGGGTTTGTGAGTGCTTGCAAGGTGCAAAGCACAGAGCTGGGCAGTCTGAGGTGCTTATATGTCTGTGTCCCCCTACCCCTTGTTCTCTGAGCTCCTGGGAGGCAGGGATCATGTTTAATACACCTTAGTCCCCTTAGTCTAGTGGCTAACATAATGTTGAGTTTACAGTAGATATCCTATAAATATTTGGTAAAGGACTCTGGAAAACAGTATGGAGGTTTCTCAAAAAGTTGAAAATAGAGCTACCATACGATCCAGCAATTGCACTACTGGGTATTTACCCCAAAGATACAAATGTAGGGATCCGAAGGGGTACATGCACCCTGATGTTTATAGCCAAACTGTGGAAAGAGCCAAGATGTCCATCAACAGATGAATGGATAAAGAAGATGTGGTATATATATACAATGGAATATTACTCAGCCATCAAAAGGAATGAGATCTTGCCATTTGGAACTACGTGGA
>NC_138374.1:35186525-35211538 GCF_054177405.1 Leptonychotes weddellii | reverse complement strand
AAAAGAAAAGAAGAAGAAGATAGCAGGAGGGGAAGAATGAAGGGGGGGAAATTAGAGGGGGAGACGAATCATGAGAGACGATGGACTCTGAAAAACAAACTGAGGGTTCTAGAGGGGAGGGGGGTGGGACAATGGGTTAGCCTGGTGATGGGTATTAAAGAAGGCATATTCTGCATAGAACACTGGGTGTTATGCACAAACAATGAATCATGGAACACTACCTCAAAAACTAATGATGTAATGTATGGTGATTAACATAACAATAAAAAATTAAAAAAAATATTTGGTAAAGGAACTTACATGAATTGATTTGTAGCCATGCCCTTTATAAAATCAACCTCATTTCTATTTAATATTCTAAAGATTTTTTTTTTTTTATTTGAGAGAGAGAGAATGAGAGAGAGAGCACATGAGAGGGGGGAGGGTCAGAGGGAGAAGCAGACTCCCTGCTGAGCAGGGAGCCCGATGCGGGACTCGATCCAGGGACTCCAGGATCATGACCTGAGCCGAAGGCAGTCACTTAACCAACTGAGCCACCCAGGCGCCCTCTATTTAATATTCTAATAAAATGGCTTTAGTCATTTGTCTTTTGCAAGAAGGTCCTTCTATTCTCTCAAGGTCTGTTCTCCCTCAATAAATGTAATAGGTCCACAGGATACTTCCTCAGGTCCGCAAGCCCAGCCCAGTTTCTCCTTCCTTCCCTCTGGGGCTGAGATTGGAGGACTCCATCGCTAAGATCAGAAGCTATTACCTGTGAATACCCACAGTGCAGTCACGCTGACCTTATTCTTGCTACTGTGACGCATGCCTCATCACTGGCTGTTCCTGTGCCCCCCCTTATGGTCTCCCTCACGGAGTTGAGGGGTTCAACTTGGATAATCAAAGTACAGTGTATGTACACCATGTAGGAGGATGTCATGGGAGTGTCATTAATAGGTACTCCCAATTGCCGAGCTCTAACTTCAATATTGGATTTATAAGTGGTTGCTTCTGTACATCCCCATCACCCGAGTGGATGGTATGACCACTTACTTGTTAACTAAAATCATCCCTTTATCACTCCTCTTCTGACTCTATGTAATTCTGACTTGTTTTTGAAATCTAGTTAACTCGACACCAGCAGTTTTCGATATTTCCCAGCAATGGAGATGTTTCCACAGTGATGCTGGTAACTTCAACCTGACCTACCCAAGGAATTTATCTGGGGGGGTTCTATCTTGGAGCCAGTGGGTCTAAAGCAGGAGTTATAATTCCTCCTTCTAGCTCCTTGTTCTTCAGCTCAAAAGACAGCTGGAGAAAACAGAAGTGAGGTGGATGAAGGAGAAGGACCTCATTTTGCTCTAATAAATCATTTCACAAAATACATATGTAATTGTTCCCATCAACATGGCAACATGCTGGAATTTCTTGCAGAGAGAGAAAGACAGAGAGAGAGAGAGGCACTGCCCTATTTGTCTTCCCCCCAATAGAACACAATTTCTGAGTGAATGGTTTGTATTTGCTGTCTCTTTGGTGTGTGGTGTGAGAAGAAAGCTATCCTGCTCCCACCAGAAAATTGTAGACTTATGGTTACTATAGTCAATGCATGTTGACAAACTGGGTACTTTGGTGTCTAAGATTGGGTTTTCTGAATCATCCATAACCAACCCTGATAGCTAGTGATTCAATGCAATTCAGTATTTATAGAGTACCTATGGTCTGCTATCCCCCACCAGGAGTGAGGGATACAGAGATGGGTGACACGCTTCACTGTGTCCCAGGAGTTTCTGGTTTGGGAGCTTGGACTGGGGGAGGCAGGCAAGGATCATGACTCAGGGAACACATTTCATAGACACTAACTCTGGTGGATTCAGGGAAAGGCAAGGTTAGACCAGCATTCATGCAGACATTGGAACCTTTCCTTAGCAAGTCCCCAGCAACTTATGCAATTCTGGAATTCAGGGTTGGGACTGTAGGATTGGATAGATTTTTCCTGAATAGCTCAGGGTCCCCTCTTCCCATATAGAAACAGACCTTCTTAGGCCCATGATCTTCACTCAGAGGGCTTTAAACTTTTTTTTTTAAACTGAGGTACAAGCAATAGACAGTAAAGTAGAAGATTTTAAACTTTCAGTTTGGAGAATTTTGATAATCATATATACCTTAGTAACTACCGTTCAAAACAAAATATAGAACACTTTCAGTCTCCAAGAGAGCTCGCTCATACCCCTTTCCAATCAATTGCCAACAACCATGTCCCTACCTTGGTTTCTCTAGATTAGTTTTCATTATTCTAGATCAATATACATGGGATCATAAAGTATGTGCCCTCTTGTGTCTAGCTCCTTAAAATTTTAAGATTCATTCGTTTGGGTTTTTCTATCAGTAGTTCATTCCTTTTTATTGTACGACAGTTCATTTATCCAATTCACCTTCTGTTTCTAGGTTTTTTTCAATTATTATGAAAAAGGCGACAATGACCATTCAGGACAGTTCTCTTTGGAGACATAGGTTTTTATTTCTCGTGGTAAATACCTATGAGTGGAATTGCCGAATCATAGTGTAGATGTGCGTTTAACTTTATAGAAACTAACAAACACGTCTCCTTCATGGGTGTGCCAACCTACATTCCCATGTGAAGGTGAGCTCTGGCTGGTTCTGATTCGAGCACCGCTGGTGCTTGTGAAATAGTATCTCATCATGGGAGAGTTTTGACTTGTTTGCTGCATTGGTTTGGCTCCTTTCACACAGTCCTCCTGAATGCACACAGCCTACCTGTTAGGTAGGTTTGAGGATATCTTGGGATGTTTACAGCTCAGGAAGCTGATGCTTGCCCAGTCGGCCAGGTGATGCAAGACAGCACCAGCTAGGGCTGTGTGGTACAATAAAAACTAGATACTTGATCTTTCTCCCTGGTTCCTGGCGCTGAGCTCTTAAAATCCTTGGAATTTCCTGAGCGGTCGGAGTGTCTTTTATTATTCATAATGAGTCCCTGCTTTTGAACTTAACCGAGTTTAGCTAAAGGAGGTGAATCTTGGCAGTTCTCTAGAAAGCCTGAGGATGGGGGCTGGTTGCCTGAGGAACCAACCACAGGATGGGGGTGGGCGAGGATTAGAGGATTAGAATTTCCAGCCCCACCCCCAGACCTCCAGAGAGGAGAGAGGGGCTGGAGATTGACTTTAATCACCAATGGCCATGATTTAATCCATCATAAATAAAAAAAATAAATACTCAGATAAAAAAAATACTTGGATTAAAAACTCTGGAACAATGAGGCTAACAAACCTTCTGTGTGCAGGGAAGGTAGCACATCCAAAGAAGGCATGGAAGCTCTTTACACGCCATCACGCCGTCTACATACCCTGCCTTATGCGTCTCTCTTCCATTTGGCTGTTCCTTTGTATCCTTTATGATAAAACTGTAACTATAAGTAGAGTTGTTTCCCTGGGTTTTGTGAATCCTTCTAGCCAATTACCAAGCCTGCAGGGGCATTGTGGGAACCGGGCGGAACTGCGGGTTGCCTGGGGGCTCCATTTACAGTTGGCATCAGAAGTAAGGACAGTGTGGTGGGACTGATCTCTTAGCTGGTGGGGTCTGCCCTAGCTCTGGGTAGTTAGTGTCAGAATTGAATTGAATTGGTGGATCCCTAGCTGATGTTGGAGAATTTGAGACACAGTGTGGAAACACTGTTATGCTACTTGAGTAAAAACCCCACAGGTTGACCCTTAGCTACCCCTCTGACTGTTCCTATGTTTTCTGTGGGCACATAATACTAAGGTACCCTTGAAAGGGTGGGACCTGCCAGTGTTAGGACTGAAGAGTGAAGAGAGAGCCCTTGTGGAGCTCTGTGAGAAGCGTCCATGCGTGTGTTAAACCCATTCCCATGATAAAACCAGACAACTCCATGGATTTGCCAGGTGCTATTTATCAGGCTTTTCAGGACTGGCTCTTAGAAGGGCTGAATTCCAGAATGTGTCACAGAGCCAAGGAGGAGAAGCAGACAACATAAGCTGCCAACCGTGAGTTGAGGAAGATGACATGGAGAAACCTTGTAAGAATATTCTCATAGGAATGGAAATGTCATCAACAAGCAAGACTAAATGGCAATGGGGTGACACTTAGGGATGTTTTGTGAGGTTTTTTTTTTTACATTTTGTGCATTTTAAAGTACTAATAACAGGAAAGGAGGGACACTCAGAATTTTTGTCTCTCATTAAAAATATCCATTAATGTTACTTAGACTATTTTCTAGTTTTAATTTTTTCAGAAATGATGTTTTCCCAGAAGTCTAGGACTTCGTCTCTCTTACTGAGTTGTTGAGCCCGGAGTCTGCCATGGTTTAGGCTCTGAAGCTGACCTTGTCACCAGGATATCTAGGTAATCACCCCAAGTTGCTAAGGCAGCGCTTCCTGTTATGTGCCCACGAAAGCACCAGGGGACCTCCTGGGATGTTGAGACTCCGCAGGTACAGACAGAAGCATGTACTGTAGAGACTCACACAGTGTTGGACTCAGAGTTCTGTAGATTTTTGCAGCAAGCATCCCTCTACATCGTCTGTTTCCACCACTCATTGGTAGACAAGAAGCTAAACCAGAGAGGTAAAGTACTAGCGTTAGGTCTAGCTGGTCACCAGCAAAGCGGGGAGGAGAACCCCATCTCCTTGGGCTTTTGCTGCTAGAGAGAAAGGCAAAGAGAGAGTAGTAATGTCTAAGGAAAATGAAAGCTACAGTCTACTGAGCACTTACTGTGTGTCAGCACTGTCAGTGCTTTCTGAATACCCAGCCCTAAGGAGAGAAGGAAGCTGAGCCCGAGAAAGGTGAGGTGAGTTCTCCAAGGTCAAAGGTCGAGCACGTGGGCCTCTGCCATGTGGACAGGCTCTGCCTAGGCAGCGGCCCAGTGTAGTAAATGCTGCCCTCCCTCCACTTTGGACAGTCTCCCTTATCATTGGCCAAGCGATGACATGATTTGGGGCCTTTCCAGCCTCAGTATTCTAGAACGCTTCTGCTCTTTCTTTCTTTCTTTTTTTTTTTTTAAAGATTTTATTTATCTATTTGACAGAGAGAGAGACAGCGAGAGAGGGAACACAAGCAGGAGGAGTGGGAGAGGGAGAAGCAGGCTTCCTGCTGAGCAGAGAGCCTGATGAGGGGCTCCATCCCAGGACCCTGGGATCATGACCTGAGCCAAAGGCAGACACTTAACAACTGAGCCACCCAGGCGCCTCCTGGCTGCTCTTTCTAAGACTGGTCCCTGACCACCCAAGGACTGCTCCCTCTTGTCCTTGTGGGGGAGGCTCAGGCTGGTCCTGAATTATGTGCGTCCATTTCTTCTGGGCTTTACTGTAGCTCTGAAAACTGGATGCCACACATGGAAAACTACTATTCTAGGGTTACAACGTCAATCATGTCTTCCATTCACCTAGAGCGTCTGCAGCTTCACCCCAGTCTGCTCAATGGCTCCGCTTTCCAGTGACTGGAGAACAGGTGCCTTCTTTTTCATTGCATGTTCTGTGCCCTCCACCAAGTCTCCTGGGCCACAAGTGGGTCTGGGAACTGCATGGTCCCCCAGACCCCGAGAAGTCTTCCAGCCACAGGCAGCCAACCTCAGAAGGGAACACCCCTGACTCTCAATGAGACTTTGCTATCGTCCGGAGTCCTTCTGGTACCCATGCCCAGAGACCAGAGCAAACCTGTCTTTAACCAGACTTTCCTCGGCTTGCATTTAAATTTGAAAACCTAGGGAGAAAAACGGTGGGTCCATAAGGACTTGGAGGCCAGAGCAAGTATTTGATAAGCTTTTGCATTTAGTTGAGAAGAGAAAGAAATGCTACATTACCCAAGGTAGGCCAGACTCAGTAAAATGGTATGATAGCACTGTGTGTGAAGGGCCTTCAGCTTCCTCCTCTTCCTCCCTGTAGCCCCAGCCCTGATCATGACCTTACTTGCCTATAGAACCATCTCTATTCCCATAACCCATAGGCCCTCCCACACTCATCATTCGCCCTGCTGGGAGGGTGAGGGAGCTGTTTTCTCCCCATTCTACAGATGGGTAAACTGATGTTCAGAAGCATTGAGCCTTTGAGGCTTACCTTTAAGGCCACAGGGTGGTGGGGATCCTGACTTGAGGCCAGGTCTTCAGACTTCTCCTCCAGGGATTCTTCCATCTCACTCTGGCTCCTTGTCCAACCTCAGCACCAAAGTCCCCCACCAAGTACCTGCTCTGCACTCAGAGCCCAGGCAGGAATATCTCCTCGACATCCTTGGCAAATAATCTGTTCTTGAGGTGATTTTTCAGAACCATACAATCCATTGCTCCTGGGGTTTCTTGCTTGGGTGCTCTACAAGCAGATCAATCCCTCTGTGCCTGAAACAGATCATATCACCTCCCTCTCTCTTACCTGCTCCCTTTGCAAGAGCCCCACCTTCCATCCAGCACCCTGACCAAGAGCCTGGTGGTGGGCTCATCCTCCACATCTGAGTCCAGAATCCTTGCCTTCTTCATAACTCTTTAATCCATCCCTTTCTCTGCACACACACAGCTCCTGCCTCGGGTTGGGCAGTAATCATTCTCACTGCTACACCTGGAATAGACTCCGACAAGGTGCCCCTGCAGCTGGTGTCCTGGCTGCCTTGCCCTCTGTCGCTCATGAAGGGAGAGCTCTTTGGCTGGAGGCAACAGGGACCTATCCTAGTAACCTAAACAGAAGGGAATGCATTTGCCCACAGGATTGAAGGGAGGGCTGGCGAGCCTGGCTTGGAGCAGGCAGATGTTGAGGGTCTCACTGGAGAGAATAAACCCACCTCCTCCCACTTTACTTCTCTAAATCTACAGTTGCCACCTGTATGATAGTGTCTAGGAGGTCAGGGAGCAGAACCTGCTGAGGGCATGACTTCCCAGGGCCCTGAGTGAAGAGTTTGGGAGTAAGGGGATGAGACAATGGGCAGTGTCTTTGAGAGTCAAATGAAATCAAAGCTTGGAAGGCCATGCAAACAGTCACTGATGGAGAAGCAAGGCAAGGGGAGATGGGGAGGGAGGAGGGAAGAGGGACAGAGCGGGAGGAGGGAGGGAGGGGAGAAGAAACGAAGGAGGAAGAAAAGGAAGATAAACGCACAAAGAGGAAAGAAGGGAAGGTGGGCAGGGGGAGGAAGGAGGCCACGTGAGATGTGACCTGTGGCTAGAACCTAGGAAACCCAGACTGACGTCAGAGCTTTGAAGCAGAAGGTGGGAGATGGTTCCTGGGGAACATTCTTGAGCTGTAGGGAGTGGCCTCTGGAGCTTTATGAGGGGGATTTGAGGCCTCGGTGTAGGCAGGAAGAAATTCTCTGAGGACGCTTACCTCAGCCACGTGGGGCACAAGGGGAGTCAGAGGAACGAGCCCCAGACTGGTCCTCAGTGCCCCCAGACTGGCAGGGGCCCTGAGACAGGCTAGGAGATTTGGAGGCAACTGGCCAGGAGAGGATGCAAGTAGTTAAGCGTCTTGATCGTGAGGTGGTTCCAGGTCGTCTGTAAGGTGGATGTCACTATCCCCCTCACAGATGAGGACGTCAGACTCGGAAAGATTGAGAGCCTTCGTCCATGTCATAGCTAGAAAGTGGGGACCTGGGATTGGAGCACAGAGCTCTCTGTTCTCCTCCATACTATGTATGCAACCTCTCTGCGTATGGATTCAGGACCTGAGACTCAGGGAGGCTGGAGGAGGTCGAGGACTTGGGCTGGTTGCACAAGGGGATGTTTGCACTGAACAGGAGATGTTGCTGCATCACGGCGACTTTCCCACCCAGCCCAGGCTTGCCCAGTCTCCACCTCGGCCATCCCATCTCTGCAACTGGGTGGGCAGTGTGGGCGAAGGGGCGGGGGCTGCTTCCCCACCTCCTCTGAGCTGGCCTTTCAATGTCACCAGGCTGCTCCCTCCCAGGTTTCTAGTACATTCCCAGCTGTTGATTGCTCCAGGGCCTGCAGGAATGGGTCCTGTGACCTGGCTGTTTTCTCAACCCCACACGATCACAAGGGGTTGTTTTGTTTTCGGCACTGCTATTAAGTCAAACCTTGCTGTGCGGCGTCTGATTTTGGCCTTCAAGCACCCTTGTTTTATCTCATTTCCAGGCCTGCCTCCATTTGTCATACCTTCCAATATGCCATCTGGAAATCCTATAACCACTCTGAAAGACAAGAGACCTTGTTACTTGGAATTCTCTGCCTGTCTCCTAAATAGGAGTCCGTGGATCAAAAACAAATGAGCCATTAGATCAATGGAAAATGCCAAGTTCAGATGGATTTGTTTTCATTTAGATATTTTCTAGATCGTGGCCCAGCCCTGCAAATAAACACTTGAAAATTATCCAGTTATTTGGTTTGCTGTGGTCAGATGGAATACCGGTCTCTCACAAATGGTCATTCAGGCCTTGGTGCAATTTTAGTGAATTCTCTGATTCGCCTATTGCTATGGTTAGTAAGATAATCGCTAGCTTTTCCTTCCTTTTGGGAGGATCCTGGGAAATGCCAACTTTCTCTATGCCTTTGAATGTAAAAAGGAACTTGTGACACGGAGCATCATCACTCCCACTGCTGGAGAGGGACTCTGCTCCAGGGGTCGCCTCTGCCATGTGGGAGTGCTGGAGCTCTGGGGACTGGAGAGAGGAGCAGCGCACAGGCTTACTTCGGGTGGCAATTTGGAGCCGAAGCCTTTCCACCTGGTAGATGACTGTGAGCTGCAGTGTATGGAGCTGGGACTGAGCCCTCGAACGCTGGGCCACACTGGTGGGGTGCGGGACATGGTGGGCAGCAGAAGGAGACCGTCCCGCCAGCATGGGGGTGGAAGTTGCCCTGCCCCAGGACCATCGCCCCACACTGGAGCAGCATCTGCATAGACATAGCAGTGCCTGTTTGTATTTTATGCTCCCGTTTTGTACACGGTTTGGTCGAGTGTGTGTGCAGTAAGATCTGCCCAGTCGATTCTCTTGCTTTTGCTTCGCCATCCCCGTACTTTAAGGGAGTGACAAGGACTGGCTACAAACCATGGGTGTTTCTCAGGCACCGTCCTGCCAGGGAGGATAGGCCACCTTTCCCATAGGTGCCATTTGAGGTTCCATTTCCAGGCCAGCACCTTGGCTGGTCACCCACTGCTTCCATCTTCCCCTTCTTGGCCCATCCTCAGGACCATGGCATTCTGCTGCATGCTAAAGGCTCACACCTGCAGCAACCCTTGCACACCCCAAGTCTTTCCCTCTCTCCCCTTATTGTCACCATCCTGCCTTTATGAACACGGGCTCTTGCTGTTGTGCTTTCTCAGGTCATACGAAGAAACCGAAGGGCAATTTCTAGACAAAGTGGATGCACCGTAAGGACATGCGTATGGGAAGGGAAAACCATGCCTTCAGGTAATAAGAGGAGCTTCATTCCCTGGAGAGAGGGGAGGGAGAAGTAGCCAGAGCCCAGTATGGAGGCCCAGACACCGCTGAGCACCAGGGTGGGGCCAGGCCTTATCTTTTTAAAAAATCTTTTATTGTTATGTTAATCACCACACATTACATCATTAGTTTTTGATGTAGTGTTCCATGATTCATTGTTTGCGTATAACACCCAGTGCTCCATGCAGAACTTACCTTAAAGCTGGATAAAAGTTCTGGTTTTCTGCAACGCCGGTCGCCCTCCCTCCCCCAACTCATTCACGTCATTGTGAAGATACGGCTCATCACAATGGCTTTTGGTGTCATCTTACAGTCTAGGAACACAGGGGAAGCCCACCCTTCTTCTCTGTGCCGTTCTCTTCATTAATTCACATTTGCTGATCCTCCCTGCTTGCTGCAAGAGCAGAGCTCACGAGAGACAAAACCACTCTCTCTAGCAAGATGGGGCTGTGTCCACTTAACTGAAACATATGTGTGTGTGTATATCTATGTATGAAGATAAACGTGCATTGATGTCTCTGTGGGAGCATGCCACCATCCAGACATGACCACAGGGCAGGCTCTGATGTCAGAGTTTGTCCTTTTCCCATGCAGCCAGGAGGATCCAGCCTTTTCCCATGGACCTGACACCTCACAGCCTCCCTTAGCTGCTCTAATCGGACATGAGAGTCTTAGACTCACCTCCATAGGGAAAGTGACCTGTGTGTTCAACATTCAATGCTGACGTGGGAACAAAGTCTCCACTTTGCCCAATACATGGAATGAAAATGTACTGAATATGTGAAAATGTTTTAGACGTGATAGAATATGCAGGAACATCGGCCTTGTTATTGTCATGGCGCCTACATGTGGGCATCCACGAACCATCGCCTTCACCCGAAATGATTCTGGAGCGACTCTTCATTTGAGCGCACACAACCAAAGACTATCTGGGTCTGCTTGCTGGCCTTAAGGTCCTGTCCTAGCACAGCAATGAATCAAAAGAAATGCAGTTTTAATTCCAAAAACATTGCAGAGTAGCGTAAGGCTTGAATTTGTCTTTTGGAGATTTGCAGGGAGCACACCATGCAGGAGAAGGTCTCACAGCTGGCATTAGGAATGCTGCTTCATTGAGATCCTTGTCACCAGCCCCTGCCTCCTCACCCCTGTCGTGGGCCACAGTCCCTCTTCTGGCCTCCAAGCTCCAGCCAGCCCCCCTTTCACGACCACTTCCCCCCTCTTACAGCTATCCTCTTGGTCCCCTGGCTGAACGCCACAAAAGATTTAGGACCCTGCTTCTATTCATGCTTCCGCTGAAGGCCACGGAGAGGAAAAGTTACGAATCTTCTCATCTTTGTGACATGTGCTATAAAACCCATTCAAGCTGGGTCTAAAGCTTGCTTTGAACCGTACTTCCTGTAGATCTTGAACAGTGTGAGAGGCTGCATCTTCATAACCCTGGGCTCCCGGTGAGGAAGGAAAGGTGCAGGTGGGTGATATGACTCACCTAACTCACAGCTTCCCGTGGGAATAAATGTCATTTTGTTTTGCTGCACCAGTTGGTGGCCTTTCCAGCAGTGACACTGGCAGAAGGATGAGCAGGGCCAGGCTGAGACTGGGGGTGGGGAACTGCCTTTGGGATGCCGCTGGCCGAGCCTCACCTCACTTGTGCTGCTCGAGCCCACCCTGAGGAGCACCATGGCCTGGCCACCCTGATGGGGCCCCATGGAGACGACCGGTTCCTCAGCACCCAAGCAGCTTTTCTAGATGGAATGCAAACCATTCCCTGCCTGGGGCCCTGCCAAGCCTTGGCAGGATTAAAGGTGACATTCAGTTCCAGATTAATCCAAGTTGAAACATTTTTCCTACAGGTGTAGAGACCTCACTTGATTTATTTATTTTCTGAAACCCCGAAACAGCTTTAACATCATGATTTTGGGTTTCTTTTGTTTTGTTTGTTTTTTTTTTAAGATTGTATTTATTTGCGAGAGAGAGAATGAGAGACAGAGAGCATGAGAGGGAGGAGGGTCAGAGGGAGAAGCAGACTTCCTGCTGAGCAGGGAGCCCGATGTGGGACTCGATCCCGGGACTCCAGGATCATGACCTGAGCCGAAGGCAGTCGCTTAACCAACTGAGCCACCCAGGCACCCGTGATTTTGGGTTTCTGCACATCAGATGCATAAGCCCGATTAATATTTTTATAATGGGTGTCTGTAATCATTCTGGTAACAATGGCACCTTCTTATATTTAAGGTGTGTTTCTTTCTTTTAAGCTCCTTCCCAGGAATTTGGGCTGGGATTCAGGGATTCATAGAATTTTACAGTGTGAGAGCGGAGGATGTGTCCAGTCTGCTCTCTGAATTCTCTCTATGAAATTCCCACCAAGCATCTTCCTGCTTGGACTCCCTCATTCACGGGCAACCTCCTACCTTACAGAACAGCCCATTTCTCCCCCGACAGCACTAGCTGTTTGAGTGTCTGTATTGAACCGAATCGAGATGTGTAAGACCTGGGTGGAAGAGTAATTAGATCTGGAGAGACCTGGCGGGACCAGGAGCTCTGGCTTTGATCAGTTTTCCAAACTGTGAGCCCCATGGCCTTGCCCACCCAGATGTCCTGACTCCTGGTGCCCCTCCCCTGCATTTCGACCATGTCCAGGCTGACCAGCAGGCATGTGTCTCTACTGCTTTGGAATAAATTAAATAAATTTAAGTTAATTAAGTTATCAACTGATTAGAGGTATGTGAGTAGTCACATAACTTTTTTTTATATAATCGTATGGGGGGCTCAGGGCTGGGTAGACATTTTTCTGGGGGTTAAGAAAGTCCTTGTTGAAAACTTAAATGTTGGGAAAACTTCAAATAATTGTTATTATACAGAGAATACGGATCGGAAACATGCATTTCTATAACGGTGGTTTATGATGCTTCAATGTCGTCCGTTAGAGCAAAGTAGCAACACGATGTAACAGGGGTTCTCAGTGTGGTGCTTGGGTCAGCATCATCAACATCAAGGGGACTTGCTATAATGACAGCCCCACTCTACTGAATCAGAAGCTCAGACTTGTGTTTTCACAAGTCTTCCAAGGGATTCCCATACATGCTAAAGCTTGAGATCCACTGTTGTACAGAATATTGTCTTCCTGGTTTATGTGTGATGGTTAATTTTATGTGTCAACTTGGATAGGCCATGGTATCGAGTTGATCGGTCAAACACCTGTTTAGATGTTGTTGTGATGGTATTTTTTAGATTTAAATTATAGACCTTGGGTAAAAAGATTACCCTTCATAATATGGGTGGGCCTCATTCAATCAGTTGAAGGGCATAAAAGACTGAGCTCCACTGGGGAGGAAGAAATTCTACCTCTAAATTGCCCTGGAACTCAAGACCTCAACATCAACGCCTGCTGGAATTTCCAGTCTGCCAGCCAGCCCTTTCTCTCTCTCCCTCTCCTTCTTCTTCTCTCTCTTAATCTATTCATCCCATTGGCGCTGTTTCTCTGGAGAATCTTGACTAATACAAATGGTATTAGAATCCACTCTCCGCAATCTTTCTCTCTTAGCCCAAAATCAGCTGCACAGTTTTCCTCAGTACAAGACTGCAGACAGCTACTTCCACTAGGCAGGAGTTCGGACAGGCATGAAACTTAATAGCTATCCAGGAATTAAAATACTAACAAGAGCTTAAAATTTTGTAGGTATACCTGATTTGGCAGAAACCTTTTGGTTTGGGTCATTCCTCGGAAGCTTCTTTATTGAAAAGAATTCCAGCTTTCAGTGAGCAGTTTAAAACCAGATGGATCTGGGGCGCCTGGGTGGCTCAGTCGTTAAGCGTCTGCCTTCGGCTCGGGTCATGATCCCAGGGTCCTGCGATCGAGCCCTGCATCGGGCTCCCTGCTCCGCGGGAAGCCGGCTTCTCCCTCTCCTACTCCCCCTGCTTGTGTTCCCTCTCTCACTGTGTCTCTTTCTGTCAAATAAATAAAATCTTTAATAAATAAATAAATAAATAAATAAATAAATAAATAAATAAATAAAACCAGATGGATCTGAATTTGAGTCCCCACTGTTACTCACCAGATGACCTCAGGAAAGTCATATGTGAGCCACATTTTCCTAATCAGTGAAACAAAGTTACTAAGATTTTTTCCTTCTTTGGCTTTAATAAAGCTTCTAGCATATCCAGAGCACCAATTTATGTCAGGCTGATAGTAGGCATTCGGGAAATGATAGCTATGATTATTCAGCTGATTACTTCTAAGAGTGAAGGTATACTGGAGAGCTATTACCATCAACTGGGAGTTCTAGGCAACTGTTCTCTGGTTAATCCTGGATTTATTGTAATGTAGAAGAGATAACACTTCCAATTGTAATCAGTACATCCATGTGGTTATTTGGGCAATGCACTAGGCACTGAATGGGAAGGGATACATCTTAGGAAGATGGAAGACACAGTAGTAGTCTTTGGTGGAATGAAATACCAAAGGCAAGGAAGAAGAGTGTGAAGGATCCATCTATATTTTTTGTAGAGAGAACCCAGGCATGCCATAGGTTCTTGAAATCCTATTAAAACAACATAGACTTTCAAAGGAGGACAGAGGGTGCACAATCTGTTGGAGACATTATTAGTTGTAGACAATTCTAGAGATATGTATGAACATTATCAAAGAAAATGATGTTTCTAACTGGGAAGAAGGCTGGCCTATGCAAATAAGCATAGGTTGGTAAGTGAACTTAACATAGCCTGAAAAGGCTTAAACCCTCTTGTTCCTTGAAATACTCACTATATGTTATGTTTAGCTGTGCTAAAAACTTTAAAAAAACCAAATGCAGGGCGCCTGGTGGCTCAGTTGGTTAAGGGACTGCCTTTGGCTCAGGTCATGATCCTGGAGTCCCTGGATCGAGTCCCGAATCGGGCTCCCTGCTCAGCAGGGAGTCTGCTTCTCCCTCTGACCCTCCTCCCTCTCATGCTCTCTGTCTCTCATTCTCTCTCTCGCAAATAAATAAATAAAATCTAAAAAAAAAAAAAACAAACCAAAAACCCAAATGCAATGAATGAAGTTTTAGAAAAATAAGGGCCAAAATTAGTTCATGAAGAAATGAGGAAAGTTATAGAAACCAATAATTATTAAGGAAATTAAAGTGGTATTTAAAGACTTCCTATCTTTAAAACCTCAAGTCCAGGTGGGTTATAGGTGAGTTTTATAAAACTTTCAAGGAATAGTTAATTCCTAATTTTTATAAGTGATTCCATCAATAGAAAAAGATAGTTTTCTGGCCTGTTTTATAAGTCTAATGTAATTTTTAATTCAAAATTCAGATAAGAAAAATAAATGTAAAGAAAACAGTACTCCAATTTTATTAGCTATTACTTAGCTAAGTGAATGAAATAGTATATTAAAAAACATATCATGATCAAGTAGGGTGTAACCTACAAGGGCGGTTCATCATCCAGAAAATTATCATAAAACCTTTGGTAAAACAGTGTTCACTACATTAAAAAACTTATTTTTCTATTATTTATTTATTTGAGAGAGAGAGAGAGAGAAAGAGAGTGCGCATAAGCAGGAGGGTCAGGGAGAGGGAGAGAGAATCTTAAGCAGACTCCTGCTGAGCATGGACGTGGGGCTCAATCTCAGGACCCTGAGATCATAACCTGAGCCAAAACCAAGAGCCGGACGCTTAACCGACTGCACCACCCAGGCACCCCCACATTAAAAGACTTCTAAAGAAAATCACATGATGATTCAAATTAATATAGAAAAGTGTCTCAGAAAGTTTAACTTTTATGGGGATTAAAAAAACAGAAAACTAGGAATGGGAGAAACTTTTCTCTACTTGGCAAAAGTTATATTCAAAATCCTACAAAAACCTAATCTTTAATGGAGAAACATTAGACTCATATTCTTCAAAACAAGGAACAAGATCAGGATGCCCATCATCACTGTTTGACATGGTGTTTGGGGTTCTGGCCAGGGCTGTGAACAAAGAAAAGAGAGATGTCAGTGTTGATATGGACGAGATATTCTGGCTGCCAGACAGTTCAGTGAAGGGACGGGGCGGGGGAAGCTAGGAGATCAGAAAAGAGGCTAAATTATCCCAGTGAGTGGCTGGGGCCAGGCTAGCAGCAGTGTCAGTGGGGAGAAGTGGTTGGATTCCGGAGGAATTTTGAACATAGATTGATAAATTTGCTAAAGGATTTGGAATTGGGGTGTAAGAAAAAGAGAGCTGTCGAGGGTAATTCCAAGTTTTTTGGATTTATTTTACCAGAGCAATGGGTATCACTAAGATGGGGAAGATGGCAGAAAGAGCAAGAGTTTGTGGGGAGGAGCCAGAGCTAAGTTTGAAAATGCTAAATTTGAGATTGCTGTTAGATATACAAGTGGTGGAAGTTCATCTAAGGTTCAGGTAGGAGGTCTGAACTAGAGAAATAAATTTGAGAGTTGTTGGTGTATGGATGATATTTGAAGCTACGAAATTGGATGAATTCACAGTAGATTTTTTATAGAGGTCCTGTATCAGGTTGAGGAAGTTCCTTCTATTTCTAGTTTTTGGACAGTTTTTGTGTGGATTGAAGGTTGGATTTTATGAAAATGTTTTTTACTGTGTCTACTGAGATGCCTATATGGTTTTTCTTTTTCTTTTTTAATTGATAATGTGGTGAATTACACTGATTGATTTTCAAATCATAAATTGACCTTGCCTTCGTGGAATATCTCACTTGGTCATGACGTATTATCTTTTTATATCACTGGATTTAATTTGATAAATTTTGTTTGGCTGTTTTTTTTTTTTTTTTCCTGTTTGTTTTGTGTGTGTGTATGTGTGGTTTTTTTTTTTTTTTTGGTATCGATTTTCTTAGGGATATTTGTCTATAGTTCTCTTTTTTAAAAAATATTTTATTTATTTATTTGAGAGAGAGAATGAGATAGAGAGAGCATGAGAGGGGGGAGGGTCAGAGGGAGAAGCAGACTCCCTGCTGAGCAGGGAGCCTGATGTGGGACTCGATCCCGGGACTCCAGGATCATGACCGGAGCCGAAGACAGTCGCTTAACCAACTGAGCCACCCAGGCGCCCTGGTCTATAGTTTTCTCATGAAGTCTGTCTGGTTTTGGTGTCAGGGCAACCTCTTAGTTTGGGTTGAGAAGTATTTCCTCTGCTACAATTTTCTAGAAGAGTTATATAAAATTGGTATGAGTTCTTTCTTAAATGTTAGCTAATGTAACCATATGGGCCTGGAATTTTCTTTCTGGGAATATTTTAAAGTATAAATTTACTTTAAAAATAGATATTAAAGCTCTATCAGATCATCTGTTTACTTTTGAGTGAGCACTGATAATGGCTTTCATGGAATTTGTCCATTTCATTTTACTTGTTGACTATGTTGGTCTCAAGTTTTCCACAATATTCTCTTTTTTCTTTTTAACAGCTGTAGAATCTATAATTATATCAAATCTACCACTCCTGACATTAGTAGTTTGAGTCTTCTTTCCGATTTTGTGATCAATCTGACCAAGGTTTTATCAATTTTTATTGATTTTTTAAAAAACCCTACAGCTTTTTAATTTCACTGATTTTTCTCTCTTATTCTTCTATTTTCTATTTCTTTGATTTATGCCCTGATCTTTATTATTTCCTTTCTTCTGCTTACTCTGGCTGTAATTTGCTCTTCTTTTTTATTTTTTTAAGATGGAAGGTGATAATCATAGATTTGAGATTTTCCTTGCTTTCAAACCTAGTTAGTGCAGTAACTTTCCCTCCAAGTATTGCTTGATCCCCATTCCACCAGTTTTGATATGCTGTGTTTTGGCACTCAATCCATTGCTTGAGTTTTCCTCTCATTATGGGTTATTTTCCCTGCTGCTTTGCATGTGTGGCCATTTTTTTTTTAATCGATTGCGGGACATTGTTACTTTTTATCCTTGTGTGCTGGATATTTTTGTTTTCCTGCATGTTTTTTTTCGGAGCTTTGTCCTGGGATATAGTTAAGTTACTTAGAAACAATTTGACCCTTTCAGGTCCTGCCTTTAAATTTCTTAGGGGGGGTTGGAGCTGTGTTTATTCTAGGGGTAATCATTCCCTACCCCTGAAGCAAGATTCCACCTAATGCCTCATGGTTTGTGAAGTTTTTTTTTTTTTTTTTAAGATTTTATTTATTTGTTTGCCAGAGAGAGAGAGAGCACAAGCAGGGGGAGCATCAGGCAGAGGGAGAAGCAGGCTCCCCACTGAGCAGGGAGCCTGATGTGGGACTCGATCCCAGGACCCCGGAATCATGACCTGAGCCGAAGGCAGACGCTTAACGGACTGAGCCACCCAGGCGTCCCAGTGTGTGAAGTTTTTAGTCGGGCTTGTGGGAAGAGACGCTGTTCTGGTGCTGTGTGAATGTTGGGTACCCCTCCGTCCCCTGTGGACAGGTGGTTCTTTCCTGCGCTCTTGTAGTTTCTCCATACACACGTGCTGATCGGTACTCTGCTACATACTTAAAGGGGACCCTTTCTCTGGAGTTCTCTTGAGTTTCATGAATTTGTGTGTCATCCTTACCCAGGGACCAAGCTAATCTCTGTATCGTTCCAGTTTTAGTGTATGTGCTGCTGAAGTGAGCACTGGACTTCTCTGGAGTTGTCTCTTTTTGCAGCTCTCTCTTGCTCCAGGTCCTCAGTATTTGTCTCAGTTTCTTTGGCCTCTCGGCTTTGTCTCCTCAACTCATGGAGTCTGCAAGCTGGGCCAGGGTCCCCTCCCTGTGCTGTGGAAACTCTCTGGTCAGTGAGATGGGCAATCGTGGGGATCATCTGTTTCCTCTCTCTCAGGGACCCCTATAGTTCGTGTCTGATGTGCCCTATGCTGAAAACTGTTATTTCAGATATTTGGTCAGTCCCGCCCCACCCCCATCCCCACCCCCCAGGGGTTCTTGCGGGGGGCGGGGGGCGGTGATCGGGCGAGGAGGATACATCTGGTCCCTGTTACTCCATCTTGGCCATTTAAACCTCATAAACATCTAGATTACCCCCCACTTTACAAATGAGAACTTCTGCAAGGCTGTCTTCAATAACTTCCCAAGGTCACCTACTGGAAAGTGGTAGCGTCTGCCGAGGAGCCCAGCGCCGAGCCTGCTCTCGCTGTCTGCGCTCCCACGGCGGAGGAGGTGGTGCGGCCAATGTCTGCTAGAGGGCGGCAGAGGCCCAGGAGTCCAGGATTGTTCCGATAAACCTGGCGGCTTCCCCCCGCCCCCACCCGCACCCGGCCCCGTGGCTTCTTTCACTTGATCCTTGTTCTTGGCTCCTATTGTGTCGCCGCTTTCGTGTCCACTCCTAGTGATTTCTCAGCTCTAAGCTTTGTTGCCCGCAACTTTGCTTCTTGGATGGTGGGCTGAGATGCAACCCGAGAAACACCCTCCCCGGGAGTGGGGTGTCGGGGGTGTCGGGGCAGGTTAGGAACTCTGGGCAAGGGATCCATCAACAGTGGGACTGTTCCTCCACTTATTAAAAAAAAAGTTTGCTTTCCAAGACCTTGATGAAATATATAAAAATATTTAAATGCTGTCAACTCAGTCTTTAAGTGTGCTGTTCAAGGAACAGATAGCAATTGGTTACTCTTGTTGAAAGTTCTGAAACTAAAATAAGCCATCTGTTGAGTCTTGACATCTGGGAGTGGTCTCCTTCCTGGCATTGCTTTTTCTCCAGGCACAAATACGGATCCTAGAGGGCCAAAGGAGGCAGAAGTCACCAGAAACCTTAACAGAATACAGCTGCATGGAGACCACCAGACCCCTCTATATGTTCACACCTCCTGGATGTGGGCTCCTGGTGGGCTCACCTTTGTACCCCATGGAGCCCACCCAGCTCAGAGTCTGTGCCAATATACATTCTTCAGCAGACTTCAGGGATTTGAGCTGCATATATTCTTTCCCTATACCAGGCATCATGATCTCAAGCCTTTTCGACAATTTTTCATCTATTTATTCATTAATGAATAGGCCCAGTGCTGGTACAAAGGCGTGCAAAACAGACACAATTGCTTACTTGTAGAGCTTGACATCAAGCAGGATGTTCAGTGCACAGGGTGCAGCGAGCATGAAGCCAGGAGACCTAACTGGGTCCTTGAGTCAAGAAAGACTTTCTGGAGAAATGAGCTCTCAGCTTGCCTGCAGGTGAAAAGGGCTGGGCAGTAGGGAGAAACCGGTGTGAGCAAGACCTGCAGAGGGTGTGCAGGGAGGAGAATGGATCGTCTCTCTAGCTGGCAGTACCTCGGACCCTGTGGGCTGTAACTGAGGGGCTTTGCTCAGGGATTTGTAGGGAAACAAAACTGTGCCAGGTCATCTGAGTAGAGAGAGATTTAACCTGGGGAACGGGGGGGCTTTTTCCACCGTGTGAGAGCCTAGGGAGTGGAGGTCAGGAAGACTCCCTCGGGACTTCCAGAGCAGAAATCAAAGGGAAGTCATCACCAGTGACTCCAGGGCCTGCGGCACCAAAGCAAGTGTGGCCAGGAGGCCACCTGGAGACCCGAGAGCTGCCTGTCCGCAGATGTCACCTCCCTGCGGCACCCAGAGGCCAGGGACCGCAGCTGCGGGACAGAGAAACACACAGTTTCTCTCCTGCTGAACTCCACATGCCGGTGTATGTGCTCACAGACTGACCTAAACCCGGGGGGCAGTGATTCTGGGTCTCCAGGCTTATCTTTGAGAAGCAGAGGACAGTGCAGCAGGGACAAGGAGATGCTGATGACCACAGACAATCCAGAAAAATCAGTTTTGGAGAAGGAACTAGGTGCGTGTCTTGCCTCTCTCACTGGCCATGTGTTGCGTCCCCAGGTCTCAGTTTTTTCCCCTGTAAAGTAGAGCGACAATACTACCTGCTTAATGTGTGTCATAAAACATCAGCCACGGCCGCAGAAGTCAAGCTCTTAGCACAGTACTGGGCATGCAGGTGTCAATAATTTCAGATCATTGGCATTATAACCATTATTATTGTAGTGATGCTTTTGTTATCGTGTGTCGAAAAGAAAATTGAGAGCCATCAAAAGATCTGAAAAGCAGAACAGAAAGATGCTCATCTTTGAGAGAAGTCGCAGTGGCTTCGGGGGGTCAGTAGGAACGACAGCCACGCGTGCCAGGACCACCAGAGTGAGGCACCGAGTGCATCCCACTAGCCATTCAACGCCCACATCTTTGTCAAGTTACTGTGAATCTCAACACATTCAAATGGGCCATGTGCATGATGTACGCAGGGTGGGCGGGATCATTGCCCCACTTTTGGCCCAATGAGAATTTGACATTCTCCAGGGGCCACAGTTTTTAAAACTCTGTCCAGTGGGGTTCAAATAGCACAGTTTGCTTAGTCTGAACCGTTTCAAGAGGTTGCTCTGGCTTTTTCCTCCATTTGCAGGTGGCTTGGGGCCACAGGAGCCTCTGAATAGGGTTTGCACTCTTAGTCTGGGGGATCGTAACAGTACGATTCTGGAAGGCTCTGTATGGTGGAAACAGCTCCTGAACATGGATGGAAATGAGACAGACCCCTGAACTGGGCAGATGTGGAGTCATTGTGGAGCCAGCTGAGCTGGGGTCCAAGGGCAAGGTTCACAGGCCCAACAGGGAACTTCCACTCAGAAAACTGGAAAAGGAACCAGCACCCAGGGGCCCAACTACACAGAAACTAAAGGCCCAGGCCTCTAAAGGCTGCAGACTCAATCTGGTGTGTGGTTGCTGGTAGGCACAAAGCTCCAAACCTCCTGAGGGTTTGCAGATCCTGGAGGTCTGAGCCTGTAGGAGGAGGGTCGGGAGTTCCTGCCTTACTATGTCAAAGATGCTGTTCCAAACACTGTTCTGTTCTCACTATTTAATTCCCACACCCACTCTAGGAACCAGATGCTATCCTATCTCCAGCTACAAATGAAGAAACTGAGGTTCAGAGAGGGTAAGTCACCTGCCTCAGGTCACACAGCTAGTGAGTCGGATGGCTAGGACCCCAGTAGCCTGGCTCTGGACAATGTGTCTGGCACCCTGCCTCTACAGCCCATCCTGAAGGCAGCTGGGAGACTGTTCAGTGCTCTTCAAAGCCGGCCCGCAGAATTTGTGGGTATTTGAGGGGGGCATTGCTCTGTAGGAAAGAACGTGACTAAGGCAGGGCCAGAAATAGCTCAGTCCAGTCCCTGGAGTATTGTGTGCTTGTGTGCACGCCTGTGTGTGCATGTGTACGTGTGCATATGTGTGTGTTTGCGCACATGTATGTGTGAGCTCAGGAAAAGGCAAGCTCCAATTAGGTCAAACCCTAAGAAGCGGGAAATGCAAACATGCTGAATCCCTTCTGACAAAACAAGTTCTTTCTGTTTATTCATGCGCTCTTTATCATTTTAACAGAGGCCGTGTTGCCTCTGAGGGAGTAAGTTTAGAAAGTAAGCCTCTGTGTTTGTGATGTGACTAGCATTAAGTAACCAGGAAACTGCTGTTCACATCTACGGCCTCACGCTCTCTCTCTAGTACTCATGACAGCAGACAAATAGCATCTCGGCATCTCAAGCCTGCAAAGGACCTGAACGACCTTTCCTGTCAAGGAGCTCAGATGTGCCTTCCTGAATTGTGCACTTATCAGGCTTGGCTCCCGGCTCCCAGCCTTTCTTTCCTCATCTGGAAACCTACTTTTTCTCGGGGCATTCTAGGGGTTAGTGAAGGAGCTTGCGTGGAGGACATCAGCCCGGCGAGGCACGTCCCTAGCAGGCCACAAAATCAGCTCACTTTAGCATCCTCAGTTCCGCGTCCCAGTGCCCGACAGAGTGCATGTTACTCTCCTAGGACAGTTGTTAGCACAACTTGGCTACTGAAAATCAAAAGTATGGGCTTTTCTCACTATTGTCTAATTTGGGAGGTTTAAGATCTAGTTTAGGGGTTCAAAGAACTGAATATTGAATATTTTATTCCCTTGTGTTCCTGCTACCTTGCTCTTAATCCTCCTTCCAGCAGGACAGACTAGTGGCATGCTAGCATACAAGCATGGATGGGAAATAAATACACAAAAATAACATTTCTACCTGTCACCTTGCTCCTCCTTTTAGACTGAAGACGCCTGTATTTGTTAGCTGGGCTGGTCTACGCCCTGAGGGAGGTGGGTTTGCAGTTGCCCCCCAGCAGCCCACCGAGGCCCAGGTGGCAGGTTCAGAGGGCCGGAGATCCTGTCTTCTGTCTCTTAATCTCTCTGGCCACTCTTCGGCGTTTGGTGTGAGCTCTGTGCAATCACCACTAACCCACGGCTTATCTAACCCTCCCTGTTGTTTCCAGGGATGTTTACAAAACCAACTCAGACCAATGGTAGCTTTTTAGAAACCTCATGAAGAATTCCCACAATCTACCCATAACCTCTGCAGAGGTCAGTGTCATGTAGTGGGTTAACACCCACCTGGGACGCTGCGGGCCTGACTCAGCTTCCCCCCTTTGCCCCCGACTCTGCAACCGCGAACATTGCAGGTACTGTTGGAGCTTCATTGTCTTTATATGCAGAACAATGATCGTCCAGTCTTGCTCTGCTGGATTCACAGGATTGTTTAAGGATTCAACCACTGTAGATGGTCAATTCTTTGTGAACCGAACAATGCTGGACCACTTGTCCTTTTATTCATCATCTCCTGGCCCCCGCCGAGTGACTGGGCGCTCCCCTTCCTCACCTTGGCATCTGCCCCCACATGGCTCACTCTCCTGACCACAGAGGACTGCTCTGGGCTAGGGCTGAGTTCAGCATGTGGCCCAATTAGTTGAACAATTTGTAGTCTGGCTCAGCAGAGAAACCCTTGGGGGAGCGTGGAGTGTGACTCACATTCTAACTTCCTGATAAAGGCGAATGTTTTGGGAGGCACTGTAGCGTTGTAGCCTGGGGTCACACAGCCCAGACACTCGGCTTCTCTTCCTTCCCTAACATTCCTCAAGACCTTCCTTGTTATCCCTCTCCCCCCGCAGTGCACCCATGGGCTTAGTCAGAGTGAGGGATCAAGAGTCCGCCAGAATAAAGGCTCTTCTGTGTCCCTGCGGCCCAGCGTCAAGCTCCCTCTTCCCACGTGGGCCTGGCCGGACCCAGGGTCTTTCGTACAGACATGGGAAGCAGCAGAATAAAAGGGCCCCGGGCAGAGGGTCAGTCCAAGGGCTCTGTTTGTAAAAGGGCAAACTGTGTCCCTTTGCGGAGCTGGAAGACACCTGGGAGGGATCTAATCCAGTTTCTAGGAACTTCGGGCATCAGACTAAAGGCATGCTCTGGGCAAAGGGAGTTTTCCTCTTTACCTTCCAGAGAGACAACTTCCTCCTTTGATCATGCACTCGCTCATTCATTCATTCATTCGTTCCCTTCCTACTACTGCTTGAGCCCAGGATGAAGTCACAAACTGGAAATAGTCTAAAGAGCAAACCAGACATGGCCCCTGACCTCAGGGAGCTTTATTGTCTGATGGGAGAGCAGAAGGTACTAGAAGCTGGGAGGCCATGCTAGACCATGCCAGACCTTCTGGGCCACGGGAAGGAATTGGGTCTCTAGGTCAAAAGCAATGGGGAAATTTTGAAGGGATTTTAGGGTGAGAGTGATAGAATCAGGTTTACTTTTTTTTTTCCCCAAGTGAATGAATTAGAGAGGACAAGAGGCCTGGAGAACATTGCAGGGGTCCTGGGAGGGAGGAGGGAGGCTGGCAGTAAAGGGCTGGTGGTGGAGAGGAGAGGAGGGGACAGATTTGAGGGAGGGATGTTAGGAGGTTAAAAACACAAACCTGCCTCCCCCGGAGGATCTAAAGGAAAAAAAATGCTGGTCCTCAGGCCAGGGATAGACACGCAGGCGGGAGGGCAAGGGGGCTGGTGTGAGGCTCATAAGAGATTAGGTGCAGAGGCTGATGCCCACTCATGGGAGCCACACTGGGGCTGGTGATGATCCCTGTCTGTGGACCAGGCACCTCCTCGGGGCCACAGGATGGGCCCCAGGGATCGGGGAGGAGAGAAGCCTGATCCCCAGCCTCCAGGGCACTGAAGACCCAGGGCCCTGAGTCCGAGGGCATCAGGGCAGGTGAGGAAGAGTAGAGGAGGGGACAGAGGGTGGGGGTCTGGATTCAGTCCTTATTCCACTGTCACTGTGCCCACAACACACGCTTTAGCCAAGGACTTGAGAGGCGGCAGGGTGGGGGATCTGAGAACAAGGGGCACTTGAGTTTCTGGGGGCAGGGCAGATAATGAGATGCAGGCATGAGCCCAGGGGGGGCTGTTTGAGGTCTGGCCTGTCCCCTCGTGGCACTGAGGGCAGACTTAAAGGTCAGGAGGCCCCTTCCCTCAAAGTGCAGTTCCTTCCTTGTGGTTCCTCGGACGTCGGACCCTCTCATGTGGGGCTGTCCTGGCGGCCCCGTCCCTCTGCGCTCTTCTTGCCCCTGCCCGCTTCTGCCCACACCAGCTTCAGTAGCTCCTTTGTGGCAGCGGCCCAGCACGGGAGCCTCTGACTCGCTCCCTCCCCCTCTCCCTCCCTTCCCGCAGGCCCCTGGGGAAGCTGGGCCCTGTGAGTGGACAGCTGGGCTCTGTACCCCCAGGTCCTGATGGCGTGGTTTCTGGCCTCTCTTCTCCATTCTGTGCTGGTGGCTACCTGCAGCCTCTTCCGTCTCCCGCCTTTTCTGAGTGGATGAGGGGAGTGAGGCAGGAAAACTACCCCCC
>NC_138374.1:35155852-35186025 GCF_054177405.1 Leptonychotes weddellii | reverse complement strand
TCTCAAACCTCTAACACTTCCGTGGGTCGTGGGATTCCAGGAGACTGGGGAGCAAATGTCTGAGTGAATGACTGGGGCCACACAGGAGATACTCAGTTCAGACCTCTCCACCCCCCACACTCCCTACCTTTCATTGTAATGCCATGAAGTTTAAGCTCATGTGATAAGGGATAAAGCAGGAGTTTAAAAACAAACAAACAAACATGAAGATTCATGAAGACCTGGTGTTTGAGCTGGATGAGGGAGGATGCCTCAAGTCATGGCAGCCATGTAAAGCCAACCAGCTGGCCACCCAGATAAGCTAACCCAGTGCAAAGCTCAACATGCTGGAAAGGGGGCTTGCCCTCCGTGCCCTGCTCTAAGCTGCTTGCAAACTCCCAGAGCCAGCGCCCCTGTAGCGGAGAGCTGCGGGACTGCGCTAGGGAGTCTAGAGCCCCAGGCCACAGTGCACACCTGAGGAAACCTGGGGTCCCACAAGGCTCCTCCCGCTGGGCATGGGGATGAGCCCTTGGAGAGGCCTAGAGTGGGAGCTTGTGTTGGCCAAAGCCAGCTCTTGCCCCACCCCCTTCCATGAGCTCCCTACTACCCCCCTTTGGTTACTGAGCACTTCCTTATTACCTGGAGGCATTAGGGATGCTTGCCCCCAGAAGACCCAGCGGGACCCCCACTCCCTGTGGTTGGGATAGTCTCCGTTCCCTGTGAAGAAAGCCTAATTCTCAGAGACCACACTGATCCTCAGTGTTTCTGGCTTCAGGGTCCTACTGGAGCCATGCAGAGCCAGTGAGCCTGCTCAGAGCTATGAATTGGAAGTCCGAGCTGAGGAATGCATTGGGTAAGTATACACTACCTCATCCCGGTCCCTCTTCTGACAGGAGTCCTTTAGACTTCTGTGCTGCCAAAGCGGAATCTACCAGGAGGCCCTCCTGCCCCCGTGTCCACCCTCTTCATGAGCTCCAGCGAAAGGGCTGGGTGACTGAAGCCCACGTGCCCAGCGTCCATGAGCAGTCATGAGGAGCCGTGGTTGGCTGGAGGGTCCCAGCCCCACCCCAGCCCCTGGCTCTGGGGCAGGTACTGACGTGGGGTGCGGGGTTGGGGCAGTGGGGTGGAACATGTGCTCAATAACCATGTGTGGACACGCAGGAACAGGGGGTCTGCACTGTAAACCATGGCCATCACGGAATAGGTGGGAGGCAGGAACCCCGGAAATGCTCTCCCAGAACTTCCCCTGCCATTTCAGCCCCTGCCCCAGGTGCCCTCCTGAGGGACACTGATGGACTTTCCCACCCTTGCTTTGCGTGCTACCAGGCTGGGCCCAGCTGCATTCTCCCTGCTCTGGATGACCCCTTCTCCAGGCCCCGATGATCCATCTCAGCCCACGGTGTGGGGCATCATGACAGCATGGGTCCTCTCTTCCTACCCGAGGAAGCAGAGTCTTCTCTGCTTTTTACAGTGTTTCTCATCACTGAACCTTGTTTAGGACTATTCTCTTGGCCTAGATTTCTACCCTCTTCTCATGTTTCAGCCTTTAGATCGTACAATTTCTTCAGGGGATGTGTCACATGCTCCTTCCTACAGGAAGTCTTCCTGGAGCCTCCTAAGAACTGATCTCTTCCTTTGCTGGGCTCAAACGCATTCCCCTGTGGCCTTAGTTAAGGTCCTGATGATGTGGAGCCCTGCATTGCGGTGGGCTGTGGGTGTGTCTTACTTCATCAGGCTGGGAGTCCCCCTTCTGGGTCTCTGAGCCTTTTCAGGCCAGACCTGAACAAGCAGCGCACCTGCAAAGGGATGAGATGAAGTCCAGCGCAGAGTGGAGAACAGACCCAGAGTTTTAGCAGCAAGCAAGGGTGAGGGAGAGGCAGGTGAGAGCAGGCGGGGTGGCGGGATGGACAGAGAGCATGTGGGCTGCAGAGGCGGGGATCAGGTCTAGGAGTCTCCTCGGGTGAAGAGTGCTGGCTCTGTGGGGGAGTAGTGGGCCCAGCGCAGGTTCCAGCCACACACTCACTGGGTGCTCCATAACTTCTCTCTGGGCTCCTTTGGGCCTTCATCCACAGGCCCTTGTCCTTCTCTCCACCTCTGCGAAATTCAGGTCCCTCTGTGAGCTCTGACCCCATAACCCTGCCCTGTGTGGGTACCACGCCATCCCTACACTGCCTTTTCCTTTAGGTTTCCTTCGGGGAGTCCTGCAAGGGCAGGGTTGCAGATCCTGAAAATAGGGCCCTGCCCATTGCTTGGCTGCCCTAGAGTACCCAGGGGTATCCTGGGCTCACAGTCATCATTTCTCATATTTTTGCTGATGGATCGACTGATTTCAGGACTGCCAGATATACATTAAAGTACATGCATCAAAAATGAGAGCCGTCACCTGGTCTGGGGCCCTTCTCTGGTTCTTAGGGGTCCCACCTCTTTGCTTTGTGATTCTGCCACCCCCTTGACTTCACCCTGTTCCTCAAAGCCAGTGAATTCCATCTGCATCCACCAAGGGGCACAGTACTGTTTTCTTCTGATAATTAGCTATAAGATGGCTTATTCTTTCTTTGTGGGGAACTGGATGCCGCCCTCACGCCTGGCCAGAGAGCACATGCATGAGACTTGCTGCTCTTTCTTCCCTATTCATTTCTGGCTCTGGGCTTCAACTGGGCAAAACTCCTGCCCCTTGGCTCCCTCCACCTCAGAGAAGGCCCTCTGAGCATCCAGGCCGCCACTCCGGGGCTAGAAACGGCTTTACCTTCCCCATATCTGCGTGGGGTTGCCTCCCAGGGTTCAGAGACCTGGCAAAGACACCACCATTGTTTCCCTCGCCCCTGCTAGGCACCCGGGGGTCTTTATACAAACAGGGCTAGGTGGCATGCAAGGAGATCCTATTCCTAGGAGCCCGGGTGCTCAGCCCACTGCCTGCTATCAGTATGAGAAGATACCAATTGTTTAGGTAAGGCTGCTTGGTGGGAACCAGATGCTGCCTCTTCTCCATCTCCCACTCCTCCTGGGAGTGCTCGGCTGGTCAACACAGACTATGTATCCTCATGTGGGGCAGAGGACGTGGCGGTGGCCCCAGAGGCCAAAGGCCAGAGTCTGAGCAGCAGCTCTACCCTAATGGCCAAGCATTGCCTCACCGGGGCCTCGGTTTCCAAATACTACAAAAGCGAGAAGTCTGAAATGAGAAGCTTTCTGGTCTGCAGATCTGTTGATGTGTGTTAAAGCACTTCAACATTTAGTAGCTTAAACCAACAACAACATTTAATTTGCTCACGAATCGGCAATTTGGGCCTGACTTAGTGAGTTCAGCTCATCTCTGCTCCACTTAACACCATCTGGGGCCGCTCGACAGCCTGGGGCCGCAATTGTCAGAAGGTTCCCTCCCTCACACCCACATGTGGCTTTGCCATGTGGCTGCCTGGTGGTGGCTGGGCGCCAAGTGCCAGCATCCTGATGGAGAGTGAGAGAGGGAGAGGGAGATGGAGACGGAGAGACACACACACATAGAGAAACAGAGACAGAGATAGAGAATGGAAGATGCATCATGACCTTTTACAGTCTACCCTTGCAAGTTACTTCTGGTGTATTCTATTTGTTGGGAGCAAGTCACAAAGACTGGCCCATATTCCAGGGACGGAGACTAGAGTACACTTTTTTTTTTTTTTAAGAGAGGGAGAGAGGGAGAGGTGGGCGGGGAGGGCAGTGGGTGAGGGAGAGAGAGAGAATCTTAAGCGGGCCTCACACCCCGCATAGATCCCCACAGGGGGTTCGATTCCACAACCCTGACATCATGACCTGAGCAGACACCAAGAGTTATACGCTCAATCGACTGAGCCACCCATGTGCCCTGATTCTACTTTTTGATAGGAGGAGTGTCAAAGAATTGGTGGATTTCTGGACCCCACTTTCCACCTCTAAAGAGGCCATGGTGTGAAACATTGGTAACAGCACTGTGAGGGCCGGGCTTCCCCACACAGCCCTACTCTGCCAGTCCTGCATCCCAAATTTCACTCCCCATCCCGACTGAATCTGCACAGTAGATGGAACGGGAGATCCTTACTGTCTAGAGATGGCAGCATAGTCTGGTATCTCCTTTTTTGGGTAATTTTTGTATAAAGCTAGTTCAGTGCATAAAGCTCTGAACTGGGGAGTATCTGAAAGGCCCATTTCTGGAAATCTCCAGTTGGCTAAGTGCCGACTAGCCCACTTATTACTTTTCTTTGAAGACTCCCCAGAGGGGCTGTAGCCCAAATGCAAGGTATCTCCCCCAGTTTTACCCCAGCTGGTGTCCCCAGCTCAGCCAGCAGTCATCTTTGGCTGAGAGCTCTTGCCTGGCCTGGGCTCTGGGACTGGACACTCCATGTTGTTCATGTGTCTCTCTTCTCCTTTTTATCAGCTTCTCCATCAGGAAAGTTTCATTACTTTCCAGTGGCCTGAGCCTCTTAAGTTCCCCCTTCTTAGGAAAAGTGCATTTCTAAGGATGGGTTTCAGTCAACCATTGCACAGTTGTGATGGATGCCACCTGGGGAAGGATTCTGGTGTCCGGCTGTTGGTGGCTGCCTGCCATGCCTGGACAGGGTCAGTTAAAGGGCCTCACTCAGCCCATGCTGCTTGGGTGACAAGAACCACATTCTGTCCTTGGCTTAGGAAGTCTCCTAGTCTCCTTCTTAGGCTTTTCCTGCCCCATGGCCTCCAGATGGCAGTAGCAGAGAACAGGAGGGTGGAGGGTGGGTGAAGTGGGATTGGGAGGTGGTTGTTAGAACTGGAAGGGAAGCAGCAGGGTCAGCTCGGATTCCTGTCCCTGCTGAGCACATTTCTGTTGCTGAGGAAGACACTGGTTTCTTCCCCTGACCCTGGGCACTGTCATCCCCCTGAGGTGGGAGAGGTCTAGTGCCATTTTCAGCCATTTCTTCATGTCCTCATAAACTCCCAGTATGGCAGGCACGAACACCTGACCGAAGCCCAGGGCCAGTGTCTGTAGTCCTTTGTGCAGTCTAGCGCCACACAACTCTGAGGGGCACCTGGGGACCCATTCACATGGAACAAGGTAAACAAGTTATACGGAAGAACCGCTAAACCGTGAATACAGGATTAGCCATTAGGGGTCCTGGATGCAGATTTCACCCTACCCCATCAAGACACATGACAGGTCATTTCCCTTCTCTGACCTTCAATTCCCCCATCTGCACAAGGATAATTTTGGAGTAAGTTATTGCTAAACCACTTTCAACTTGAACGTTCTATCATCCTAGCTATGATGAAAGATTAAGAATGCCCAATTAATGACAAAGTAAATGAGACACTCTTTTGGTTGTGGTTCTGGAGTAGTTCCTAAAGAGGAGACAGACGGCCAGGGTGGACCCCACAAACCCATGCAAGGTATCAGGGGCTGTTTACAAATGCAAACCAGAAAACAGTAGCAGGCAAAACCTAAGAAGACTGTGGGCCTGAACCTAGAGGCAAATCTTCTGCTGCCCCTCTATCACTCCAACCGCCACTTCCCATGGGGTTCACCTCGCTTGGATCCCTTTTATGTTCCCTCTTTACCTGATAACCATCAACTTACTCTTCAAGACTCAGTTTACCCATCAGCTTCTCCATGAAGATTTCACTGGATTCCATGTATATGTCAGGTTCCCTCCTCTATATTTATTCTGGGCTTTGTGCTTATCGCTGGAAGCACACACACATTTTGTTTTACACATACACGCATGTGCACACGGTCACAGTGTTTAATTTTTATAAAATTAATTATAACCAGCTTTGAGCCATACTTGTGCTAGGGCTAGCAGAAAAAAATCCATTATCTCCACAACTGAGGTTTTTTCCACCCACCCCAAAATTCTATGAAGGCCTGGGGATCTTACTTCCAGCAGGGCATCTGAGAGAACTCTTATTCATCATCTGTACTGGCCACTTTTCATTCCATTCATTCCTTGTCCAAGTCCCCATGAGCTCTCGCCTGAGTCTCTGTGGGTGGATGGGACTAAGTTTCCATCCCAGGCTTGCGTGTGAGGCTTTTTGCTGAGGCTGAGAACTGTGGGCGTATGCGACCAGTCTTCCCAAGCTACCATACAGGCTCTACCCTCTAAGATCCTTGCATCTCCCTAGAGTGCTCCAGGTGGGCTAGTGCAGTCTGCTCCTTATAAAATCCCACCTGATGTGCCCTCTCTAGCGTTGGGGAATCTCTTTCTCCCTTTTTTGCCCTGACTACATCCCTTCTCTGTGCTCACCTTCCCTCCTCCTCCTCCTCTGGGAGGAAGCATGCACTATTCTCAATGAGCCACAGATTCATATCTTATTAAATCATTTACCATATTAGGTTGAAGATCTGTGTTTGTATGTGTGTTTTCCCAATTAGCAACAAGCTTTGGGAGGGTAGGAGCTGTGTCCTATTAATCTTCATAATTCCAACAGCTGGAAAAGTGCCAGACACATCTAAGAACTCAAGATATTTTTATTGAATTAAATTGAATTGAGTATCCCAGTTGCCCAGGGTTGTCCAAGATGAGTCTGAATCAGGAATATTCTTTCTTTTTGGGGTGGATCTGGTTATGTGAGTCAGAAAAATCAACAAGAATTTCTGTTTTGTAGCATTCTGGAAACATGAGCTTGGATCTCTGAAAGCTGGCAAAACTCAAAGTCAGGTGAGTGATAACATCTTGAGATGTCAGTAGCTGGGTGGTAAAAGAGTCAGGTTTCAGCCCTTGAAGAAAGGGAGGCCTGGATGGCCAGGAAAACTTGGGTCACTGCCAAATGGGAACTAGAATACAAAATTAGAGACAGAGAAGAAACCCAGCCTTAGAGATTGGACATATTCAGTGGTGACTGGGGACAAGGCAGTGGCTGGGTGGGGGACCAGGGGGAGTGTACGATGCTGAGACTTAGGGCAACATCTTATCACCTGGTGGCCATGGCATTCTGGTACCTGCTATGCCTAGTTTTTATCGACTCAGAACACAGTGGGCTCAGCCTGGTCTCATTTTCAGTTATGGAAATTGTGAAACTTGAAACTTGATTCACCTCCAAATGGAGAGCTGTCCCACCTCTGTATGAAAGCAGGCCAGCAGGGGGAAACTGGGGGATTAAAGATGGTTCTTGGAGGAAGAATTTGGAAGTTAACTCAAGTGGCTGGAAAAACACTTGGTAAGGGATCAAGGCTTTAGATCCACAAAGCATAGAAGGTATGATATCAACCTGGAATTTTAAGCATTGGTTTTGTTAGCCGGTTAGCCTTAGTAGTATTTCTGATTTTGTCTCTGCCTGAGATTGACAGGATATATGGGCTACAAAATGCACCCTAATAGACGTAATGGAGTCCACTGATTCATTGAACAGAATGGTGTGGAATGCATGCCAAGAGCAACAGTGACCCTTCAACCAAGTTAACGTTTTACTTTTCTTTCTAAGCATAATTAGCCCACAGGGTCAGCTGTTTCTGAAGGTCGCCCCTGGCTCACAGTAGTAAATCTTGTCATTAGCAGAGAGAGGTGGAGGAGGCTCATTTTCCTGTTTGTTGTGCCACGTGGGGACACATACAGTTTGTCTAAGACCAGAATCAAGGTATTTAGACATAGTCTAAAGCAAAGGGGCTATTATTAAGTTTAGGTCTGAAAACCGAGTTATTGAGAGACTTTTCCCTCTCCGTTTCACTTTGGCAATAATATTGTGGTAGAGGTTTTCAACAAACATTTTCTAAACAATCAGTCTTGTTTCTAATTGAGTTTTTGTGGGGTTTAATTAGATTACTTCAGTGATTAATCATGAAATAATTATGTCCGAAGCCTCTTTGCTTCAGGCCTTAAACTGGCAAAGGATTTTTTAGGTAATAAATTATGTGAACCTTGGTAAAGGAAGAGGGAAATTGGATGAAATGTGCAGTTTATTGAGATAGATGATGATAACCTCACCTTGATCCCATCCTTAGGAAAAGGCATAGATGTTTGGTTAGAGTTAGAAGTTTCTATTCAGGATAGACTCTGAGGAGTTCATGAAAGACAATTTGTAGTCGAAAGAATTGATGGAGTTTTCATGTATTCATTAATTCTTATTTTTTCTGTTTCCATTTGCCTACAGGATTATTCCCCCCCTTTTTTTTTAAAAAAAGAAACTTTATTTTGAAATAATTATAGGTTCACATGAATTTGTAAGGAATAATATATCATGTACACTTTGCTTAGTTTCCTCCAATAGCTAAACAAATTATGGTACGTCCATACCATGAAACTCCAGTACAATATCACAATCAGGATATAGACAGCGATACAGTCAGGACACTGAGCATTTCCATCCCCACCAGGATCCCTCATGTCGTCCTTCAGTAGTCATGCCCACAACCCTCCTGCTCCCACCCCTCTGTAACCCCTGAGAACCACTGTTCTATTCTCCATGTCCATAATGTTACATAAATGGAACATAAAATGTGTTGTCTTTTGGGATAGGCATTTTCACTCAGAATAATGTTCTGGAGCTTCATTCAGGTTTTTGCCTGTATCAGTAGTTTCTTGTTATTGATGAGCAGTATTCCAAGGTATGGATATACTTTCCTTATCCAACCTGTTGAAGAACATCTGGGTTGTTTCTAGTTTTTAATTGTTACAAACGAAGCTGCTGCAAATATTTGTGAACAAGTTTTTATGTGAACATAAGGCTTCCTGGCTTCCCACTTCAGCCCTTAATTAATTAATTCAACTCCAGGTTTCAGACCCGTAATTCCTTGGTCCCGTGGTGCTTGCATGTTTAGTTTTTTAAGAAATTGCCAAATTGTTTTCCAGAGAGGCTCTGTCATTTTACATTCCCATCAGCAGGGTGAGTGATCCAGTTTCTCTGCATCCATGCTAGCATTTGAGGGTGTTACCATTTTTTGTTTTAACCATTCTGATGGGTGTATAGTGATATCTCATGGTGGTTTTAGTTGGCATTTGCTTAAAGGCTAATGATCATTTTAGGTGTTTGTTTGCCATCTTTATATCTTCTTTGTTAAAACTCCTTTTTGTGTCTTTTGTGCCCTTCTTAATTCAATTATTATTTTTGTTCTGACTATTGAGTTTTGAGGCTTCTTTATATATTCTAGATATTAGTCCTGCATTGAATATATAGTTTGCAAATATTTTCTACATTTCTATAGCTTGTCTTATCATTCTATTAATAGAAATTTTTAATTTCAATAAAGTGTTTCCTCCTCTTCTACTTTCTGGTAAAGATGTATAGAATTTAAACATTTGGTAGAATTCTGCAGTGAAACCCTTTGAGCCTGAAGATTTCTATTTGGGGGTTTTTGAATTACAAATTCAATTTTCTTAATAGTTATAGGTTATTCAAACTATTTATTTATATTGGATAAACTGTGGTAATTTGTCCTTTTCAAGGGATAGGTCCATTTAATCTAAGTTTTTGAATTTACATGTGTTGAGCTGTTTATAGTATTCCCTTACTATCCTTTTGATGTCTGAAGGGTTTGTAATGATATCTCCTATATTTCTGATTTTGGTAATTTGTGTCTTTTCTCTTTTAAATTTGTCCATCTTGCTAGAGGTTTGTCAGTTTCATCACACTTTCCAAAGCTCTTTGTCTCCTTGATTTCCCCATTTATTTTCTGTTTTCAGCTTCACTGACTTCTGTTCTTCTCTTTATTATTTCCAGGAACTTGCATTGGATTTATTTTTTCTCTCCTTTTTCCAGATTCTTTTGTGGGGGGCTGTTTAAATTATTGAGACTTTCCCTCTTCTAATGTGTGCATTTAATGCTATAAGTTACCCTCTCAGCACTGCTTTTCGCTGTATCACACAAATTTTGATGTTATATTTTCATTTTAATTTAATTCAACGTAGTTTTGATTTCCACTGAGATGTCCTCTTTGACTCTTGCATTATTTAGAAGTATGCTGTTTAGTTTCCAAATGTTTGGAGATCTTCCTGTTATCCATCTGTTATTGATTTTTAGTTTGATTTTATTGCGGTCAGAGAATACACTCCCTGTGATTTCAATTCTTTTAGATTTGTTGAGGCTAGTCTTAGAGCCTAAGATAGGGTCTACCTTGGCGTATATTTTTGTGGGCACTTGAAAAGAATGCATATGATGTTGAGTGGAGTGCTCTATGAATGTTCATAAGTTCCTGTTGTCCGATGGCATTCTTGCCCATTTTCTGCTTAGTTATTTTATTGATTGTTAAGAGGGATTTTGATGTTTCCAATGATAATTGCTACTTTTCTACTTCTCATTTCAGTTCTGTCACTTTTTGCTTTACATACTTTGCAGCTCTGTAGTTTGATGCATACACATTTAGCATTACTAAGCCTTCACAGTAGATTGACTCTTATTATTAATAATAGTTCTGTTTCTGGTAATACTTTTTGCTCTGAAATCTACTTTATTTGATATTAATCATTATTCCTACTTTCTTTGATTAATGTTTGCATTATATACCTTTTTTTATTCTTTTACTTTCAGTCTGACTATCTCATTATACTTGAAGTGAATTTCTTGGAGATAACGTATATTTGGGTCATGTTTTTACTTATTTTAATTTTTTTTAGTAATCTCTATACCCAACACGGGCCTCAAACTCACAAGCCCAAGATCAAGAGTCGCATGCTGTTTGGACTGAGCCAGCCAGGCGCCCTGGGTTATGTTTTTAAATGTGCTAATCCCTGTCTTTTAATTGGTATATTTAGTCCATTTGCAGAATTTACTTAATTCTACTCTGAATTAAAATGTTGAGAAAGCTCATCCAGTTGGCAGAAACTAAATTGCCCAGAATCTTAGCTGCTAAGGAGTTTAGGAAAGCTGCTTTTAACTTTCCAAACTCTGTTTTCTAGATAGACACATGAAAAATCAAAATAGAAGCTGAGAGAGGTGTCTCCTTGTTTCTCAGAGATGGCCTACCTTCTGCTGAGGGAGCCTTTGATTGCACGGTTCCTGGAACAGTTGTTCTCGTTCTCTTGTGCTAGTCACAACCTACCTCTTGAGAACCCGCAAAGTGGGTAAATTCAAGATGAGCCTCCTTACTTAAAGGTGGTTTTCCTTACTGGGGGTCTCTTCTGGACTTTGCTTCTGGTTGAGCCATTGGAGTTATTCCATTAAGTGTCCACAGACATGAATTGCTGGGCCTTCTTCAAGTTCTCAATTTGTTAAGGACCCTTCTCCATGAGGCAAAGGAAAAGAAGCACAGGAAGCACCCATCAGGTCACATTTAATGCTGCAAAGTTTTGAGAAAGTTTGGTTTCATGGTGCTAATGACAGGTTTAAATGGAATTGATGCACATGGATGTGAAGGTCCGATCTCTGTTTCTGGAAGACAACAGTATTGAATATGCATCTGTAGAGGCATCATCTGTCTTCACAGGTGGGAAGACCTGGACAAGATCTCTCAATCAGCATGAGATGTGACAGCCAGGAAAACCATGGACAGGTTAGAGAGTTAGTTAGTAGAGCCCAAAGCCATATCAAGTGGTCAGAGTGAACTGGAAGAAACAGAGCAAGAATTTAGTTACCAAAGTGCAGTGACAAGAGCTGTCCAAGTCCAGGAGAGCAAAGGTTAAAGGTACAGTCCACCCTCACCCAGGTAAAGTCAGTGGAACCCAAAGAGAGAAATGAGGCAGCAGTGGGTCTTCCTGCATAGGGTTATTTGGTTCAAGGCTTTTATTCCCGTCAAGAGACCTAGAGTTCTGAAGTGTCAGCCTGGGGATAGGAGGAGTGTGTGGAAAAAGGAGAAACTCAAGGGCTCTGGGCTTAGGGTGCAGGGAATTGAAAAGAAAGAGAGAGGTAGTGTGTGCTGAAAGTACTCAAAGCTCTGGTCCATTCTGGAATGTTCCCTCACTGGGGTGAGGGCACCTCTGTGCTCTGCTGCCCAGGTCTCAGTGAATTTTGCACTAGGACCTATCCTAATCCCTTCATGCATCAATCACCATGATCTCCTTTCTCATCTCCACTTTTTTATATGCCACCATGTGTCAAAAACTGTCCCACTCTTCAAAGACCAATTTCAACACTCCTTTCTGTAGGATTTTTATCTTCCCCTACTGTCCTCAGAGAATATTGTTTGAACCTTTGCTAGAGTTCTTGTTTATTTCTTATTTAATGTGACATAATAACAGAATGTGTTATTATGAGGGCAACAAAAGACTCAGGAAGAGGGGAATGACCTGGAAATGAGAAAACCCTGAAAGAGAATTGAAAAAAAAAAAACAAATTTAACAAAAAAATATGTATATATTTAACATCTATATAAATGAAGCAATTATATGCACTGAAGGATACAACAAGACCTGAATAAATGGAGAAATAAATCATGTCTCTGAATGGGAAGGCTTAATAATGAAGACACCAATTTTCTTCACATCAGTGCATGCTTCTTTGTCTCAATGGTAATTAATTCTTATCTTGGTTTCTTCCTCCACATCATAATTTGTATTAAAATTTACTCAAGTAATGCAGCTTTCATATGTTTATTAGCCATTAGAATCTTTTTCTATGAATCTCATATCCAGTTGCTATCCCTTGCCTGATTTCAGCCTATTTATAAAGTAAGGGGCTTGAATTCACTGAGCTCTTATTTCCCTTCCAGTTCATATATTCTTTCAACATGTGATTTAACAGATGGACATGAGAACAAAGACCAGCTTTTAAAAACAAAATGAAATCTCATTGATTTAAAATGAAAGAAAGTTTAATTGGTAGTTGGATTACAATTCCCAAACAAGATTTGAGAAGTCAAGGATATCTGCAGTTGGAGATGCTAAATTCCAAAGAGAGATCTTTGCTCTTCTTTTTTTTTTTTTTTAAAGATTTACTTATTTATTTGAGAGAGAGAGAGTGCGTGTGTGAGCAGAGGGAGAGTGAGAGGGAAAGGGAGTCTCAAGCAAACTACCCGCTGAGCACGGAGCACAACGTGGGGATCAATCCCATGACCCTGAGATCACAACCTGAGCTGAATCCAAGAGTCAGATGCTTAAATGACTGCACCACTTAGGCACCCTGATTTTTGCTCTTCTTGAAGCCTCATGTACCAGAGAAACTGAATGATTGGAACAAGTCTTTTTCTAAAATTCAGCTGCGCTAACTCAGCCAAAAATGGTGCATAATTGCGTGCCACAAACATCCATACCCAGTCTACCTTCCTTGAATTTTCCCCTTGTTCGAGTCTCATATTATATTAACGGACAAAGTGGGAAGAGAAGTTGAAGAGAATTTGATGGGTGTGCCAACAGAACATGAGCTTGCCGGGATGCAGTGCTACTTTAACCTTCAACCCATGCCTTCTGAAAGTCAGTCATAATTCTTTGACCAAACTATCTGAACAGGGATCCTAAGGGGTGCCAGAGAAAATGAAGTAGATCAGAGAGTTATGGGGCCTCCATCCACTCAGGAGAAAGCTAAGGGGCCTTGTGGAAGACAGTGATGGATTCAAGCCATATGAAAAAGCATATATCAAATATCTCGACCTCGTCCCTATCTTTGGAGGATATATGTAATTTACAGAGTGTTTAAATTAGACAAATGGCCCAATCGATTTAGAATAAGGGACAGGAAACACATGTTTCTTTTGCATTAAACTGGACTTCACCAGAGTAGAAATGCTTATGATCTCTTGAGTTATGGAGCTTGGGCTCTCCATCAAAGTGCCCCTAATTACTGGAATTGCGTTTTTCCACAAAAGTGATCCATTATGGAGCATGCTGTCTCCATAAAGACCAAGAATACGCTGAACAGCTCAAGCTAAGTGGTAATTTATATCATTGTTTATAGGAAGAAGGAGCAAGAGCGAGCAAGAGAGTGAGGGCGAGAGCCAGAGAATGAGAGAGAAAGAGAAGGAAAGGAAGGACATTTTGGTGAAGATGCAAAAGGACTGGAAAGGGTTTGAAATAACCTATGGAAAACATCAGCCTTCTGTTCTGAAGATCTGAGCTGTGAGGTGAGGAAAGAGAGGGACTGCCGAGAGTTGAGGAAGTTCAGTTTTCATTAAACTTTTTACTTACGCTTGGGTAGGTGACCAGAGTGTATGCTCTGGAAGCCAAAGGTGTAGACCTCTGCTTGAGGCCTTTTCCTGGGAGGCAGAGCAATTCACTGAGAAGCAATTTGCCAGTGCCTCGTTCACTGGGAATCAAGTGACTGAATTCCAAATCACAGATTGACCTCCTCGCTGATTGAGGATTAGGCTCCTAGGCTGAATTCCCTCTGCGTTTGCATAAACCATCTTCTATGTAAAGGGGTGGGCCTTCCCTTAAATGCAGTTTACTGCCATATCCCCTTTGTGGATCTGTGTCCTGACCCTGTATTTGGCATTGCCTTGGCCTAGGCTTCATATGACGGGCATTGTGAATTGGCTTTTGGCAAGTTGATTTTCCGTGAATTGATCTATCGCCCTTCTAGAGGCTAGAATCTCTCTATATCTGGGCCCTCAGTCTCTGCTATATTCCTACATATTTTTCTCCACCATTCACCTGAGCCCAGCTGAGAGTCAGTGGGGAGGTGTAGGAATCACATCCAAAATGGTGTCAGCCACCCCAATCCCCCTCCCATGTACATCAGTTACCTTTGCATCTGGAACACAGCCCCCAGATTATAAATGCAAATGCCAAGGCATGGCATTTGTCCTATTTCCTACACAGAGTCCACATTTCTTTGCATGCACTGGGGGCCCCGCATAGCCTGGCATGAGTCTCCTTTTTCACCTTATTATTGTGGCTTCCTCAGACTTTGCTGTTCCTGGAGCAAACTGTGCTCCTTGAAGTCAATGCCTGCATCTGGAATGCTCCTGCCTTTCTTCACTGTTTGCCAGGGCCTCTTTGTCTGCCTAGAACAGTTTAAATGCCATCTTTCTGTGTGTCCTTTTCAAACCCCTCCAGGCAAATACATGTTTCTTGTTCTAGTCTCTGTCTTTCCATAGCTCCTCAGAGGTTCTTCTATTACAGGGCCCAGCACCACCTTGCAGTGAACCTCCCAATGGACTGTGAGGTCCATGAAGAAAGAGGCTGAATCTTATTTCCCTTGCTGTGTCCATGACCCAGCATGGGGCGTGGGCTCTGCTCCATGTAGTACATTGGTGATCAATGGACAGAACACCAAGCAGTGATGAGCTGGAGAGAAGAGGACCCCAGACCAACAAAGAAAGATGTGCTGGCATACTGAATGTCAGTGTGCTGAGTGACAAGGAGGATGCCAGGGGGTCTCGAGGAAGGGTGGGAAGGAGGTGGAGGGGCTCCATGAGGGGTGCATCCTTTCCAAACCGGTATATCCAGAGTAGGGAACGAATCTTTAGAGAGCCCAGAGCCCTCAGTCTGTATCAATCACTTATACTGCAGAAGCTGCTAATAAGGTAGTAAACCCCTTACTGAACACAAGCAGGGATCCCCCAATTTATTTGTAGCTGGCAAATATTGTGTGATTATTAGCACACGCACTACACTGGCAATGTCCAAACACACTCTGTGCAATGACACAAATGCTCTCTATTCCTTCTTTCCAATATGGTAGCCACTTGCCACACTGACCCCTTGAAATATAACTAATGCAACTGAAAAACAAAACTTTTCATTAAAATTTTTTTTAATTAAACTCAGCTACTGTGTTGGATAGTGCCCCGAGACACAAACCACATGGCTCCGCCAAAAGTATACTGGCTGTCTGCTGCTATTTCACATTTATTACGTAAAGATAATAGTATACTTACTCCTTACTTTTTTTTTTTTTGCAGTAATCAAATCAGTATTAATGTGTGCTAGTTATTTATGGCTGTAAAACAAATCTCCCCAAATTTAAAGGCTTAGAAATATCAACAATAGTTCATGATCTGTTTGGTTGCTGTTGGCCAGAAGCTTGAGCAAGACTTGGGTGTGCAGTTCTTCCTGGTATGTCTCGGGAAGTTGCAATCATTACCCTGCAAACCATCGGAAGGCTTGACCGAGGTTCTTCATCGGAAGGCTTCTTCCATGGCAGCTCATTCTCATGGCCCGCAAGTGGTTCAGGGGCTCTCTGTGGGCTGCTTGAGTGTCCAGCAGAGCAGCTGCTTCTCCCAGGGCGGCAACCCAAAAGAACGGGGTGGGGGAGAAGTTGCAATACCTTTTGTAATATGGCCTCAGAAGCCCCACACTGTCTCACAGCCTGAGGACTGGAGGGCGGAGGCATCCTCGGGGGCAGCTGCCGCGATCTGTAAAGTACTGGGAAGGGTGCGAGGCACATAGTAAATGTGGATATTAGCAGTTCTTATTGATGCTTCCCAAGTGCAGCAAAACCTCGTGGCTCTCAGCTTACATTCCCAAGGGCAGGCAACAGCTTCTCTAGGACAGACCAGGGGAGCTGGGGCCGCAGACACCCCCTCCGAAGTACTCACAGCTTGGCATTGATTCCTTTTGTCCTCTTCCTTCCCCTGCAGCCCCAGCAGACCTTCCTGGGAACTCTCGCAGTGGGCCACGTCAGTTCTTCTCAACTTTAGGACGTGACCTGACTTTGGGAATGTGGCAGGTGAAAGGGACTTAGAAGCAGAAGCTTACGCTTAAGATTAGGAAAAAAAAAAAAAAAAATTGAAGCCTCAGTTTATTTGTCCAAAAATGGGAATGCTATTTTGTCTTGTATGAGGCTTATGTAGATGAATGCAGTCAGCCGGTGTCCCAGGCACTGTGCTAGTGACGACCGCGGGAAGCCTCCGTCTGGCGGAAGCTGCCCCGGGGTGGGGGGAGTGACGTCTGTGGACAACGGGCGCGTGCCAAGTGCAGACCGTGCTGAAGCACGTGAGCCCGGGCCTGGCCGGGTCTGAACACCCAGCGAAGGTCTGGCAGAGGGCGGCTCGCGAGAAAATCTGAACGTCGGCCGCGTGGGCGGCAGCCCGGTGGGCGGGGCGCGAGTGACACCGCAATGACACACGGGCGAGAGGTTTGTAAGCTGCTCTCCTTGCTCTGGTCATAGCCTTACTGTTTTGCTGCACCCCCCCCCCCAGGCTCCCTTTTTACTTCGGCCCCCTCTTCTTAATAGTAGCAATCGGGGTTCTGGGGGCGGTCGGATGGACTGAGGTTTTTGGTTTCCCTCGCTCCTCACAAAACCTGGAGATTTCCTCCTTCCCTGTAGGTCTCTGGCTTAACACCATCATGTTCGGCCCCTGGACGGGGGGCATGTCCCCTTTGCAGACCAGGGCAAGACTGTCTTGCCATCTGTACCTATAGCCCAGATGTCTTAGGAGACAATGACATAGCATCTTGGCAAAGCTACTGGCCATCTCTCTATTTCAAAAAATCACCTTGACCTTTCCTTCACAGCTCCTCTCCCTCAGCAGACAGCTGGGAGCCGAGAGAAACCTGTGTTGCCTCCTTTGCCGGGCCATCGCTCTCCTCTGAGACAGGCCTGTCTGGCCGCCCCGGCTCTGTGTGCACATTAATAACAGAGCCAGGCGCTGGCCTCCCTGGAGCCCCTCCGGGGAGCCTCTTAGGGTCTCCACATGGGTCCTCTCCTTCCCCCTCCACTGTGTTCCAGGATCCATGAACAAAGCTTCTCCTCTGCCTGAGAGAATCCCCAGGCCTCCCACAGTTCTAGGACAGTGCGGAATGGTGATTTGGGATATGTTGCAGGGCTGAGCATCCTTTGTCCCCCACGGCCCTCCTCCCCCAAAGCCTGAAACATGAGGCAGCCCCTCAGCTGCTCGGTCTGGCCATCTATTGGTGGGAAGCTTCTCTTGGCTGTGGAAGGCGGCAAGGGTCTCCGCCACAGGAACTTGTTTTGTTTATCTAGCTGGACTCCATCTCTTAGTATGTAGCTCACGGAGGAAGAGGATTTTGCAGCTGAAGTGAGTCTGTCCCTCCCGTGGAGACAGTGAGCGGAGAAAGAACAGATATTCACTGAGGCTCAAACCCCCCTTGGTGTTGTCTGCAAGGCTGTGGAGCAGGTGGGGCTGTAGGGTCATGGTCAGGGACCACAGGATCATAGCACAAAGGCCCCAAGGTCACGGCAGCCAGCCCTCTCTTCTTCCAGAGGGACCGTGGCCTTTGTTGGTCTGATTATGGAACCTGAGCTCTGATTTCCGTCCATCCTCTTTTTTTTTTTTTTTTCCAAAGACCATGTTAGCATTTTATTTTTCTATTCCTGGCACTCAAATTCATAAGGGGATGAATGATAATAGAACATAATCAAAACAACATGCAAACACAATTCCAGAATATTCAACCATCTATTGTAGCTGTTCTTTGTAAAGTACATTAAGTTATACAGAAACATCTTTATATAAATTATGCTTAATTTTTTAAAATTATGTCTGTAGACACTGTGAAACTATTGTTAAAATTCACACTAAAACATTAGTGCAAGCAGTGGTGTACAAAAGTGTGAACAAGGCTAGTGATGAAAAACTTATCACCGACTTGCCACTTCAACATACTCTGCATTCAGTCAAATAGTGAAGGCCTCACCATGGAAAACATGTTGATCACTTTTAAAGTCACGCTGACTTCGTTCACCCTGAGGATTCTCATCTCAGTGTGGCAACCAATTCTGCATTCAGGGAAGGAGCAGCATCGGGGAAGAGAGAAACCAATGCAAGCTGGCCATTCTGATGTGAATCTTGACACTTGATAATGAAAACAATTCCAGAGACAACTTGTATATCAAAAACTGTAGAACTATCACACCACCTTGACCCCAAAATATTTAAAACTGAAATGGAATTGAATCCTCCTTCCCCCACTTAAAATGCATGCTGAAGAAGAATTTACATACTCCAGTGAGGCTTTTCCAAAAATAATTCTGCATGAAATCACTCAAAAGTCTTTCTGTTTCCTGCCCTAAAATCTATTTGGGCTGGGGACGCTCCTGCAACAAAGTTTACTTTGGATAAATTTGTTTACTCTACTTTGATTATTTTGGATTCTATTTAAAAGTGTGGTCAAAGCCCTGAAGAACCAATCAGTGGTATTAAATGCATTAGTTACTTAATGTTCTAAATTATGAGGACAAAAATTAGTTGGTTCCAAACTGTATCTGCAATAGACTCCCTAGATTCCCTTCACACATTTTATCCAGGTGTGGTGTGGAGGTGCACGCCGGGGATGGTTGCAGGGTTCTGGAGTGGAAACATGGTTCTAACAAAATCTCAATCACTTTACGCAGAGGCACAGAACCATATTCCAGGAGCTGGTTCTTTTTCTTTCTTTCTTTTTTCCCCCTCTTTTGTTGTTGTTAAAAAGCACTAATTTGCATTTCAAAAGAAGAACAGTGATGGAAATGATCAGAAGCATCAACATGTAGCTTTGAGAATTTAGACCTTAGTTGAAGATACACTGTTTTCTGAACTCTTATATTTATAGCAAAAATAAAAAAGATTTATAGAAAACCTTTAATTCCCTATTAATTTTGCATTAAGGAATTTATATTTGTTAATCTCTATTTTTTCGTGCTTTCTTGGAGATTTTTTAAAGCTTCACCAACTTTTGCACAGGTTTAAAATGATCCGAACAATGTACTCTAAGTAAAATGAACACAGGATACTTTGAGAGAGTTCCCTTTATATTAGCTATTCTCAGTGTACTCTGGTCAACATTTATTTAGCAATAAAGCCTTACAAACCTTGATCACATGACTAATAAGACTGAAAGGCCACACTGAGTCACAATCATACAGTTTCAAAACTTGTAAACCTTTCTCTTGAACCTCTCAAATCGTGTCAACTAGAATTACACTGCTTTTAATGATGGAGCTTGTGAAAATACTGGGTTTTGAAGGTGGCTGATCAAATCATTTTGCAGAAGGCAAGAAACACTATTATCACAGCTATTACCTTATTTTAATGATTTGCAAGTAGTTTATGTGATGGAAAGCACTATGAAGTAGTGTGAACTAGTTGAAAGCTAAGGAAAAGAAACAACATTGTAAACCACAGTAAATGTGTATATAAACAAAGGCACACAAAATTAAAATTTACATCTATCCAGGCAATATCTGAATTCATACATCTTCGGTACTCAGAGATACTGGGTCAGCCAAGCCAGTGGTGAAGAATATTTTTTCATATCCTTTAGGAAACGTCTTGTCCTGATTTTAAAATGCTATGATCTCCATTCTAAAAATTCACGGAGATAGAGACAAATAGGAATCAATTTAAAAAGTTACCTGAAAGTAGAATTAACAGCAGTCTCTGTAAACAGGTGCGGGGTTAAGAATTTCATTCAAAATATAAAAGTGGCCTGAGACCTTATCTTTTAGAGTTTTAGATTTCAAAACTTTTGAGCAGTGTGTGATTCATATGGAATCCAGTCTTAACTTGCATACAACTGTGTTAACAGCTACATTTTCACACCTTACAGTGGAAGGTACAGAATTAACCTATGTCCCCAGTGCTACTATTTACCCCCAGAATACTCCACAGGGCACACACTTGCAGGGACACCTACAGAATCCATGTTTCCCCCACGTGCTTCTACTGTTGCTTGCCATTCTCTAAAGTTGCTTCTCTTGAAGGGGAGCGGTGACTCAGTGTATGTGCTCTGAGGAGCTGGAAGATCGAGACGGTTAAGGAAGCCCAACGGCTAGGGGCCCCTGCAGGCCCATGTCCCTGGAGCTGGGGGGCAACCCGATTTTCATCCATCCTCTTCATCTGACTTTCCTCTCAGAACCACTGTCAATAATTTAGAATTTTCAATATTAGGGGCGCCTGGATGGCTAAGTCGTTACTCTGCCTTCGGCTCAGGTCATGATCCCAGGGTCCTGGGATCGAGCCCCACATCAGGCTCCCTGCTCAGCCAGGAGCCTGCTTCTCCCTCTCCCACTCCCCCTACTTGTGTTCCCTCTCTAGCTGTCTCTCTCCCTGTGTCAAATAAATAAATAAAATCTTAAAAAAAAAAATTTCAATATTAACACTCACCCATTTCGCTGAGATATTTTTTATATACATGTAAGATATACTGTAATTGCAAAGGGACACTGTTTCATGCTTTATCATCAGTATGTTCGGCAACTCCTGCCATCAAATAAGGGTGCATTTAGTAATAATCTCATTTGCTAAATGAGACGAAAAATGGAAGTTGGACTTGCCCAGGCTGGTCAGTGATGGAACTGGAAATTCATTTGACTACACCTAGAAGGTTCTACTTGCTTCACTGTAAAAGAATCATTTGGCAACAGGGGGGTTGGCACCTGGGCCGGGCAGCACGGAGAGAGCCTGAGCACTGGCGGGGGAGGGCATCATGCTCCTCTGTTCCTCATGCCTAGAGGATCCCCCAAGTCTGAGCTGACACTGTCTCATCATGATGGGGCTCCCTTGGGGCTTCTACTTGCCTTATCTTGTTCTTGTGCTAACGGACCGCTTCCTGGTTGTGCTGATGGGCACTTCCTAGGCAGCCTTCCCCGACCCCTGGTGGCCCCTGGCCAGAAGGCCACGTCCTGTCAGGCTGGTGGACCTAAGGGAGAATGAGGGAGGTGCCAGAGGCCATTGCTCTTGCAAAGCACAGCCCCTGGAGAGGACTTCCATGTGGACTCCGTGGGCTCTGCCCCTGCACACGCGTGGGAGGACACGAGTCCGCCTGGAAACGAGATGTGCTGCGTTTGCACAAGCAGCTCGAAGTGGCTGCATTTGGTGCCTACTGCTCACCTCTGTGGCATCACCTTGGGTCAGACCTTCTTCTTCTCCTCTCCCACTCAGGCTTCAGGTATCAACGAAAGGGTGCACACGATGGTCAGTACACATCTGTATACTGTGATGTATACAGTTTTAAACTGGCTACACAGCAGTTAAAACAAAACAGTCAACATTTATATTTATGGTTTTGCTGCCTTTGGAAGAGGATGGATTTATTGAGCTTGTTCTTCTTTTTTTTTTTTTTTAATTCACATAAAAGGAAAACTGGATATTCCAATAGAGGAAGGTTTTGTTTGTTTTTTTGTTATCCTTCTTCCTAATGATCCAAGTCTGGCCAGTTTCCTCTTTCCCCTGAGGACCTGGTCTCCTGGAGATGCAGGCTTAGGTCTTTGTCCATTCCTGCACATCTCCTTTCTTCTCCTCTCAGAGGAGGGGGCTGGATCCTCTCCTGGAACTCAGTGCTCAGCACAGGTACTTCCTCCAGAAGGGGCCGGCAGGGGGTGGGGTGTGTTAGGGGCTTGGCTCGGGGATGGCTGTCACAGACTTGTGCCAGGGGAGGAGATCAGGCATGAACAAATTCCTGGGGAAGTCTCAGGACCTGCCTCCTCCCCTCCGATCATCCTGCGGTGGGTGCAGAGAGAGACCTCCATGGCATAGTCTTACCAAGGAGAGAGAGAGAGAACTTCTGCCTCCACACTTCTATTTTCTCTCCTCACTTGTCTAAGCACAACAGCTGTAGAGTTTGGCTCATTTAGAGAAAGAACTTTTAAAGGAGAGCTGGGCAAGGAGGGAGTGAGCTCCTTCTGAGGTTGTGAGGTCACCGAATGCCACCCAGGCATCACGATGTGGGGGAGAGGTCTGAGAACTCCACTCAGAGAAGACTCTCTGAGGCATCAGGTAGGCAAGACCTCCAGCTCAGAGTGGACTCATTATTTTATTATCTTCTTATTATATTTCATTCTCAGTTCATTAACTTCTGTATTATTGTCATAAACTCCTTCCTCAGCTTTTTACTTTGAAGATCTACTGAAATTGAATGTTTCAATATTTTCAGATTTTTTTTAAGGGAAATGCATTTAAGGCTATAAATGTTCATCAGAGTGCTTCTTTGGTTATACCTTATAAGTTTTGTTACATAACCTCAATTCCATTCACTTCTTATAAGCATACCTCATTTTTTACAAATTGAAGGTTTGTGGCAACCCTGCCCTAAAGCAAATTTATGGGCACCATTTTCCCCACAGCATTTGCTCACTTCCTGTCTCTGTGTCACGTATTTGTAACACTCATAATATTTCAAACTTTTTCATAATTATTATTATATTTCCAATTAATTATTATATTTGTCATGGTGACCCGTGATCAGTGATCTTCGATGTTACTATTGTAATTGTTTTGGGGTACCATGAGCCACATTGACATAAGATGGTGGACACAGTTGATAAATGTTGTTTGTGTTCTGACTGCTGCACCAATTGGCTCTTCCCCCATCTCTCTCTCTCTCCTGAGGCCTCCCTCTTTCCTGAGACACAACAATACTGCAGTTAGACCAATCAATAACTTTACAATGGCCCTACGCATTCATGTGAAAGGAAGAATCAATTGACGTGGCAGACTTTATTGTCTTATTTTAAGAAATTGCCACAGCCACCCGACTGGCAGCAAATACTACCTTGATCCGTCAGCAGCCATCAACATCAAGGCTAGGCCCTCCACCAGCAAAAAGATTATGATTCCCTGAAAGCTCAGGCGATAGTTAGCATTTCTTAACAATAAAGTATTTTTTAATTAAGATATGTACATTGTTTCTTAGACATACTGCTATTGCACACTTAGTAGAGTACAGTGTGGTATAAACATAACTTTTATATGCACTGGGCAAGCAAAAAATTCATCTGACTGGCTTTATTGTGGCAGTCTGGAACCAAACCTGCAGTATCTCCAAGGTATGCCTGCATATCAAGGGAGAAGCAGTTAAGGTGTTAAGAGTGTGGGCTCTGAGTTCAAATTCCATCTCTCAAAGTTACTGGAAGAGTAGCCATGAGAATACAACTTTCTCTTTTTGGGTCTAAAGTTTCTCTTTTCAAAAATTCGTAACTCACAGAACTATAAAAAAATTAAATGATTTAATATTATGAAGTGTTTAGATAGTAACTGGCACAGAGTAAATCCTCCATCAGCTACTATTGTTGTTTTACTCTGTGCTCAAATTTTGTAACAGTTCTTTTTTTTTTTTTTTTTTTTTAAAGATTTTATTTATTTATTCATGAGAGACAGAGAGAGAGAGAGAGAGAGAAGCAGGCTCCCAAGGAGCAGGGAGCCCGATGCGGGACTCGATCCCAGGACCCTGGGATCATGACCTGAGCCGAAGGCAGACGCTTAACCATCTGAGCCACCCAGGCGCCCTTTTGTAACAGTTCTTAAATTTTAGCTGGTTCTTTCTTTCTTCTCAGAATGGTTTGGTTTGAAAGTTCTACTTTTTTTTTTTTAAGAGAGAGAGTGTGTGAGAGTGGTGGGGGGGTGCAGAGGGTGAGGCAGAGAATCCCAAGCAGACTCCATGCTGAGCACCAGCCCAGCGCAGGGCTCATTCCTATGACCCTGAGATCATGACCTGAGTCAAAATTGAGAGTCTGGATGCTTAACTGACTGAGCCACACGGGGGCCCCTGAAAGTTCTACTTTTTATTCAGGCTACCCATTTTTAAAGATTTATTCATTTGAGAGAGAGAGAGCGAGGGCATGAATGAGGCGGGGAGGGGCAGAGGGAGAGGGAGAGAGAGAAACTCAAGCAGATTCCTCGCTGAGCACAGAGCCACACCTGGAGCTCGATCTCATGACCCTGAGATCATGACCTGAGCTGAAACCAAGAGTCAGACCCTTAATCGACTGAGCCACCCAGGTGCCCTAGGCTGCCCATTTTTAATTAATATACATCTTTTTATACGAAGTATCCTGCAAAATTTCCTGTTAAAGAATAATTAATCTCAAAACATTGAGATGTATGGTTTCAAGATGCTTTGAATACTCCTGAAAACAACAAAACCTAAAATGGAAAAGAGAGGAAATGGGCAATTTAAATGAAACAACAGATTGCCACAACCTCAAACCGGAAGTGATGGGGCCCATCGGCCAGAGACCCTGCCTCTGGGCCATCACGAGATGAGACTGTGCATGCTGAGAGGCTGCACACACTTCCCGGGACCACAGGCCATACACGAAGCCTCCCCATTGTTGTTACCCACAGAAGCTGCCTTCAGTGAACCTTAGACTAGCCATGATCCAACCCGTGGATGGTTTAACTATGGAACAACTTGGCCATAGCTGACCCGACTCATTGGCACAGACACTTTGAAATTTGCAGAATCCTGTGAGAGGTCGAGGTTACCTTGTGTTCGTTGCTGCTGGTGCATTTGCTAGTAAAATCCTAGTGCTCCATTTCACTGACTTCTTTTATGTGATGAAAGAAAATCCAACACATGGGCTTTCTTTTTGACAGCTCACCGCAGCAGCACTCTCCCTGGTGGAGATGTGTTTGTAAGGGATCCATTTAATGCATTCTCTGTCTTTGCAGGCAGACGTTTCTTGGTGCCGCTTTGCTAAGTGGAGTTTCTTCCCTCAGACTGTGGCTTGCTGTTCCAGAGCGGAGAAGATGTTATTATTTTCTGTGGAAGTGAATTGATGCCCCTCTGGGAGTCTGGATATTATCAAGATGAAAAAGGTTTTGTGTTTCTTTCAGGAGCAGTAAATCAGATCCTTTGTGAGATGTGCATTCAATCTCTTTCTCTTTCTTTCTTTGAGAAGTGGCCAAGCCCGAGTGATGCTTTTGTCTTCGCTACTTGGATGAGGGTGGGGAAGGATGTCTGAGTCACCAAGGCCCCTCCTCCGCGCGCACAGTTCTGCGGGCTCCCGTGTGGCTTCCAAAGGGCCACACATCCAGTGCTGCCCCTCACTCACCTCCAGAATCCCTCACATCCATTCACATGTCTCTGGAACACATTGGCTTCCTGTTGCCTCATCTCCATGTTCCAATGCATCGGGGTCTCCTCTGCTCCACTTCACTAGGAAGACGTGAGGGGGCCATGCTGAGCGGGGCCATGCTGATGTTTTGCCTTCTTGTGTGTTCTCCCATCTCAGGCAACGTGCCTGGACCCACTCTGGCACTTTCTTTAGGAGGGCCTTCCAGGGCCTTGGGGAAGCCCAGCAGCAGGCATGAAATTGGCCTTAACTGCAGAAATGAAATGAACAGTGATTAACATATGAAATTTTTCATCCAGAAGTCAATGGTGCAAGTATCAGTGAATGTCTTGGAGTTTGGGTGGCTGGTAACTTCAGTGGGAGCCAACATCACCACCCATTGCTGAAAAGGCCATCTTGGCCTCCGTTAATGGAGGGACGGAACGTGGATCAGAGGAGCCAGTTCCACTGGCCTCTGGGTGGGCTACAGAACTTCCCATTTTAACTGTCATTGCATCATAGAAAGAACCTTGAAAGTGGATATAGGAGATAGTGATTAACATCTTGAGGAATCTAGAAACCATGCTGTATGGAAGAACTGTCTAATCCCAAAGAGCTGCTTATGGAAAAAAAAAAAAAAAAGAAGACTCGGACGGAAAAAGATTGCTGCCTCCGGATGTTTAAAGAAGTACAGTGTAGTAGAGAAAACAAACCGATTCTGTGTAATCACCATAGGGTAGAACTTTGATCTGGATGTGGAAGTTGCAGGGGACAGATTGCATTTCATTCTATGTTAACCACCTCGGGGCAGCCGCAGGGGCAAGCGGTCACCATGTCACCTGGAATGCCCAAGCCAAGGCTGGTACCCCTTCTCTGAGGCCTGGGTGGGTGAGCCCTGGGTCTCTTGCCTCTGAGCCTGAGTGCTTCTATGGCTGCTGAAGCAATGGCAATAGCGTCTTTCCTGGGGCTCACGAGGCATGGAGGAGAGCAGCAGGACCTCGCTGTGCTCGAGGAGGGCGCCGGGCCTGACCGAGGGCTGCAGGGGATGTTTTCTCAGCTTTAAGTCTTGAGCCTGAAGTTTCACCTGCCACCCCTCCCGCACTCCTAACATCTGAAAGGAAGGCTCCAACCCCAAGTCAGACAGTCCCATCTGTGCCTTAAAGACAAGGCCGAGGGTGACCCACGTTGGCCAGAGGATGAAAGGCAGGGGCTGGAGCTCTGGGTCGGGGTTGGGCTGTAGACATGCTGCGTGGGGCTTTCTCTTTCCTGGTGTTCTTCCCTGTTTGTGAAATCCATTCCCATGAATGTTTCAGGTGCCGTCTTCTCAGAAGGTTAAAAGCTAAGACGGCTCCATGGGAAGCAAGCTCCAATGTTTAGCTGAGTCTGGGGGAGTCATTTGCCCTGCCCCCTGTCCAGTGGGCTTGAGTTGGCACTTACCCACCTTCATTGATGGGTAGCTCATCTGTCAACTGGCAGACTAGTTTGATGGCACCGAGCAGGGCTTTGGAGGCTGACACTCACACCACATCATCTTAAGTACTCACAGCCTTTCCATGCAGACATGCAGGAATAAGAATCCTTCCCCATGCCTTAACCTGCAGATTCTACCTGTTATAGAATAGAGAAAAGCAGAAGGAAAGGAAAACTGGTGTTGAATTTACTAAGAAAATTAAGTTCCAAGGGTCTTTCCAGTTAACCTACAGCTTTGTTTTGCTTACATTTTAAAACTTCTATTTTAATGTAATTTTGTACTTAACAAAGAATGGCACAGAAAGCCTACAAAGAATCCTGTATACCCAAATTTCTCAGATGTTAGTATCTTATGTAACATGAGTACAATGATCAAAATCGGGAGATTAACTTGATGTGACACTAATCTAATCTATAGGCCTTATGCAGATTTCACCAGTTGTCCCACAAATACCCCTTTTCTGGTCCAGGTTCCAAACCACCTTCATACGTCGGATGCAGATGTCATATCTTCTCGGTCTGCTTTAATCTGTAACGGTCTTAACTACCCCTTTGGCAAATTTAATTCTAGAGAAGGAGAATGTATCCATTAGAGAAATACTGAGTATCTGCTTGCTCTGTGCTGCTCTGTGCTAGGGATCAGGGGACACCACATGAAAAGGAGAGACAACATCCCTGCCCTCTGAAGGCTCTCAGGCTAGTGCTGAACACACATGAGAAAGCCAGCAGTTTCCACGCAGGGTGCCAATTATTATAAGGAGTAATGAAGGAAGGAGCATTTGGGTTGGGAGGGCAGTCACCTACGCCAAACTGGGAAGATGTGGGAAAGGATTCCTGGAAGGGATGATACTGGAGCCGAGGCCCATGGGATGGGTGGGAGTCACTAGGCTGTGAGAAGGACGTCGTGGTGTGAGAAGGTCTAAGCAGTGGCACAAGATGGCACAGGACTTCTGCTCTGAGCACTGAGCGGAAGTGCAGTCTGGAGTCTGCATACGACCCGTGAAGTGGGGCTGCAGAGGCAGGGAGTGGCTAAATATGCAAAGGCTTGGGAGTTGTCTTAAGGGCTTATTTTTTTTTTTTTTAAGATTTTATTTATTTGACAGAGAGAACGGCGAGAGAGGGAACACAAGCAGGGGGAGTGGGAGAGGGAGAAGCAGGCCTCCCGCCGAGCAGGGAGCCTGATGTGGGGCTCCATCCCAGGACCCTGGGATCATAACCTGAGCCGAAGGCAGACGCTTAACGACTGAGCCACCCAGGCGCCCCTAAGGGCTTATTTTTGACCACAGAGCCATGGCAAGGCATTGAAAGATGCTTCGTATTGGAGTGTAGTGACCATATTTGCTTTTAAAAAGACTACAAGAGATGATGTTGGCCTGAACCCAGATGGAACAGTGAGTGTAAAGACAGGTGAACAAACCCAAGATTTGGAGGAGGCAGGACCCATAGGAGGTAGAGAGTGGCTGGATATAGAGATTGGTTGGATGGAGAGATTGGCTGGATGGAGAAGTTGAGGAGAGGCAGTGGTCAAAGGTGAAGCCTAGGCTTCCGGCTTTGGCAATGAGTGGAAGTTGGTGCCTTCTACCTTCTCTAAGGTAGAAGACACAATGAGAAGAACAGTTTCGAGGGTGTTTTTATGCTGGTGTTTGGGTAACTTGTGTGAAGTTAGAGTGTGAAGCTGAGGCTCTCCTGACCCCCAGGCCAATGTTGACTTCATTGGATGCCTCCTAACTATATTCAATCCAGCAAACAACTGGGTATGAAACATACATACAAGTGCTCCTGAGAAGCGGGTTGTGTGCCCTGGCCTCTGCCCCTGGGGATCCAATGGCTAGGGCTGCCCCAGCATTGAGCAGACAGTGCAGTGAAGGTGGTCCAAAGAGGCCCAAGACTGGGCAAGGATTTCTACTGCGATCCTATTCAGCTGGGAGAGAAGCAGAAGCTGGACACATTCGATCCTGCTGAGATGGGGTTAGGAGGGCTCTGTAGATAAAGGGAGTTGTCCCAACACTGCAGGGTGGTTTGCTGAGAGCAGAGGAGCAGAAGGCCAGGCCAGAACAGGCAGCTGGCTGGGATATCAGGATATTGGGAAAATGACAGGGAGAGGTGAAGGGGGATTCTTTCCTCCAACCTGTCAGAGAAGGGCTCGGAGGGCCAACAGAGCTAGTCAGCATAGAACTCTTTTTACATGGAAACCACCATGAGAGTTTCTGTTCTGCCATTTGCTGCTGAGGCAGGTAGGGCTCTATGAGGTTAATGACCTGCCCAAGGTCACATAGATAGTAAGTGTAGAGCCAGGACTTTGACAAGTCAAACCCTGACTCTATAGTTCTTTCCTCTGCTCTATGCCTCCTGATATCAAGTGGAAACTCAGGTCCAGTCTAAGTAATTGTCAAAACTGTCTAGGTGTGGGCAGGTGGGGGGATGCCTAGACAGAAGGAACAAAGAGAAAGTGTACAGTTGCCATCCCAAAGTAGTCACTGGCACCATGCAAAACCCTGGCCATCATCAGGAACATCCTTCTCGAAGAGGGGCAAGAGTTGGAGAAGGCCTAATTCCAGGGAATGGGGCTGAGGGCACAGGAGGAGGTCACACAGCATTGGGCCCTTGGCAAGGAGAACCCAGCAGAGGCAGTCATAAGTCAGGCTGGCCCAGCCTGGTGTGAGACTCAGTCCTGATGCTCCCTCCTCATCCTTGATTCAGGATCTATTCCTGACTCACTGCAAGGCTAGTCTTAGGTAAAAGCTGATCTAGAGGCAACAATGCACCAGCTCTGGCCCCAGCTCCAGGAGGTTTTGTTGATGTTTATGGAAGCTGTCTTTTCCCTTCTGACCCGTATTCACCCCAGTTTGCAGACCTGCTCCGTCCCGACAGGCGAGGCTGGAAGCACTTAAGAAGAAGAGGTCTCAGCTGGACTCTTCCTCTCTTTCCAGTGCTGGGAGAGAGGGAAGTCTGCTACCCCCAGCAGTCAGTCGGCCTCTTGGAGGCTCAGCTGGAGGGAGAAGTCCAAGGGGGAGGGGAGGATGAGGGGGCACAGTTTGGCTTATCTAAATCTTGTGGGGGGCACTACAAACAAGGGAGAAAACAGGACTGGACTGTGAGGAATGGACAGGGAATGACTTGCCTGTCCCAGTTTCTCATCCACCCGGATTGTAGCTAAAGAGATGGCTGCTATCAACGACGTGGATGGAACTGGAGGGTATTATGTTGAGTGAAATAAGTCAAAC
>NC_138374.1:35097166-35155352 GCF_054177405.1 Leptonychotes weddellii | reverse complement strand
CTCCATACTGCAGGGATGCGTGGTGTTCCTCAGAACTCCTCCCATCCGACCTTTCGGGATAGAGGATATAGGGACAGTGGCAGATTTCTGTGAGGGGACAGTGAGCAAGGCACTGGGAAATTTCCTGGATCAAAATATATCACCCATCACATCACCAATTTTACCATAAGTGTCAATTTCCTTCAGGTGTCAATTTCTCCACCTCTGGGTTCTGATACGAACCAACCCAAACAGCAGTTAACATCTGTATTATTATTTTCTATGAGTCAGGCTTTAGTGTCCAAATTTGTAAGGTCACATTTAATCCTTGCCTTGTTCTCGTGCTGTGCTCATTTTACTGATTAGAAAGTTGAAGCTCAGAGAAGCCAAATAATTTACTCAAAGTCAGAGTTAGTATTGACATTTCTGGTTAGTCCGACCACCAAAAATACCCAAATACATACCAGGATGGATTGCCTACCTGGGGAGACTGATTCCATTCGTTCAACACATGTAAGTAGAAGCGTAACAGTGCAAACACACACACACATACACACACCCCCACACAGAGCAAATTTTACTCAGCAGAAATATATGTCCATCTACTCCACAGTCAAGGAAATGAACACAAAGTTGGCTACACAGCCAAGGCCACACAACCAAGGATCCACAAACATTGGGGGAAAATCTGCATCATTGGAAGGACATCAAATTACATCAAAATTACATTGAAATTACAAATTACATGAAGAAGATGGAAGTAAAGTTTAGAGCATCAGGAAATTCTTTAGGATCAGTATAATTAATGTTAACATATGAAATAATGTTGCAGAAATGGATGAGAGTATTTTAAATATAAATTAAAACAAAAATCTTAAGAAATCTGGAGAAAAAAGTAAGAACAATGAAATTAAAAATGGGTGTTAAAGAGCAGAATCAACAAAACTAAAATCTGATTTTGTAAGCTGGAGGAGAGCAACAAAGCATTCTTCCAAAATGTAGCCCCAGAAAGACAAAGAAACAGAACATATTAATGGAGCATTAAGACACAATAGGTTTACCAAAGAGTTCCAAATCCTATCTAACTGAGGTTGCAAAAGGAAAGAAAAACGAAACAGAGGCTTGAAGGGAGGAGATAAGTAACAGAAGACAATACTTTTGGAAAGGAAGACATGAGTCCTCAAATTGAAATACCCCCTGAGTGTTGCATGGGACAAATTTAACAGATATGACATATACATGCACTGTGGTGACATTTCAGAAAACCAGCGCTGACAAAAGTGTCCTAAAGGCCAACAAAACTAAATAAAAGAGAAGATAGTTTCTATATAAAGAAATGAACACCAGATTGGAATCCGATTTCTCAAAAGCAGGAGAGGATTTCTGAAAGCAATAGACCAATATTTTCAAAGTTGTTGGTGTGTGATTTTGAATTAGAATTCTATTCCAAGAAAAAAATTAAACACAAAGGTGAAAGGAGTTTTTTTCTAAAGCTCTTTAAGGACTCAGAAAGTTTATCAAACAGAAGCTCTATCAAATTTCTGGAGAATCTATTCCAGCAAAATAAATGAAAATATTGATAATTAAATGGAAGAAGACTTGGGATATGGAGAGTAGCGCCTAGCCAAAGAAATACAGGAGTATTAAATATTAATACTACATTTGTCTTGATTTTTGAAGTAACTAATGATAATAAAAATGCAAATCCATTATCCATACATGATCTCAGAATAGTTCAGATCATGGAAGAAAAGAAAAGCTTTATATGTTAGAACTTTTAGCAGCAACAGCATTTTCCCCAGCTTTTTGAACAAGGGCACTCACATTTTCATTTTGCACTTGGTGCCACCTCTGTCAGCCACACAGGGAGACTGGAGATTTCTTTTGCTGAGGAAACTGGGAAAAGGAGGCTATATATTTGGAGACATCAGACACATAAGAAAATTGGATGACAAAAGGAGAATCAAGGGAGGTGCTAACAACTGATTTAGAGCTATCCCCAGACTCCCACTGCCAAGGTGGGAGACTGTAGGATCTTTCCCTGGAATAACTGAACCACTCAGCAAAGAAGACCTACACATCCTGACACGGGAGGGTCACTGATGTCATTGTCGATGGGCCATCCCACCAACCTGAGGTGAAACTCTCCAATGTAATAAGCTCTTCCATGCCTGTTGTCGTCACCTCCAAAGGAGACCCGGTTTTCGGGGCTTAATGCCCTCGCTCCCATTTCCCCTCCTGCCTCTTGATTTGGGAATTGTGTCCATTTGCATTTAATATAATAATTAATATCTGTTGTGTCTCAGGTTCTGTTTTCTTCACAACAAACTTTACAATGTATGGCTACTTTGCTGTCGTTGGCTTAGGAACATTTTTCCACGCCTGTCTCCCTACCAGGCTGCAAGCTCCCCGAGGACAGACGGGAGCCACCCCCGACTGTTCACTGCTAGGTCTGCAGAGTCTCATACTGTGTTCTCTCCAGGTTGTCTCTCAGTAAATTGACGTGGGTGAACAATGCGAAGAGACTTTGTAAACTGTATGCTGATGTGAACAAAAGGAAAGCTTCTAATTACAGAATGGGTAGAAAGCAGATTCCAAGGAGGCCTGTGATTCCAGGGTGCTGATTCCAAGAAGGATGAGTGACAGATATGCTACCTGGGTCCCCATACCCTCACCAGTGTCCCGGGAAACCTGGGGAGTCAGGCAGGACGGGTGATGGCATGGTTTCTTACCCGGCGTGGAGCAGAAGCAAAGGCGGAAACAGCCTCGTCTTTTCTCCCCTCCCCCACCCAAGCACAAGGGGAACCCACGATGTTTGGCTTGATTTTGAGGTTCTTACTCTCCCTACATTCCTGGACCTTTCTTTTACCTCTGAGTCAGACCTGAGAACAAATGTCTTGGGACACTCTTCATCGGGTTCTCCCAGAGAAAGGACCTGGTTGCAGGAACCAGACTTCAAATGGTTTTCCAGGAGCTGAGGGAAGTGAAAGCTTTTCCCGCATTTTCTCTGGCCAAGGAATTAGGGAAAGGATGTGGGTCACAGAACTACAGCAGTGTAAGGAAGAATTCCGACTTTCCCTAAGACTCACAGGAGGCCTGTTTATCTTCACGCAGAAGACACCCCTTGCTTTCCACGTGGAGCATGGTTCACCTCATCAGAAACTCTGGGCAGAGAAACCAGCGCCATTGCTGGCTCAGTGGGTTATTCTGAGAAAAGATATACAGGAAGAAAACGAAACCCTTTATTTCTAGTATCCCTTCTTGAGAAATGGCAAGAAATGTTGCCTTTAGAGCCTTTATTTCCTCCATGAGTTTCACTTTTTCCATTGGGAAGAGATTCCCATCGCTCCAAGCAGCTATTGTTCTAAGGAACCATTCACCTCCCAACGACCTCAGTGTGAAAGGGTCCTGTGGCACCCACATACCTAGTTGCCTTGTCTCTGGTCACCGTGGACGCAGCGTTGAAGAGCACGGCAGCAGGAACACGCTCCCCACGTTACAGCATGCCTTCCGTGTTTGAGATGGCATCCTGCTGCCCACAGGGGGAAGTAGCAGAGTTCTCCAGAAGGAAGGAGAGCATGGATCGTGGTTGCACCTAGGATCAGCTACGTAAAGTTTAAAAGAGAAATTCTGTGGGGCGCCTGGGTGGCTCAGATTGTTGGGCGTCTGCCTTCGGCTCGGGTCATGATCCCGGAGTCCTGGGATCGAGTCTCGCATCGGGCTCCCCGCTCTGCGGGAAGTCTGCTTCTCCCTCTGCCTCTCTCTCTCTCTCTCTCATGAATAAGTAAGTAAAATCTTTAAAAAAAATAAAAATAAAAATAAAAGAGAAATTCTGTGTCCTGCAACAACGCAAACAACTCAAGTTTGTATTCAAGATAAAAACTTGAGAACAGAGAAAAATCACAGGAGACCTACCACTTTCTGGGTGGATGGTGCCCTCCTCACAAACTTCAGCCATCCTCCCGCCCTGCTGGAGGCTTCACGGAGACCTGCTTCTGCCAGGCAGCTGGATCTAGACAGGGATCCAGGGCCAGCTAGCGGAAATGTGACTTCCCAGTCTTCCTATGCAAATGGTATCACAGGCAGGGAGCTGAATGGGGCTACAGCCCTCTGGTTTCTCAAAGCAGTTTCTCTGGATCCTGTTCTTGCTACAGAGCTTCTCTTCTCTGTGCTCTACTGCTTTAATTAGATGACTTTTTTTTTTTTAATTCAGTTACCTGTTAGAAACTTTCACATATATTATCAATGTCCTTCACGACAGACTCCACATGAGATTTTTAAATTTATCTTGACTATGTTTAGACAAAGCTTAGCTTGTGGGAGGCAAGAAATACACATACAGAAATAAATGAGAGGCTCAGCACACCAGAATTCCGTGTCCAGCTTCATGACCATTCCAGGCTACCAAAGAGACTGCTTAAATTCCTTTTTGTGATGAGAAATGACACGCAGGCACATGTTCAGACTCTTTTGGGGATCCTCATTGGATAGAGTCTTGGTTTAAAAATACAATAATGGGGACTTTAAATGCTCCAGGAGGAAGTGGACTATAAAGCAATTCAGTTTTTCAGAAAATTACTGTATTGAGTTTCTCCTGAACAAATTAGTAAGTGAATACAAGTTCAAGAGAAAGAAATTAACATTCATCCTAAAGTTATGGAAATGAACTTTTTTTTTTTAAGAGAGAGAGAGAGAGTGCAAGGATGTGTGTGAGAGGGGGAGGGGCACAGGGAGAGGGAGAAAGAGAATCCTATGTAGGCTCAGCAGCAGAGCCCAACTCAGGGCTCTGTCTCAGGACCCTGAGATCATGACCACAGCTGAAATCAAGAGTCAGATGCTTAACTGACTGAGCCACCCAGGCACTCCCAGAAATGAACTTTTGTATACCTTGCTTGTTTTGCACTGACTTCTTTTATCCAGTCTAATGGGTTGCATTTTTTTTTAAATTTAAAATGTCTTTATTCATTTATATGGTAAATTACACTGAATAACAATGATGTTTGACTTGCAGTCCTTTGAGCTTAGCTATGAAATTTGCATCTCTTTTCTACATGTATTGAAATGTAGGAAAAGCCAATTTAATGGACATTATTAACTAATTTCACATATATTCCAATGGAATATATGGTTGAGTTATAGATGAGCAGTAAACAATGTGGGTACGTGTTGGGCAAGTGAAATTCAGGTGTTCTGCGGAGTTTTAGATAGAAGATGTATTTCCACTGATTTATGCTAACAACTTGCTCTCTGTCAATCTTTAAAGTAACCAATTTCAGATCTTCCTGCTCCTGGAGAAGAATGATATCTCTTAAAATTTCTCCGACTTAGAGTTTTTCTGTGTTTCTGTTGCTGATTGTTCTTTCAAGGTTCAACTGCTTTCAGGTCTTTGAGTCTTGAGTTTTTCATCTGTCTCAGGGTCTCCAGATGTGAACAGAGACAGTATTTCGGGGTGTGCTCTGTGGGGCAGAGTAGGTGCCAAATCTTGGTTCTTGTTATTTCTTGCTTCCTGCTTTGGAGCTTTCTTAGCCTCATATTGCCTTTGATTTTTTTTTTTTAAAGATTTTATTTATTTATTTGACAGAGAAAGACACAGCGAGACAGGGAACACAAACGGGGAGTGGGAGAGGGAGAAGCAGACTCCCTGCCGAGCAGGGAGCCCGATGCAGGACTCGATCGCGGGACTCCAGGATCATGACCTGAGCCGAAGGCAGTCGCTTAACCAACTGAGCCACCCAGGCGCCCTTGCCTTTGATTTTTAAGAGCTGCTTTTGATAATGGCTTATCATTTCCTGGTTGTGATTTCTAATTCAGCAGTGGTGTCTTCTCTGAGAGCTTGGAATTGGTGATTGGTTTATTTCTTAAGCTGAGAGTCTACCAACCACTGCAAATTTAGATTCTTCATTGGGTACTTCGCTTTTAATTGCTTAGTAAGATATGTTTTTGCTGGAAATAGCTTATCCAAAAAATGGCTGCCAGGATAGGGCTGGAATAATGCCAAAGTTTGTACCCATTATTAATGCCAAAGCTTGTACCCAACCTGGGAGCATGCATGGCAGTTAAAATGTGCTCTCCATCTGGGCACCAAGCAAAATATGTAGGATCAGAGGCTGCTGGTTTAGAAATAGGTTTGTATTTTTTAACATTCCATGGTTTCATTTGTTCGCCAGGTTTTTAAACCCAGCTAGCCTTAATATATGGCCATGAGGACTAAATAAGTTAGACATTAGAACACCAGCTCCACGGTCATATACAGGATCACATTTCAAGTTGAAAATCATTCCTTTGGCAGGCATAGAACCATAAACAGCGTAAAACTCAGTAGAACTAGAATTCTAAATGTCACCATAAATGGGGCTATGTTTTGGTAATTGAATAAATTCTAGCACTTTCTTCATTTGCTGCAAGGTAATGCAACAGTTGTTCTCTGTTGTAGGAAGTCCCTTGCTTGTCGAATCCATTCTAACTATTGCAAAACAGCAGTGCTTTTCATTCCTTCGTGTCCTAACCTTATCAACCCCAGAGGAATGGACCCTGGGGCCTTGGAACATTACCACCACTGGATCTGTACCCTCATCTGCCAGGAACGGTATGGATGCCTCCATCTTCTCCTGGAAAAGTTATATTCATTTTTCGATGCCCCTCGTGCCATAAATTATTCTACTGCTGCTGAATCTGGTATCTGAATAACATGGAAAACATCAGTATGTGGGTCCCTTCAGTGCTGCGAACACACCGTGACCTTTCCCACTTTCCACTGTTCCCTAGGCTGAAATGCTCATCCTGGCTCTTTATGTAACTACTGCCTTGTTAACCTTCAAGTTTTTTTTTTTTTTAAAGATTTTATTTATTTATTCATGAGAGACAGAGAGAGAGAGAGAGGCAGAGGGAGAAGCAGGCCCCCAAGGAGCAGGGAGCCCGATGTGGGACTTGATCCCAGGACCCTGGGATCATGACCTGAGCCGAAGGCAGACGCTTAACCATCTGAGCCACGCAGGCGCCCTTAACCTTCAAGTTTTAGTGGCAATACCATTCTTTTCAAATTGGCCTCTCCCAAATGTCTACCTCTTTGCCCTTCTTGGTCATTACTTCCTTCCTGGTCATTATCTTGCTTAGTTATGTGTTTGTTTGCCCATTGTCTGTCTTTCCCCAGCAAAAGGCAGGCTCCATAAGGTAAGGGAGCTGGCTGGTCTTACTCATCACTGATCCCCAGCCCCTGATACAGAGCAGGGCACATCGTAAGTGTTCAACATGTATTTGTGAAATGCATTCATTTTTGTCCCTTCCCTAGCCCTTAGTGCCCAACACGCTCAGTAAATAGCTATTGAATGAAGAAGAAATAAACAAATGGATGGAGAAATGCATATTTCTATTGTTCATCCTGATGCAAATGTCCTCTGAGCATGTGTTGCAGCCCCTGGGTAGGAGAACACCTTTTCCAGATCTTTCTTCTTGATTCTGTTCATGTGGCAGCATTGTTTAGAAACAGATTTCCTTTGATCACTGCCAGGACAAGAATTAATCATTTGTAGGCAGTCAAGACATCATGACTGTAGAATCCTGAAATACCTCTCAGTTTGATATATTTTTTTTTTTTACTGGAAAAGAAGATGGGGGGCCCTGAGTCCAGAGAGAAAATTCTGATTTTCCTTGTCTGTGGTTTAGACCGAAACAAAAGAATGCTCTGCTGACTTTCCAGAGCCCTTTCTCTCCACTGCTGGGCACTCGGCGCTGCCCATGGAAGGATCCATCTGGGCATACCAGGAAAGGTCAGTATTCATAATCCTGTGGCCAGGTGCTCTGTGCAATTAGTGAAACAAGCCTTCTCCACGGGAACCCTCTCTTCTCCAAGGGTCAGAGTCCTGGTTTGTGTCCAGAGACTGCTTCACACATTCATGCTTTTAGCTCCTTTGGTGTAACTCATTGCAGGTTAAAACTTGGCACATTCAATTATCTCCATCTGAGTCATTCATTTGTTTTAAATTTGAAACCATCTGAAAAATACAACACGGTGTTAAAATGTGTGTGTGTGTGTGTGTGTGCATATTTGAAAGAGCATATGGCAAAATCCCTTCTCCATGGCTATTTATAACCCTTCCCAGGCACTAAAAGCACAATGGTCATAACTCTCACCCATCTGAAAAAGTGTCGAGTACAGCACTTTCTTATTTTATGCACCTCCCTGTTCTTAAGTGCTCACTGTTTGGATTTCTGATCTGATAACTTTATTTAAAAATTGGGTCTTACTGGAATTTTGTGCTTGTCAGGGCTTTTTCTCTGGCCAGGTGCTTCCCCTCTGTGGCTACTCTTCCTGCCCCTTAAAGGCGGACCAGCGTGGCACCTGCTGCCCACGGCATGGCAAGCTCGGGTCAGGGACACTGATTGTCGTGTGACTAGGGCCACTCATAGACGGTTCTCCAGGAGACCCTAACACCACAGAAGAAATGGGCCATGCAAACTCTTGCACCTTCTGGCATCTGGTTGTCCCTCTCCCTTCGTCCCCTGCCACTTGGCGGAACCGTGGTGCCCAGAAGGCACTCTGAAAATACTTGTAAGAATGTTCCCACTTCTACCCTCTGTTCTTTCTGCTACCCCAGTCCTTATGATTCTCCAGTTATATTATGGTCTGTCATGAGTGTGAGTCTTTTTTTCTTTTTTAAAGATTTTATTTATTTATTTTGAGAGAGAGAGAGAATCTCAAGCAGATCCCACGCTGAGCTCTGACATCATGACTTGAGCCGCAATCAAGAGTCTGCCGCTCACCTGACTGAGCCACCCAGGCGCCCTGAGGGTATGAATCTTTGAATAAGCGCTTCCGTCTTCCCGTCTTGCTTTAAGGATGCATATTTTCTGGTTTCACAATGGTGACTTAGGTCCATATGTTGACCTTTGAAATGAAAAAAATTGAGAAAAGTCTGCAAATGGATTGGAGGACTGAAAATGGTGCCATGAATAGTCCCGAGATACAAAGGAAGTTTGGAGTGATAGGAAGCTGATGGCATTGGAACCAGTAATTTCCAGATTTCCAGGATTCAGCACTGGGAGGGAAGGACCACCCAGTTTAGAGTATCAGGGCTGGGAGTGCTGGGGGCCATGCAGAAAGCAGGGTTGGAAGGAAGGACCTTGGGGACCCCGCTAATGACCTGCTCAGCTTCCCTTTGCTCAGCCCGGGAGCGGAGGAGAAGGAAGGTGTGCCTGCAGGCTCTGAGCCTGAGTGACCAGGGGCACAGGGAACCTCCACTGACTCCCATCTGTACCATAAACCAGGAAATACCAACCCAATGACACAGCCATGCAGTGAACTCCTAATTATCCTAGAAGTTGAGGCAGGATGAGCTAGGTCTGTATCTTTGCAATGGGAAGGATGGTCAAAATCTACTATTAAGTGGAAAAAAATGAGTCAAAAAATTATATGTATATAGTGGGTGTGTGAGCACGTGTGTACACACACACACAGTCTTTGAGGAATAATCACCCCCACACTAATAGAGGGTTCAGGCTTGTAAGTGCACATTTTCTTGCAGGTGTTATCTCATTCCTCATTCCATGCGATCGCCCAGTTCCTGGTTACTGAGGGGCTGGCTGATTCTGATTGCCTCGTGGTCTGTGTTCCAGAAAACCAACCCCCCGTCTCCTGCCATACATTCTGTACCCCATTTCCCTTCCAGAAAGGTTCCATTTCTTCTCTGCAGATAATCTGCTTGCTAAATTCACTATAGTCTCCTCAAACAATCAGTATATTCTTTGTGAGATACTTGTACTCCATTGAACATGGTTTGATACGAAAGCGTTGGATTGACAACCGACTTTTAGGTAATGTATTGATTGTGTCAGTGAAGGTCTCTGGGGTTTTCCCACTTCTTAGGGACCTGCAGAAAGACAGTTGGATTTTCTTTTAAAGTCGAAAGGGACCCGATCTTAGCTGCCCTGTGCCTGATCCCCTTCTCTTGGCTTGTGCATAACCCCTGGACTGTACTGGTATAGGGACTGGGAAGGCCGTCCAGCCTTTCTGGTTCTGGGCCATAAGGGATACCAGGCCCTGAGGACCCAGTCAGAGGTTCTAAGAATACCCTGGGGCAACTGGCACCCAGCCAGCTGTTTGCCTGACTAGGCTGCAGTCCCAGATTGCCTTCCAAGTATTCAGAAAGTGCAGTATGAATGCCTCCGACATGGCCCACCTGTAGGAAAATAAAATGCATCATTTCTCAGGCAAAGTTCTGAGTGTCACTCAAGTAGCCTCAACAAAAAGTATACTCGTCTGTCTCTAGAGTGTCTCCCACCCTTAAGTATCTTTAGGACAACTGACAACTTCCTGGGAGCCTGAGGGAGATCAGGAAGTTTTGGCCAGAGGACACGGGGACAACCAGACAACTCTGTTCTCTTTTCTTCTACAAAGAAAGTAAACACCAGAATTCACACCATCCTAAGATAATCACAATTAATATTCTAGAACCCACATTTCATGTATGTTTTTAAGTGTATGAATACAGGTCTAGAGAAAGAAAGAAAGACAGATATAGGTCTGTCTGTCTTACTACCCATCAATCTAGCTATCCATACATGTATGTATGGATTTGTTTGTGTATGTGTGTGCACATATATGCCCTATGATTTTTTATAAATGGTTACAGTTCATTTTCATAGCCACTCTGCAAGGTGTTCTTATTCTTATCCTAATGAAAGAAAACAAAACAAATCGAAGCTAAGAGAGCTTACGTGACTTGTACAGGCCACAAAACTGCTAAGTGTTGGAGCTGGGCTTTGCAGCCAGGTAGGACTATCCAAACTCAACCTTACTCTTCCTACTGCTCTGCAGCTCCCTTGTTTGTCTACACGGGTCCTAAAGTTATTGGAGTCGAGGAAAACTGTGAACATGGATGGGGACGAAGGAGACACACTAGGCTCTATTGCTATTGCTTTCAATATGACAGTGATTGATTTCATCTGTACTTGATATTCTCTTATGATCATGTTAATATCACCCATGGCTTGATATATTCTTTATATATTTATATAATATATATTCTTTCTAAGTTTATATATTCTTTCTAATATTATATATTCTAAGTGTTTACACTTGATCTTAGCCAAAAGGCCGAGAAGCGATATATTCTAAGTTTTTGTTTAGTCTTTTATTTTTGAATTCCCAAATTAGGTGTGCAATATATTTATTAATCACTTTTTTCTTATTAGAAAAAAACCTATGGATTTTTGCATAAATAATGGGTGCAGCCGGGGTTGAACTTCAAACATTATAGATTAGCTAAAGTTTTCCTCAACTATCGGTTTCAGTCTCAGCTTCCTCCACAGACACCATTGTTAGAGTTTTGTGTGTTCCCTTCCAGATTTTGTTTATACCAATACAGAATTTCAGTTGGTTCAGTTGTTTTTAGTTAGCCTTTTAATACTATAAAAATATCCAAAGCCAAGCAGTGTCTTTGAATATGCTTTTAGATGTAGAACACAGGTATTGATATGGAAGAGTTTCCTTTTCATTGCATTATAGGTAATCTATCCTATACATAATTTCCTCTTTAAATTTTCAAATGGATATTTTTATCATCTTTTGGTAGTATTTGGTTTTACTGAATAATGATTATAAACACACTTGTGCATCCCTGCTTCTGGAAAATCACTGAGTATTTGTAATTCATTACATGGTTTGCTTTTATAAATATGAAAATATGGAATAAGAAAAAAATAATTCCCTTAGGGCTATAGCAGATACCTTTTTATATATTCACAAAGTCAAGTTCTCTGATTATATTATTAAAATCTTCTATATCTGGACTGAAAGAAATAGATTAAAAATCTTCTGCTCTGATTGAGCTGCTTTTTAAAGGCTTTAAAAGTGTTTCCATAAAGTTTAGTTTTATTTACTTATTTTACTTCTGGGTTGTTTGGTATGAAAAGGTTAATGACAGTAACACATTATGGAGCATATCTCTTATTATTGGTGCTTTATCATTAACTGTCTCAATTTAAAGTTATTGCCCTTGAATTTCACTTTATCTAGTTTCGATATAGACCAACCTTGTTTCTTTTGTGTTAAAGTCTACTTATTATTGCCCATCCCTCATTTTCATCCCATCTCTATTATGTTTTTTATTTTGTGCATTTTTTAAAAGATTTATTTATTTATTTATTTTATTAGAGAGAGAGAGAGAGAGGGACAGAGCATAAGCAGGGGGAAGCCATAGACAGAGAGAGAAGCAGGCTCCTCCCCGAGCAGGGAGCCCCATGCAGGACTTGATCCCAGGACTCCAGGATCATGACCTGAGCCGAAGGCTGATGCTTAACTGACTGAGCCACCCAGGTGTCCTTATTTTGTGCATTTTTTAAACTTTTTATTTTGAAATAATTATAAATTCACTGGAAGTTGCAAAGATAATACAGTTAGGTTCTTTGAACCCTTCATCCAGTGTCCCATAATAGTTACATCTTAACCTAATCAGGATCAGGAAATTGACTTTGGTACAACATGTGTGTAGAGTTCTATGCCATTTCATCACATGTGTAAATTCATGGAACCACCAGATCATTCAAGATACAGACCTAGTTCATCACCACCAACATCACCCTCATGCTGAACCTCTCTTGTCATCTACTCCCCTCTACCCCACCATTTCTAACCTCTAGCAACCACTATTTTTCCATTTCTATACTTTTGTTATTTCAGTAATGTTATATAAATGGAATCATGGGGCCCCTGGGTGGCTCAGTCGTTAAGCGTCTGCCTTCGGCTCAGGTCATGATCCCAGGGTTCTGTGATCGAGCCCCATATTGGGCTCCCTGCTCAGCGGGGAGCCTGCTTCTCCCTCTCCCACTCCCCCTGCTTGTGTTCCCTCTCTTGCTGTGTCTCTCTCTGTCAAATAAATAAAATCTTAAAAAAAAAATAAGTGGAATCATACAGCATATGCATTTTGGGGGCTCATTTTATTTCACAATGCCCTTGAGATCCATCTGCATTGTCTGTGTATCAATAGTTCATTTTTTTTTTTTCTGAGTAGTGTTCCATGGAATGGGTGTTCCACAGTTTGTTTGACCCTTCACTGGTTGAAGGACATTTGGATTGTTTCCAGTTTTTGACTATTCCAAATAAAGCTGCTATTGGACAATTATGTATGGTTTTTGTGTGGACATCAGTTTTCATTTCATTGGGATAAATGCCTGGGAGTAATAAAACGACTGTGTTATGTGGTAAGGGTGTGTTTAGTTTTTTAAATATCTTGTCTTTTGACCAGTTCCTAACTGGAATTTTAAAAATTATTATTACTGTTGTGTTTTCAGAATTCTTTATAAATTCTAGAAAGAAGCTTTTGCCAGATACGTGGTTTGGAAATACTGTCTCCAAATCTGTCGCTTGTCTTTTCATCCTCTTAACAGAGTCTTTCTTTCACAGAGCAAAAATATTTAGTTTTGATGAAGTCGAGTTTATTGATTTTTTTTTTCTTTTTTGGATCATGCTTTCGGTGTCAGGTCTGAGGTCTTCACCAAACTCTAGACACTGATCTTTTTCCTAGGTTACCTTCTAAATGTTTTATGGTTTTAGATTTTCATTTAAATCTATGATGTTTTTTGGGGCACCTGGGTGGCTCAGTCGTTAAGTGTCTGCCTTCCGCTCAGGTCATGGTCCCAGGGTGCTGGGATCGAGCCCCACATCAGGCTCCCAGCTCTGTTGGAAGCCTGCTTCTCCCTCTCCCTCTGCCCCTGCTGGTGTTCCCTCTCTCGCTGTGTATCTTTCTCTCTCTGTCAAATAAATAAATAAAATCTTTTTAAAAAAAAATCTATAATGCATTTTGAGTTTAATTTGTGTAAGGAGTGAGGTTAAGTTGAGGTTCATTTTTTTGCCTGTGGCTGTCCAATTACTCTAGCAGCATTTGTGATAGACTCTCCTCCCTCCATTGAACTGCTTTTCAGTTTTGTCAAAAATGTGTTACTCTATTCTGTGAGCCTGTCTTTTGGCTTTTTATCCTGTTCCACTGATCTCTGTGTCTATCCCTCTGAAAATACAGCATAGTCTTGACTAATAAAACTCTATCATATATAAATTTTCCCACTCTATTCTTTGTTTTTAAAATTATTTTAGTTATTTTAGCTCCTTTCCATTTCTTATACATTTTTAAATATGTTTGTTTGTAGCTACAAAAATTCTTGCTGGAATTTTGATAGGAATTTCATTAACCTTGCTTGGCAATTTGGCGAGAATTGATGTCTTTATTATGAGTCTCTCAATCCGTGAACACATTGTGTCTCTCCATTTATTTAGATCAACTTTTATTTCTTTCATTTGTGTCTTATAGTTTTCAGAATACAAGTCCTGCACATCAAAGTGTCTCATTTTAGGGAGGGGCTATGGTAAAGTGTTTTGTATTTGTAATTTTGGTTTCCACATGTTCATTGCCAGCATATAGAAATACAGTTGATTTTTGTGTGTTAATCTTTTTTCTTTTGACCTTGCTGAACTCACTTATTCTAGGATTGATTGATTATTGAGAGTGTGTTAGACCATTGTATTTATAATAATTATTAATATGTTAGGGCTTAGGTTTGTCATTTTATTTTTTGTTTTCTGATAGTTCTACTTTTTGTTTTTCTTTGTATTTACTTCCTGTAGGTGACGTGAACATTTAAAAAATCCCAGTTTGACCTCCATGGTGCCTTTTTGTATATCTTCTCATATATAATAGTTTTTTTTAGTGATTGCTTGGGTATTATACCCACATAACTTTTCAGTCTCAGTGTTAAAATTTTAGTAGTTTGAGTGAAGTATAGAGACTTTTCTTCTCTTTATGGCCTTTACATACATTGAGAACTGCATTAAATAGATCACTACAAATTTTGCTTTGTCAATCATAATTTAGTAAATTAAAGAGGAGAAGGAAAGTCTATTTTGCTTACTTGTATTTTTGTTCTTTCTGTTTTTTTTCTTCCTGATGTTCTTATATTCCTTCTTTTATCATTTTCTTTGTGTTTAGTGAAATTTATTGTCATTCTTTTATGAAATGTCTGCTGGCGACATATTCTCATAGTTTTCCTTTATCTGAGGATATCTTGATTTCCCCTTTTTCCTGAAGGATATTTTCACATTTCACAACTCAGAATTCATAGTTCTTTCCTTTCAGTACGTGGAAAATGTGCCACTTTCTTCTGACCTTGATAGTTTCTGATGAGAAACCCACTACTCATTTGAATTGCATTTTCTTCTACCGCTAACTGATCCTTTCTCTCTGGCTGCTCTTAGAACTTTTCCTTTGTTTTTGGTTTTCAGAAATTTCACTATGATATTGTGAATTTCTTTGGTTTTATTCTGTTTGAGGCTTGCTCAGCTTCTTGAATATGTAACTGTATATGCTTTTCTCCAAATTTGGGAAATTTTCTGCCATTTTTTGGGAAATAATTTTTCAGGCCCACCCCTTTTCTCCTCTCTTTCTGGGACCCTAGTGACATAAATATAAGCTCTTTAGTTATAATCCCACATGCCCCTGAATCCCTTTCCATATTTTTTTAATGTATTTTCTTTCTGTTGTTCACAGTGAATAATTTCACTGATTTTTCTCCTCTATATTTTGCATTTTGCTGTTTGAGACCATCTATTGCATTTTCATTTCTGTTTTTGTATTTTTTAGTAGTAAAATTTCCATTTTGTTTTTTATATCTTTGGGTTTTTTTCTGAAACTTAAATTTTTTTTTCATTTGTTTCAAATTTCTTTGTGCTTGTTATTTGGAGCATTTTTACGACGGCGTCTCTGAAATTCTTGTCAGAGTATTCCAACTTCTGTGTCATTTTGATGTTAGTGTTTATTGTCTTTTCTCACTCAAGTTGAGGTCTTCTCAGATATTGGTATATTTGAATCCTGAGCACTTTAGCTATTATGTTATGAGACTCTAGATATTTGTTAAATCTTGTGTTTTTGCAAGACTCCTCTGACACCATCCCAGCCATGAGTGGGCAAGGTACTTCAATACTGCTGTGTGGGCATTGAAGTTAAGTCTCCTGAGGGGTGTCCACTGACATTGGGAGTGGGGAGGGGCTCATACTGCTCAGTGAAGATGAAATTCCAGGCTGCTCTACTTTGCCACCATTTTGGAGAGGTTTGGGGGGAAACTTATTCTACCCCAATGAGAGAGGAAGTTAGGCTCTCCACTCAACCTTTGCTGGTGGGGATGAAGCGGGGGGGTGGGCTGCAGCATTCTCTGTGGTGTTTGGCTAGAGTAGAATGGCTATTATCACATACTTTTCTGTCTTGTGAGGCTGCCCCAATTCTGGTCCTTCGGCTACAGGAAACAGGCTATTTTTGTCTGTGCCTACTGGCATTTCCAGGTTGCTACCTTCTCTAGCACCCAGGCTGGGATATATGAGGCCAAAAGAAAACCCAAAGAACTCACCATCATATCATTCTTTGGGTTCTAGGGTCCCTAGCCAGTCTTCCTTTTTCTCTTTACTTTTTAGTCTTATGTTTGTTTTATAATGTCTAGGTTTTCAGGCTGTACTCAGCAGGAGGAATAGGTATAAATATATCTACTCCATCATTGTGAAAGTAGTTCTCTGTCATTTTGGGTTTGTTTTTTGTTTTTTGTTATTTTGTTTTTCATGTATTTCTTCTAGGCAGTTTACTACTCAATTTTAATTTTATCTCATCCCATATCTTTATATTTAGATAAAGAAAGGCAGCTCACTCACAATGATTTCAAATACTGATACAGAGCAATTAATTTCTTCCATTTTGTTTACTATTTTGTACTTTGTGGTGATTGTTTTTCTTTAGTTTGTTGATTAATTAGGTAAAATTTTGTTTCTCTTTTTTGCGCTGTAGTTCCTCTTACTTGGATATTCTATTATGCATCTCCACTGAACTTAGAATGGTTTTTTATCTTAAGTGGTCCATGGCTAATAAGTGCAGTGTTCTATTGCTCTTCTGTGATTCTTCTGAGATCCTGGGGCAGTTTCATCTTGGGACACAGAAGTTGTGGCTTCTCAGTCAGGTTTTTGGGGGAGGTCCACATGCTATGCCTCTCCGAAAGAACATCATAAAGTTAAGTTGCAGAGGCTAGCAGAGGAGGTGAACCATGTTAACTGTAGGGACATCTGAATATAGCTAGATGTCTTCTCTGGGCATGATGTCAATCCCTGTAAGTTAGAGCAATGACAGCACTCAAACCTCACACTATGGTCATCTAATTCTGTTCCATATTAAATGAACCCTCTGGTCACAGCCCAAAGGGATCCTGGAGAGTGCCCTTTGGGTAAGGAACATAATTTCAAAGAAGGCCCTTTGGCCTCAAGCTGGTTCTTCTTAAAAGGTGACATGAGGGCATGACCTAGAATCTCAAAGAATTTCAAGTGTCTGTCTTTTGAGGACAGGCTTCCCTTATCCATCAGAATGATTTGGTGGATGGAGATGGAGTGCCTGGGCCTGGAGCCACTTGGGCTGATAGGACATTGAGTTAATTGTCTCCACTTGGTACTTGTCTGTCATTCCTGCTGTTTTCCAAAGGCCCCTTATATTGAGACCATAGTTGGCGAAGAAAAACAAAGAGTTGTGGCAATTTTTATATTTATTTATTTGTTCTTTATTATTATTTTTTTAATTTTTGATTTGTGGCAATTTCTAATTTTATTTTTTCTGAAGCAGCACCACCTCTAGAAGGCTGTGCCTCATGAGTCCAAGTGTTTACTCAAGTGAGGTCAGATGCAGGAGGTTGAATTAGCTGTGTGTGTACCCCATCTGACTGAACACTTGCTGAATCTTTCTATGCCTCAGTGTCTCCCGGAGGATTTGCTGTCAGCGATCCCTGATTAACTAAGAAATCACATGGAAATGTATCCCAGCTTTGACCAGGGATCCATGAATCTGTCCTATTGGTCTGACACAGTGATCATTTTCCCGTTGGATGCTAACACACAAGAGAGTACTACCAAAGTGTGTCTTTAATGCAGTGAATCTGCTTCATCTCCATGGAGTCCTTCTTCCAAATAGAAATATCTCACTTATACATATAAAATTAAGTTGCTGAAGAATTTTAGAATCTTAATGTCTATGGTAGCAGAGCTCTAAGAAACTTGAGAGAGATAAGCCTTCCTATTTCACAGTAGGAAAATCTCCCAGGAAAATGACTGGCTCAGGGTCTCCTGGCCCCCTGCCCAGAGCACTTTCCTCCAAACCCAGGAGATCACTGGCCTTTTGGTACTAGATGGCTACTCACAGAGCTTTGATGGGAGATTCTCATATTGGAGGGATGAGAACAAGGCAGTTTCACACCAAGAAAATACCATTTTCCTTCTGCCTGGTCCTTCCCCTCTGAGCTCAGTCTCATACTGTGCTTTGTCCATGACCAGAACTTTATCCTTGGAATCATTTTATGGGTTCTAATTCAATGACTCAGCATACCATATTTGCTCATTCTTCTTTCTCCCTACCTTCCTTCCACAACTTTTTTTAAAGCTCCCGAGGGCTAGAAATGCAGCAATGAAGAACACAGACCAAACTCCTTTCCTCATGAAGACTTGCGTTCTAATTTTGGAAGACACAGTATAAAGACATAAATGAGGAAAATGTAATGTGTCAGGTGGTAGTGAATGTTAGAGAGAAGAGCAATCAGGGAAAAGAGATAAGGAGAACTGGGGAAGGGGCTCACTGCTCACTATTTGAGCAAAAAACAGAAGGAGGTGAGACAGAAAGTCTGATGGATAGCTGGGTGAAGAGTATACAGGGGAAACAGCCAGCGCCAACCCCTTGAGCTGGGAGCATTCTTGGGATGTCAGCAAGGAGACCACTGTGAGTGGAGCCAAGTGAGCAGTGAGCAGAGTGGTAGGACCGAAGGGAGAGAGGTGATGGGATGGGGTTTGGGGACTGAGTGGCAAGGGCTGGCTGGTCATGTACACCTTACAAGAAAATGTAAGGATTTCAACTTTTATCCTGCATCTAATGAGGAACCATTGAATGAGGAATGCCATGTGGGTTTTTGTTTTAACAAGTTTACTCTGGCTGCTGTGTGGAGTGTGGAGCAGGTGGCCGGAGACAGAAGCAGGGACACCAGTTAGGAAGCTACTGCAGAAATCCAGGGAAAGGTGGTGGTGTCTGGACCAGGGAGGAGGTGAAGATAGGTGATCAGGTGCTGGATGTAGTTTGGAAGTAGAAATGAGAGGTCACGCTGATCCACTATGTGGAGGGTAAAACAGAGGAGTAAAAGATGACTCAGCTGTCTGAGCAAGTGGAAACTCCTGTTAGCAAGTTGTAAAATTCAGGGTACAACTGGTCATTGATACATCTTATTTTAAAAACCTGGATTTATGGCTTTTCTAGAACAACTTGAAGACTTACATCAATGGGTCCAAATACTTGCATGGCAATAATTTGCTGAAGGTGATTGATGTTCTCTTCATGAACGGGGCAAGTGCTTTCCAAATTGCCACTGTTCCCCCCAACCCTTATTGTTATATCCACCTGCTTCACTCATTATATTTCTAAATTGCCTGCCTGATCCTTGTTGTCATTTGATTCTGTAGATTGTGTGTCCCAGGTGCTGTATTAGACACCTCCGTGTGAACTTATACATATACTTACTGTTGAGAACTCTGACTCTCACTTGTGTTTCTAGGGTCGCACAGTAGGAGTGATGTAAAGGTTCTGCCCTTCCCACTTTGCAGGAGCTCCAGTCCCCTTCATCTCTTTCCCCATGGTTCTGGGATACCTGTGCGTTTTCTGGACTGCTGTGTGGTGTCTGTCTTTTCCTGTCTCTCTTGAGCCTGCACATCTCTCCTGGGGCCTGTGATATGTTCCATCGTGTTGATAGGCTGGAATCAGTGTTGCTCACACCTCCCGCATTCAGTCGGGACATGGCCTTTTTGCCAAGTCCCTGAATCATTCTGAGTCGATTTCCATTGTCTTTGCCTTAGGATGAGGAACCAAGATGCTCCTTGATTTTTCTTAGAGACAGTCCTTGACAGTCCTTCTCTGTAGTCCTCCAGATGTGCCACGGCTGAATCATGGAACAAACACAGCCCAGGGTGGAGCTGAGACCCTGCTGTATGACTTTTTGTTCTACAAATGGAAAGAATGGAAAATTAACAATGGAAAATAAAAAATCCTTACAAGAGCTAATAGATTATAGTTATATACTTTTAACCTCAGTATCTCAGTAAATGAACATTTTTCCACAGTGTTTATCAGAGGTCTAGTTCCATGATATTCCTAGAAAAAGTGCTCCTTCACCAAGTAATTATTATTTGCTACTCGGAGACCTAGAAAGCACATCAGTGTATTTGGAGCTCAGTGAGCCCGGCAGTAAAGATGTCAGTTATCCTGACTTAATCCAGCTTGTCCCTGAATTATGGATTCCTTTCATTTTGGAACACATTTTGGAAACAATGTTTTGTATATTCAGGACAACCTTGGAGAAAACACTTAGGCTTTGAGAGGTGAAGTTTTTTCTCTCCCAGGAGCCAGAATATGTTTGAAAGTATGAAGAATAGCCCACATCTTCCAGCTCCAAACCTGGTTCTTTTGCCAGGATATCATATTATCAGTTCATTCTGAAAAAATTCTGCTCCCTTAACATAATATTCCTATCAGTAACAACTCAATTCAGCAGTGGTTCTCAGGGGGCTGGAGGAATACTTTGAAAAGTTCCCTGATCCTTGTCTAAGAATTGGCATAACTATATTTACAGGTCTACCTGCCTCAAAGTCACTTTACTATTATTACTTGTTACATGTGTTATATGTAGTATAAGTATTAATTACACTTGAATCAATAATTCTTACTTATTTTTTATTTTATTTTTCAGAATGATGTGTGCTTCTTAAAAAGAAATTAGGGAAAAGTTGAAAAAGAATGAAGAAAACAACTACTTCAACATAGAAATAACCGTGTTAACATGGCGGTGGTAAGTGTGGACACACATGTCCGGGTCCATGTATGCATGCTATTGGGATAATTCACTATCTATATTTATGTCAAGACTTCCCTTTAGTTTACCATCATGTTGTGAGAATGTTCACCTCTCATTACACGCTCTTCGAGAACATGTTTTTAATGGCTGCATGATGCTCCCTCTTCTGAAGGTGCCATGTTCTACTTAGTGATTTGTGGCAGTTGTGCGTGGGTTCTCCATGCCATTTCCTCCCCCTGGGCACTTGGGCAATCTGTGTTTCCAGATCTCCTTTGCAGTGTGATTGGACCAACAGGTTGAGTTCTGAACAATAGGATGTGGGCAGAAGTGAGGATGCCACTCCTATGCCTGGCATAGTGCTCTAGGCTTATCAGTGATGGCGGACGGCAGGTGGCAGATGGAAACAGCCTCGATCTGAGAGTCACTGCTTGGGGGAAAGCTGCCTGGAGATGCCCAACCTACACCAAACTTTCAGTGAGAAGCAAGCCTTCACTGTGTTTAGCTACTGAAATCTCGACATTTACTTGTTATTGCTATGTAGCTTAATATACATGAATGCATCATTACATTTATGGCACAGTTGAGCTTATTTTCAATTTCTTATTTAAAAAGTAAATCTTCAATGACTAAATTAAAGCATGTATTTTTGTTTATATCTCTGACTACCAGCCTTGAATATATTCTGATTTTTGGAAAATGTGTACCAATATACCCCCCTCCCCCAGTACAAACAAAGTTCTGAGTAACCATCAGAACTTGACCTTATCAAAATTGTTTATTACTTAAAAAAACTGTTGGTTTTATAGAGTGAAAATAACATCTCATTGTTTTAATGTTCACACTTCTGGTAAGTTTGAAAGCATCCTTTCCTAAGACCTCTCTGGGAAGAGGGGTGGGTGTTCCTGGATGGTTGAAGGTGCCAGGCATGAGCATCTCCTTGCCTCTCCAGCTTCCAGCGTCTTCCATCTCCATGAATTCGGACTTCTTTGGTTGAACTCCGCCTATGAAGAAAGGTGCCTTTGAATCTGTCTTATAATTAACTGCCTTGTCAGTAGCCTGGATGAGCTTTGCTGTGTCTAGATGGAAATAAAGATACCTGTTCTTCCCATTTTACATCTCTTTGAGAGAAAACAAAGCTCTCTTGGTTTTCTTGGTGATTCAGGAAAGGCATGATGGACCCCCACTGAAGATACAAGGAACTCTTGGTCTCTTGGGTGGGGTGGACAGATGCATATATCACAATGGACCCCACGATGTGCCAGAAGAGAGCCAACCAAAGTGTCGTAGAAGCACAGAGGAGGGGGCCAGTTCTGCCTGGGGGGCTAGAACATTCTAGCTGGATCATGAAAGTGATGTTCATGGTGACATCTGAGCTTGATCTCTGGTCTGGGTCCCAGGCTGGGCCTCATCTTCGCTGACTATTCCCATGGCAGCCCTTCTAATGGAGTATACAAGCCAGGTTTTCCTGTGCTGAAAGGTGATCAAATCAGACAAATCGTAAATCTACGGCTGTTGTTTTGTCAGCATGTATATTTTTATAGAAAGAAGCAAATCTCTGCTGAGCCAGCCAGATAATCATCTCTGCTTTTCCTTACGTGTTCAGAGCTATGAAAGAACGCCTTGCGCAGAGACCTGGTTTTAATCACCTTTGATTAACACAGAAGCTTTTGAAGGCGAAGGTGCTTTCTGTAAACTGTGGCAGGGTCCCAAGGCAGTAACATTTCAGACCTTTTCTCAGGATGTGAAATGTCTAGAGCAGGGCCAAGGTATCAAGCCCATGGAGACAATCTACTGCATGGGGAGTTACTTTAATGCCTCTGACTCATTCCTCCAAGAAGTTTTTTGGTCTTATTATTATTATTTTTTTTCATTCTTGAAAAATTGCAGGCCATGCAAAGCTATAGACTTCTGGGTCCAAGGAATTTGCTTTTATTTAGTACAAAAGGAAAGCTTTTAGGAGGGATTTAAGGAAGCCAGAGAAAGTGCTGGGAATGGTCCCAGAAATGATTAAGAGGCTGGAAAGATCAAGCCTAGAAAAAAAACAAAAGGGTTTGGGGGACTTCACTGGGGGCAGTGGGGAAAGTCACTCACTGCCCTCAAGAAAACTCAGAGTTAAAACACAAATCGTGGTCCCCCTGCCCAGAGGCTTTGTTAGGAGTTGCCTGGTTGGTTGGGATGTAGGAAACCTGGGGCATGCAGGCAGGATGTAAGGATGACTCTTGCAGGACTTTAAGCTGAGCTGATAATCCACACTTTGACCTGGCTTATGTATTAACCATTTTAGAGGCAATGTAGGTAAACTGATACCTGACTTCTGGAGACAAGTCTTTGAGGAGCACAGGAAGGATGAGAAGGAACTAGCATATGATTTGATATGTTGCTTCCAGAAGCTGTAACTTGGAGCATAAATCTCTGTTTGCAAAGGCCTTGAGTTAACACTGAATGAAATAGGCTCTTGGAGCCTGGACTGGCTAAGAAAGTCATGGTGAATATATTCTCTCCATTCCTTCTCAAGTTCAGGCAGTATCAGGCATACGTCCCCTGAATGAGCTTCCAATGCTTCTCTCATTTCAGAGTAAGAGGTTTCCCTTGGAAAATGCAGCCATGGCTAAGAGTTTGTCTTTGGCATGGGCTTCCCAGAGACCTCAAGCTCCTGATGCTCCTCAGGCAGGGGGTCCTGATTAGGAATTTTGGCTCTCTGATTTGCCTTCCATTGATTCACTTTGCTGAGCCCAGGGGATTCTGCAGCATCAACCCACTCAAGATTGTCCAGGAGAGCCCATTTACAACTTTTCCCACACAGCAAAGAGCTTCCCTTTAAAACAAAACGTGTCAGAGTCCTCCCCACTGGTGAGAAGTAGGAGAAAATATTCAAAGACAGGAGTCCATGAACATCATCAAGAACCTAAAACCATCTGTGTTCCATGTAGTGTATAGTCTTCTCAGGATCATTTAGTCTCAAAAGTATCACTTTCAGAAGGAGCTAAAAGGGAAAGCAGAACCTGCCCTCCCCTTCCACACACACACAATGGATGGTCTCCCTGGATGTTGTTCTGAAGGCTGGGAGAGCTCCCCCAAGTCTCTCTATGACCTTCACACTGCTTCTTATTCAGTTGTATTTATTTATCTTCCCAAGATTCTGGAAATCAAAGTCACCTGGATTGAGACGTAGCACCCCACTTTCAAATATGTGATTCAATGGCATTTGCAGGCCGGTTTCTGTGTTTGATGGACGTGTCCAGCCAGCAGATGTCCAGCCCTCAGAAGCGTTGAAGGTAGGGCAAGTGTTCTACAAGGTTATGGTCTGTGACAATAAGAGCTTCAAGCCAATAGCAGGTGTGTCAAAGTTCGCCCACAGACACTTGGAGATTCTGGCCCACTGGGCCTCCAGGTACCTGACCTGCCCGTGGGCCCGGCAGCATTGCCTAGGCATATTTGCTCACCTACATTCCTCCGGCTTCTGGCTTCTCTGCACATTCCCTGACCCTGGGCCTGCAGGCTGCCTATTTGTCCTCTCCGACCATTCAAGGTTATGCTCTCAATGGTAACATTTTAAAATCTATTTAATGTATTTTCTTTTAGAGAGAGGGGGCAGGTTCAGAGAGAGGGAGAGAGAGAATCCTAAGCATGTTCCACGCCCAGGGCGGAGTACAAAATGGGGCTGGATCTCAGGACCCTGAGATCATGACCTGAGCTGAAATCAGGAGTCGGATGCTTAATGGACCAGGCCACCCATGCGCCCTATTTTATGTGCTTTTCTATATAAAGTAATATGATCACATCATACAATGTTTTGGAAAATAGAAGCAAGATTGACATAATCACTCCAAATCTCAGTGCCATGTATAAACACCATCATCGCTTATTCCAGGAATTTTTCTTGTAATTGTTCTTACGTCAAAGAATTATTTTTATGCCCTTGATTTTATTTAATATTAGACTATGTTTTCTATGTTGCTCTATAGTTTTGTTGAGCACCACTTTTAATTACTTCATAATATTCCATAGAACTGTGTGTCATTATTTACTTAGCCTTTCCAGTGAGTTATGAGAAATACTGCTGTGATGAACAGCATATGTGTAGTTAATTTTTTCATATTTAGGTTAGGTATTAAGAGTGGTACAAATATTTGTATCCGCTTTAGTATATATTGGCAAATTGCTTCGCAAGAAGATTGTACCAATTACAACACTACCAGGAAATATACATGTACAAAGCTCATAGCCAGTTCTGGGTTTGTTTATGAATTAATTTATTTACTAAGTGAATTTAGGTAGGGAAAAATGGCACATCCAGTGTCTGTAACATTTGAAAGCCACTCCCAGCATGACATCTGGAAAGTCTGAAACAAAATTGGACAGTAGACCATTTATTAATATTGTCGTTGTGCTGAGCTGCATCTTTCATGGTGGGGAGAGTATCTGCCATTGACCAACAGCTCATTCACCTCTCTGCCTATTCAGCTGTCTGCCCTCACTCCCGCCTATCTTCCGTATCTATCATGCTTCGCAAAGGATTGAATATATAGCATAACAAAACAATGCGCATTACCCATAAGCATGCTGATGAAATGGGAAAATAAAGATGGGAAGGTCAGGAGGAGTTAGAGCTTTCATGGTCCGCAGACCTCCAGGGATGACTGCAAAGGTGGTGCCAAGTCCCTAGTGGCCAAAGAGAGGAGACAACCACAGCTAGTTACATCAGGGTCCATGAGGCAAAGTGAAGCCGTCTGCTTAGGGAAAGTACAATGATGCTGGGTACAAATCAGGAGAGACTTTCTCTGTGATGCCAGTGATGAGGCTGCCCATCAGCCCATGCAGAGCACCTCTTGGAGGCTGCTTCCTGTGAGCCCACTGTGTGCCCTAATGTCCAGCCCAATGCTCAGGTCACTAACCCGGTGCCTCACAGGGTCTTTTGCTAGAGGAGAACATACCATAAGGACGGAACCAGCTGGGGGCTCTCAGCTGGTTTGGCTCAATCTAGGAATCTTTTGGAGTATTTGGAGAAATGGATAAACAAGAGCCTCTAAATTCTCCATAAACTTTGCTTTTCCCTGCCACATTTTGATCAAGTCCAAGAGGTAGTGAAGTTATGACAGTGGGATTAGCCAAGCCCCTAATACAGTAAGTCCCTCTGGTTGGTTGGTAAAAGCTTGGGAACCAAGCAGCCTTTGTGTGGGCACATTGCGCATCTTCTTGTCAACATCCACGGCACGCATGATGGTCCTTGAAGGGAAAAAAGGTCTCTGTCTCTGCTCAAAAGTAAGTCAAGGGAGAAAGCATAGGGAGGATCAAGGTTCTCCTCAAAGGAAGTGAGAAAAAATGGGGACAAGGACTTAGGTGAAAGTGTCAGCCCACATCAGTGGTTGTCCAGGTGTGGTCCCTAGGCCCGCAGCATCAGGATCACTGATGATCATTGGTGATCCTTAGAAATGAAGACTGAGGGTCAGAAATCCTGCAGGTGAGCCCAGCACTCTGTGTTTTACTAAGACCTCCATGATTCTGAAGCTGGCTAAATTTAAGAACCACCAGCCTAGGTACTGAGGAAGGATTGATTAACTTGGAACCTGGTGAGCTGGTGGAGGGAGCACAGTGGAACAAACAGAACAGGGAACGTAGAGACCTGCCCTCCATGTTCCATGCTAGCTCTGATGGGAATTCATGGTGTAACCTTAAGTAAGTTGATGCAGCTGGCTCATGAAAAATGGGTCTACCAACCTCTGCTTTCCTACTCCATGTTGTGGCGAGAAATGAGAAAAGCCTTTGGAGACTATACAATATTATCTAGATATGATTTATGTTTAAAGTAAGTGTTTAAAACTCTTTAGAATCAAATTGACAAAACCACATTTTGTTTCTTTTAAAAGGACACTGTACTCAGAAACACTCAATAAAAATTTATGAAAAAACAGAGTGGATGAAGTGAATAGATCAATAGAAGTGTGCGAAGCTGGATGCCACATCATGGCACGAGGTTTCCCTCCAATGCTGCAGGTGGGTGACAGGTGTTGGTGACAGCTGTACCTGCAGAGGCAGCGAGGAAAGCAGGTGGTGAGTTGAGGGCTGTGGCCTGTAGAAGCAGGTGGGCCAGGCCGCCATTCCCGAGAGAGGGTGCTGGAAGGTGAACAAAGCTGGGGGGAGGGCGACGTTGCCTTCAATCTTGGAAATGCTGATTTGAGAGCTCCTTGGGGAAGCATCAAGACAGTGGTGGGATCTCCAAATCCAGAGCTGAGGGTAGGGGCCTGGATGGAAGTATACATCTATGTGTCATTTGACTGTGGAGGATACATGACACTGTGTGGCTGGATGGCGTCCCTCATGACAAGACTGTGGAGTGAGAAGAGAAAGCACAAGGAGCTCCCCTTGAGCAGTGCCCATGTCGACTCAGGGGCAGGGGAGGCCGAGCCTGTACAGCAGGAAGAAGATAGAGGACGGGGAGGAAGACGGAAGGCCAAGGACCTTGGCAGTCTTTGAAAGCGACCGTGGTTTCGATGTCATCTTTTCCAAGGTGCCCGCCCTGACCACTGTGCTGCCCGTCACCATCCACCCGTGGCCTTTGGCCTCCTGAACTATGCCTCCTGCCCGCCATGCCAGGTTCTCAGTTTTGTACCACTCTGTCGTAACTAGGCTGTAAATTCCACGAAGTTGGAGGATTTTGTCTTTTTAAATCCATGCGTTCTAGAAGGCTGGGGCACAGCAGGTGCTGGATGCGGGAAGGAAGGGCAGCATGAATGAGGCCCCAGCAAAACTGGAATGAGTCTCCCAGTGAGTAGGAGATGAGGAGACAGAGACCGAGACACAGAAAGAATAGACGCCCTGTGAGACGTTCGACTGTGGGAACAGGAAAACCGAGAGAGGTAAATGGAGGGTTTGGGAGTGCTTGAAGGAGCGGTTCTGGTTGCAGTTTGTTTAGGGCTAGATGTGAGAGTATCCCAAAGTCAATGAACTGGAAGGATTCAGTTGAGAGGAAGAAGTTTGAGTTAAGAGAGAGAAAGGATAAGTATCAAGGTATTGTTTCTGAGAAGATGTAGGGGAGAGGGCTTGAAACTGGAGGGGAGACCTGAGGAGGCAGGGTGGGTGGTGTGTGTCCACAGATGGACACAGAGGCTGGAAAGCCCATTGGTATAGATAAGGAAGATATCAGTGTTTTCTTCCAGGGGCTTCTGTGTTCTTGCTGAGCAGGGGAAGAGGGTTGCATTCTGGAGCAGGGGGAGAGAGGGCTTTCAGAGGACTGAGGCATCTGGTCTGCACAATCGCTGAGAGGAAAGTAAGCGCCTGGCTGGGGGAGGGCCAGGTGAGCTCAGCCTTCTCACAGAAGTGGCCTGTCCATAGGCACTGATGGTTCTCGGGATTTTGCAGAAGACAAAGAGGCAATAGCTCTGGGACTCGGTCTTCACATGACAGAAAAATGTTCAGAAGACTATAGTACACATGGGTCATGCATGATACACCATGATATCTCACAGCATGTTGCCGTGTCGTCTCTCTCCCATCCTGTGCTTCCTGGCTACCAGTCACATGTCTTCTGACTCAGTAGGGCCATCTTTGGACATGCCCTGCTTCTGCCAAGCTTGGTGCCCATGGCTCCTTCCAATTTCCTTCCTCCTGCTCTCTGTGTCTTCAACTTTGACCAATGGTGCTCCCTAAAGTCCTGCCCCTACCCTCCCTTCCTAGTCACATGGAGTGTGAGCACCTGGACCGGTGACCAGACCCCCCCCCCCCAGTTCTGCTTTGTCTCCGGTTGGTCTGGTAGGGAGTTACTTCAGTCCATGAAAAGTTAACCAGGTTATTTTGAAAATTAAAAATTTTGATGAGATATTTTGAAGAAATATTAGAGGGGTGGAAGCTGGGAAAGAAATAAGGATGGGGGATATTGTGTGGGGTAATGAAGTGAGAATTAGGAACAGTATAAGCCTTTACCAGTGTGAAGGATGGTATTTTAAGATTGTGTCCCCCCCAAAAGATGTGTTAGAGGCCTAACCTCAGGTACCTCAGAATGTGGCCTTATGTGGAAACAGAATTTTTACAGAAGTATTCAAGTTAAAATGAGGTCATGAGTGTGGGTCTTAATCTGAAAGGACTAGTGTCTTTATAAGAAGAGGAAACTTGTAAGTAAGTAAGTAAGCTCAAGACCATGTGAAGACACAGGAAGAGACCACCCTCTACAAGTAAAGGAGAGAGGACTGCAACAGACCTTTTCTTCACAGCCCTCAGGAGAAACCCACCCTCCCTACATCTTGATTCTAGACTCTTTGCTTCCTGAATTGTTAGACAAGAAACTTCTGTTGCTTAAGCTTCCAGTCTGTGGTATTGTTACCATGATCCTAGCAAATAGGGCTACAGAGAGGGTCCTCAAGGATATGGTGAACACTAACAAAAATGCTGACTCCCTTCCCCTCGTTTCTCAGGGAATACTTTGACAGAGTTGAATCATCTTAGCAGGATTCAAATTTGAATTGCTTCGTCCTGGGCATCACCAATAGGAGTCTCTTCTTCAGCTGCTTTGGAAATGAACCTTTCTCATCCCCAAATGAAAGAGTTCAAACTGGTAACCCTGGGCCGAGGGTGGAGGGTAAGTTGGGGCTGAACTGAATGAGACCATGTCGGTCAAGGTGCTGCGGTTTCTGGCCAGACAGGGCTGAGAAGGTCTGGCGTGGCTCATGGTGCACGTGCCTGAGATGTGAGGAAGGAAGTCTGCTCTGAAGTTAGAGAGCTGGTCCTTGGTTCTGCAGGACATGACTCTGGAAGAGGAAACACTTCCAAGGATCTGGAAGGTTCGACATTATAAGGAATTGCCTTGTTCGTGAGAAGCCAGAGCAACACCAGTCCCGATATTTAAAATGCCTTCTCTTGGGATGGAAGGTGAATGCATGGTCACAATGAACATAGGACAGGGAGAGTAGACACTTCTGCTCAATACCTCCCAAATGTCAGGTCCTGGCATGGATAATCTTGCTTAATACTTGTCAACAACCCTTTGAGTTCAGTAAATTGTCTTTGTGTTAAACAAAAATTGGGCTAGAGGACTAAGGAATTGTTCGAGGTCTTGTAGACACAACGCAGTGCAGATATGCTTGGAGCACAAGCTTCTCCGGCTCTAAACCTGCGTTTGTAGGTCAGATGGACCCTGCCATTGGTGGGGGGAACCACACCTGGGAGAACCACTGAGAGTAAGATGCCGTGGCGACGGTTTGTTTCTGATGCCAGGAAGCAAGAGAGAGAGCTTCTCTGAGCAACAGGGGTCACATTATCATACACAAAAGATGGGTCTAGAGAAGGCATGTGCGTGCGTGCATGCATGCGTGCGTGAGTGTGTGTATGCCTCTGTGTGTGTGTGTGTGTATGTCAGGGGGAGGTGTCAAGTAAGAAGGTAGAAGTAGGATCCTACACAAGAAACCTGGATGGCTGTAAGGCTGGATGCTAAGAGAAATAAGAGAATGGGCAGCTGGCTGAGAGGCATGGTAACGGCGCCAGAGTCTGGCAATTCAAGGCTGGACAAAAAAAAAAGAGCTTCTGAGACTCCCTCCCACGCGAGTCTGTGAGGTGGGTGACCCTCCAGAATGGGGTGGGCAATATTGAACCTTTTGTAATCTGAGGCTGTAATCAACGTTAAGGATGTCAAAACATGTTTTCCATTTTTGTTTTTGCCGATGGTTTAGTGACGTTTTGCCTAAGAATTCCAAGGAGAGTATAGGCCAGTTGCTGGAGGTTAAAAGGACGATTTTGCTGGATGAAGGACAGAAAGCAGAACTCCTCACCTCCTGTAATGCTCCTCCTTCTTTGTCAGGAGACATTAGACCAGAAAGAACTGGAGGAATTAAGCTGAAGCTCAAGCTGGTGGAACTTTTGTTCGGGGGCTCAGTACTGTCCTACTTGAATGCTCATCACTGGGCTCAGGGGTCCTGGGGACTTGGAGTCCACGGTCACCCTGTTCCTGCTCTCTGGACATGGAGGAGGGCAGTGTTCTCTGACATCCCATCTGGGACGCACACCCAAGCTACATTCCACGCTGGATCACGGGGCACTGTGGACATGGAGGCCTTTCAGAGTATTAGATAACCAGTAATTACCGCAAAGTACCGGCTTTTCTCTAAACAGCTCTTTCACTGTGAAAAGAACCAGATGCCCAAGGCTTTTTTGTACTGCACACGATTAGGCATTTCTAGAATTCTCTTAATTAGACTAATTCATTTTTTTCTGGAAGTATAGTGGACCTGTTCAGCCTTACTTGAATTCCCTCTTCAGCCTTGTGGGCTTCTCATCAGTTCCCCGGGGGAGGCTAATTCTTCCATTGGCTGACCTTACAATAGGATGGTTGGATGCCATCCTCTCAGTTACCCCCCGCCCCACCCCTACCCCAGCTTCCTTAGTGCTAGAGGTTCACTCATTTATTCATTGATTCAATCACAAATGTTCATGGAAGGATTCACTGTGGTCTGGTGCTCCACTATTTTCAGCTTGAAAACCCTACAACAGAAGGTGCAGTTCCTTCTTTAATCAAGGAACTTGAGTTTTTACTTTGTCCTTACCAACTTCTTACATGGGGCATCATTTATCTTCTCTGAATGATGGTATGGTGGGAAGGTTGTTACAGGGCTATCATAAGAAAAATAAGTAAGGGGATGTCTGGGTGGCTTAGTCGGTTAAGGATCTGCCTTCAGCTCAGGTCATGATCCCAGGGTCCTGGGATCGAGTCCCGCATCAGGCTCCCTGCTCGGTGGGAAGCCGGCTTCTCCCTCTGCCTGCCGCTCTCCCTGCCTGTGTTCTCTGTCTCTCTCTCTCTCTCTGACAAATACTAAATAAAATCTTTAAAAAAAAAAAGAAAAAGAAAAAGAAGTAAGACTTATATAAGAAAATTCATGGGGAATTTGCAAAGACGAAATCAACTATACAAACAGAGGTTTAAGCTACTATTGCAATTATATTTTTCAGGATAAAAAAAATAATACCATGGGAGGGAAACATGTCTGTTAAGAGCCCCAGAAAGCGGAGATGGGAGAATGACGAGCTCTTTTGCATGAACCAAGCTGAAGTTACACATTGAGTCTGGACCAGATAGAGCAAACTGCTGACATCATGACGCGTCTTTACTTTCTGGGGAACTTAAATCTGCTCCGTGAGATGAAATGATTATCCTCTACTAACTAGAATGGAAACAGAAACGGCATTTATTCATAGAAACAAACTTGTGAAAGAAATATGATGAGTCTCTCTCTCAGATAAATAAATAAATCTTAAAAAAAAAAAGAAAAGAAATATGATGAGCGGGTTATTTACATTGGCCTTCAATTATTGGCTGCAGACTCCAAAGCCACTCCCACCTAGGGAGTGAGACCCAACATCAGAAACGTCACATTTACCAACTTCGCAATTTTCCTAAGGTCCTGGCCCCTGCGTGGGCATTCTTTCTAATGCTCCCAGGAACCACATCAGGTTGGTTTCACAAGGACACTTACAAATTTCATCCATCAAGCAGAGTTAGAGGCAGGCAATTTATTGAGCCCAGTTCAAAGGTTGTGAAAGAATCTTTCAGATTTGGGTGCCTTCCATGTCTTTTAAATAAGTTGAACATATCCTTTGGTTCTAAGGAAAACAGCTTGTAAAATGTTTGGGAGCTCTGGGGACATCAAACAGCTCTTGGAGGAGTGCGTTTTAAGGGTTTACTTGTAAAAGAATCAGTAAAAGAAAAGCAAAAACACATGGTTGAAATTCCTCTCAAAAATACGAGGTATTTTTGTAGGCGTCTTTTCTTTTTCCTGAGGGTTTCAACACATCTTTGAGTGCTTATCCCAGAAATCCTCAAAATAACCCTCAGCTAGACTGACAGCCAAAGAGATGGCTGTACGGTAACGTTGTCTTTGTTTGGGCCTGGGGCCTGAGTGCTAGCAGACCCTGGGCTCATCAAGAAATGGGGTGGGGAGAAGGGACAAGAATGTCTATGAAGAAGTGAGCAATTAGGGTACGGAGGCAGCTAGTTTAGGGGTTCAAGGCTCACAAGCTTACAAACTCCAAGCAGGAGACATGAAGGCTTGAACTCAATCTTGAGAATTAAGAATGGAGGGTTGCATGGGCTGCTATAGAGCTCTTGCTCACCAGGGCTTTCAAATTCAACCAAAACAACATGCTGACTAAAGAAGGCAGGTCTGTGGGAAGTAGCTGCCACCAGCCTCACATCCTGCTTCAGACTCACTTCCTTGGCTGTGGATTAGAACAAGAGAGGGAGAGCGACTTCCCAAAAGGCAACAGGTACTTAATACAGTCCTGGGCCTCTTGCATCGTGTTCCATCTGAGTGCACAGGCTGGGAGGGGCCTACAGAACATGGGTGAGGATACACCTGGGTCAAGGTCACATGACTTTGGGCCAAAGACATCACCTTATTTGTGTGAGATTTCTCAACTGTAAGACAGGGGCAATAGGCACTACTTCGCTGACTTATGAGGATGGGCTATTAAGATGGCACGAATTGTGGCTGTAACAATTTTTCCTCTCAGACATGACTTTCACAAATGGTTATTGAGTGCCTACTGCGTGGCCTGCATTGGGGATGTGGTGGTGAGTCAACGCAGATGCTGTTTCTTCCCTCTAACAACTTGGCGGAGTCCAGGGGGAAGGACTGTTGTTTTTGAAGTGACTCCACAAGCCGGCATGGCCAGAGAGAGTGAGGCTGTGTGTGGAACATTTGGAGCCTCGGACCCATGGAGAACTGAGGAGCAAGGCAGGGCGAGGATGGGGGTGAAGTCACAGGGAACTAAGGATGTGATAGGAACTTTGCTAATTTCTGATCCCATGACTTTGACCCAGGAGCATCTGCAGGATGCTTGGAGCTGCCCTGCCTCTGTTCTTAGCTCCTTTATGCTGTGCTTCTGCCCACCCACCCGCTGCTCTGGTCACAGGGTCCCATCCTGTTTCATGACACTCCTGGGGACTCCTGCCAGATCCCTCCCCTCTGGCTCGGCCGTAAGCCCTTGTCCAGATTTCACATTTCCCTCTCTGGCTCCACCTGCCACTGCATAGTCCTAGCCTGTGCCTTGTCTGTCCCAGTCCTTGTGGCTGAGACCACATCCTAGCATCACCTGTGATTCTGTCCCTTCCCTTCTCCTCACTGGGAAATGATACCTGGAAGCCTAACACTCGTTTGGGCAAGAGCCTCGTTTGCATGCAACAGAAACAGACTTTGGCTGATCATATCAAGGAAAGGGGTCTGTTGAAAGGTCATGGAACAGTGTTTAGACAATGGTCAGGCTCAAGAGAAGCTGAGCCATAGGCAGGATGACTGTCCAAATCACAGCCAGAGCTGGTCTGGTGTGACCCCTGTGGCCACACCTCCTCCATCCAGAGGGATAGCGCAGCGCTGACCATGCTCACAGGGGCTGAACTCTCTCCTGCTGCCCCCAGGACCCCAGCCTTTTGGCACCAGGGCAAGTCAGCATGGATTCCTTGTCAAGCCCACGGGAAGGCATCAGAAGTTTCTACTCTCAGAATAGGATGCAGATGCTGCAAGACTGGCCGAGTCCTAGCTCCAAAAGCATGAAGAGACAACTCAGGCCAGATCCTGAGTTAGTCTAGAGATTGACTAGGTGATGAGGAGTGACTGGAGGGGGAAGGAGAATGATGTCCAGCTTCCAGCTTGGATCACGGAGGTGATGCTGGTAACACTTGTTGATATGGACAGAAGGGGATCAGGCTCAAGGTAGTCACGGGCAAAATAGACATGAGATACTTGTGGGATAATAAACAGGTTGTGGAATTTACACCACACTTGGCACATCACAGATGCTCGGTAAATACTTGCCAAATGAATATATTGACCTGAAGGCTATAGAAAAGATAGGGAGTATAGCTAATGAATAGCCAGGGGCTTATGCAGGAGAGAGACAAAAGAGGTTTCCTCTCTGCAGTCCCCACCAGCACAAATGGCTCTCTCTCAAGCCAGTTGTTCAACAGAGTTCGTGCTAACATGTCCTGCAATCCCCTTTGGAAGCCCTGGGCTCTTCTTAGCTCCCTGGGGTCATGGGTTGGCTTTTCACCCCAAGTGTTACAGTTCCTCTGTGGTAACAAGTTCCTGGGCCCTCTGTCCTTTCTCCTTTCCCTGTTGAACTATTCGGTCACCACTTTCCTGGTACTATTCCTACTGCTGCTTCCCGAATTTTCCATGCGGTTCCACTAACACCAGAAAAGAAGGAGCTCATGTAAGCTTTTGGGAGACGGCAGGTTGGCACGCATTAAGTTTCTTTGAAGTTTCCTGCCCTATTTAAAAAAAAATCGCGTGACTATGTTTTATATTCTACTCTGTATGATATTTGTTTTAAAGTAAAAGGCCAAGACTTTACCTTTTTTTTTTTTTTTTTTTTTACCACTGAAGAACATTGACATTCCTGAGTCATGTGTGTTCTGTAGCTCCAGCCCCGGCTGCAGCATGGGAGGAGGTGGTGGCAGCTCTCCCCTTGACCCCCCTGCGCCCCGCAGATAGGACAGCGCACCAGTCCCCTGTTTTCATCTTCCGTGATGCCTCCCACTCGGGACGCGCCAAGTACACGGATGTTTATGAGGCTGTTGTATTTAGACAGGGCCAAAGAAGCAGATCTATGTGGCACAAACATCAGAACTCGAAGGGATCTTAGTGATTTCCTAACCTCAGGAATGGAAGATGCGTGTGCCTTAGATCTTCTGTGCCCGAAGTGGATGAGCTCTGTCACTATCCCAGCCCCCTGCCCTTAGCGCCTTAGAGCCCTTCCCCACACAGCATTCTGGGGAGAGAGGGCCACGTGCACAGAATTAACCTACTTGTTAGCCTCCAGATGGTCGAGCCCTCACCATTTTACCGAGAGAGATAGGGAGGCCGAGGGAAGCTGGGATTTCCAAGGGCTTCCTGCTGCAGCGTCCGGACTGGAGCCTGGTCTCCTGATGTCCAATTTAGTCCAGTCTGAACTGTACAGCTCAAGGGAGGGGCATGCCTCGGGCCAGGGATCAGCCTTCCCTCCCTGTCAAACCCTCTTAAGTGGCTCTAACAGGGTCCTCTGTGTAGAATTCAAGGTGAAATGACTGAAGTCTCTCGCTGAAAAGCTGAACACGTGAAACAGCCATAAATTGCTTAATGAACTGAAAGAATGCTATTCTGTTCGTTAAGGGAAAGGAGATGGGACTTCATGCTACTTTATAATGACTGATAATGTTCATCGGGACCCTACCCTTCTTCATCATAAATGAAATCTAGAATAAGTTCCCATAGCTGAGACTCAGGGAGGCAACAGGGAATAGTGGAAAGAACATTGGCTCTGGAGAAAGTCATATCCGGTTGCATCCTTGCTCCAGCACCGACAAGCTGAGTGACCTTGGACAAGTTACCTAACCTCTCTGAACTCAGTGTCTGTCATCTATAAAATGGGAATAATATCTACCTCAGAGAAATAGTGTGATCATTAAACAAAATAATATGTAAAATGCCTGGGATCTAAAGGACATCTGACTAAGAGCCTGTGATTGTCTCATTCCTTTTTCAAGAGAATCTGTTTTTCTAGAACACTGGCACTTGGGTCTAAGCACACCTGTGCATTCTAGATCACTTAGCGGGCTATCCCCGGGCACTCATGAACTACAATAAAGAGTCTACACATGCTAGAGATGCTGGTATAAGACAAAACGAGCTGTGTATTTTTTAACTGAAATAGGTCAGTGAGAGGAAAATGATATGAAACAAATGTGCAAAGAATGCGGGAAACGGAGAGAAGTTCAGCTTGGAAAGGAAGGCGGAATGCAGTGTTGCCGAGGGGAGGGCCGGGCAGCCACCATGGGCTCCAGCAACTGGCTCCTACCTCTGGGAAGCACAGTAGCTGCTCCATGCCGAGCCCACCCGGGTCTCCAGCCTCTGCGAAGGTGACAAGCCATCTCTTGATCTTTTGAATGTCTACAGTGAGGGGCAACGTGAAGGGGACAGGAAAGCAGCCTCAGGGACCAGGTTATGTGGCCAAGGGCGAAACGGTGGCTCGGATGGCACTTGTGGGCTACCTGCCCAGGCCAGAGAGCCACCTGCCAGGGTGTTGGGCCTCCTCATAGGAAAGAGAACAGGAGCATCTCTTGGGAAGCATGCTATTTTATGCTGCCCATGTTTTCTTTTCTGGGTTTAATATATTCTCAGTGAAAACCCTAGTCATGTCTGTGGAATGAAGCCAACAGAGAGTCTCTGCTATCAAGAGCCCAAAAAGAAAAAAAGAAAGAGGTATCCCATATGCAGTGGACAGAAGCGATGGGCTGTAGGCAGGGTTTCAAGGAGAAGAAAGATTCAGGATGCAAATGAGCAATTCCTGATAAGTGTCTTCAGCAAGACATCCCTTTACTCTGGAGCACGTCTTCCCTGACTGTTAGGGGCACAGAGTTTGGATTTTAAAGAAGAGATGGTTCCTTTACAGTTTCTCTCCTGCATTTGCTCCTCACACCCCTCTGGCTATTTATGTATATATACACATTTAAATGTGCATGTGTTTCAGTTCATCATTTTTTCTATTATTTAATCCAGAAGTATTAACCAGAGAATACCCAAGGAGCCGTGGGCTCCTTGGTTTTGCACTGTGTTATCACAGTGAGAAAGTATCTGCAAACAAGTTACACATTTAACGATAAGAAACTTTGCATGAATAATGGCAGTCACATGAGTTTGATGAACTATTATGTATCAATTAAAATAAAAAATTGGGGTACATATACCCATATGTGTATCTGTATCTTCATCTCTACCTACATGTTCATTTACATTTATTTCTAATCCATCTAAATCCAGAACAAAATCCAGAAAATACACACCGATGTTATCTCTATATTGGCACTCTAGTGGTGATTTTTATTTTTGTATTTCTCATTTATTTTCCAAATTTTCAACAATGAGTGCATTCAAAATGAAAATAGCTTATTTTTCTAATTATAAATGTAATAAATACTCTGAGGTCTCAAATAATTGAAACACTCAAAATAAAGTGAAATCACTTGCAATTTCAGTACATATGTTAGTGGGATTTTATTTCTTTCTGGTTTGCTTTCATTGTACTCATAGGTATATGAATGAGATGTATTTATAAATGCAAACCCATACAGATACCTATAATATAAGGAGTTCAGTATTTGCAGGATTTTTCAATTGCTTTTGTTTATCTCATTTGTTGAAGAATCCCAGATATCATTCTCTGAATAAATGTTGATTGTATTCATTGTTGTTGCATCCCATGTGATGCATTCTTCACATTCATTTGCCCAAGCTTTTAGTTTCCTGGAAGTAGAATAATATGTTAAAAGAAGTGGAGATTTTAAGGCCTTTTATGGCTTTTTAAGGTTACTTTCCAGAAAGATTATACCAACTTATACTCCTTCTATCAGGGTTTAGGGCTGTCTCAATATGCCATCATTTATATTTTTGTTAATTTAACCATTGAAAATATTGTCTCTTTGGTCTTAATTGGCACTCACAGGAAACTTTCAGTCCAAAGCCAGGCATGAAGGAGCAGTGGAGCCTCTTCTGAAAAGGGGAAAAGTTATTAATTCAAATGATGAGCATTTCAAGCTTTCCTATGTGTACACGATCAACAACAAAAAGTAGAGAGCTGAAATATCATAGCTTAAGTGTATATAAGAAACAGATTTTGTACTGTCATCCAATTCCAGTGGAGAGTCATGCCTTATCTCTCATCTCTTTATTTATGGCATTTTTTTTTTTGCCAGTTGGAAATGAGCTACAAATATTCAATTAGAATAAATTTTTGGCACTATTTTTGTCTTTTCATTATGCATGCCCCAAGTATTTACTTCTGACTACAGACTTACTTTGTAAACATCTCTCTTATCTTTGCATCTACACACACATGTTGATTTTGCAATTACAACTAGAAATAGTTTGGGTTTTTTCCTTTTACAGAAATGCACTAAGAGAGTCAAATGTAGTATACGCAGAAGGGATATATAGATAAATTGTGCACCAGCGGTGTGTATGTGTGCGTCCATGTGTATACTTAGGGTGGAGACACAGGGAAGGACAAGGCCAAACAGGAAATCTGAGATGTTTACCAAACCCTCTGAAATGGCATCCCGTTGTCCGGACTTAGATTTGTAAGGTGGTCATGGTAGCCCTGGGAAGCTGACTGATGTTTACAGCATTCCCGTGGGGGTTTGCAAATGTTATTCTTCTAAAGTTAGAGCTTGGGAGAGTCAGTGACCTGCACCCAGAGCCCTAACCTGGAGGTGGGAGGGACATGGATTGCCCCATCTTCTGATTCCCAACCCCTGTTCTCCCCCTTCCAAACTGCTGCCTTGCCCTTCACTGGTCCCAATTCCTCTTCCTCCCATGCTCCATATCTGAGACACTAATGGAATTTGGAGGTACAAACCAGGAAAAGTGGGTCTGGCCCTTTCCTGTATCCCACTCTGGTGCCTTCCTATGGTTTGTGCCCCTGGGTCCGTGAAACTGTTGGACCATGGCCCTTCTGGTCATAATTCCCTTGCCTCCCTCACCTGCGAGGAGCCCACCAGAGCACAGAGATTACTATGCATGGGCGTCCTGGGCAGACAGGCTCTCTTCCCCGATGCTGAGCTTACCTGCCTATCTGCAGGATCTGGTTTTCTTCATCTCCTTGCAGCAAGACTCCCACCAGGCTCACCATAGTGGCAGATTAATGAGATCTTGGCATGGAAAGACTACCAAAGGCCCAGGAACACCAGCCCCAGACAGGCTCGCAGACCCTGCACATAATCTGCTCTTTGGAGACAGTTTTGGTGGAAGATGTCAATCACACAATAACCCTTTTTTTGTGGTCTAGCTCAGTTGAGTAGTATCTGTTCAAGGATTATCCAGCTTTGCCTATGGGCAAAAGGGTTCTTGGTTTTCATCTCAGCAGCCAGCTGGGCACCATAAGTAAGAATCGCTTGACCAAGCAGCAAAAGTTGGAATGTTCTCAGTGGCCTTGACTTCTACCCAGAAATCTTATCTCTGGTAAAATGGTTCCTCAGGTCAGCCCCAAATTCTTTTGCTGGGGGAATAGCTTGTTGAATAGCTTGTTTAACAGAAAACACTATGGGCATACTTTGTTCTGTTTGCGATGGGCATGTCAAAGTACCCTCATCTCAGAATACCTTAGAGAAAGCTGTTACTTCAGATCCTTCAGAGACTTGGACCCTGGAACAAACTTGTCCTGAAATCCACCAACATCCCTGTTTTTCACCCCCCTTTCCTGTTTCTCTGCCTCAAACCTGCTCAAGGGTTCCTTGGCCTTGCTGGCCTTTTCAGTGCACACCCCATGCAGAACATTGTATCAGCTGGCTCCTTCTAAAGTTACCCAAAGTGCTCAAGATTATCCTCAGGACCCCCTATCTTCCCTCCTTCTTGTTGTGGCCCTCACTTTACCCACTGTCCCCCAAGAGTGGCCTGTTTGGAGGTCCACCTAGGACCACCTAGGTCTAGGTCCATCTCTGCAGACAGGTCTAGATAACATACGGCCATAAGGAAATGAGTGAACCCCAACCACACAAAGGCCATTTTTTAGTTCAGGTGTAACTAAAACAATGCACTGCTGTTATTTGTTTGAGGGTGTAATTATCTCATTTTTCATTCTTATAAATTCCTTACGATATGCCACATTGGGTGATGTGGTAGACAAAATAATGCCCCCACAGATGCCCACATCCTAATCCTTGGAAACTGAAAATGTGTTATCTTCATGGCAAAAAGGACTTTGCTGATGGGATTAGGGATTGTGAGATGGGGAGATTATTTGGATTACCCAGGTGGGCCCAATGTCATCACGTGGGTTCTAAAATTGGAGAACCTCCTGGCTGTGGTTACAGAAAGAGATGTGCTGATGGGAGCAAGGTCAGGGGAACAGGGTCAAAGGTGAAATGTTACAAGCTTTGAAGATGGAGGAAGGGACCATCAGCAGAGGACATCCTCTAGAAACTGGAAACTGGATCCAAGCAAGTAAGGAGATCTTTCCCTCGAGCCTCCAGAAGGAATGCAGCACTGTTGACACCTTGATTTTAGCCCAAGGAGACGCATGTCAGGCTTCCAATCTGCAGAACTAAAAGATAACAAATTTGTGGTGTTTAAAGCCACTGACGTTGGTGATTGGTGATGGCGGGCAGCCATGGAAACCTAACACAGGTGAGATGGAACCAGGTATCATTCCTTAGGTTCAGGCTCGTCTCCCATGTGCTCTGCTTACCAACGGTTTAGTACAAACTGCCTGCTTCCTGCAGAATCTTGCTGCTTCTGATTTATTTCCTTTTTGGATTTCAACATTCATGGTACACAGTTATCTTTCAGTTTTCCTTCACCCCAAAGCAGCTTGGTGGCTTTTTTGAAATGGGGCTTATCTCCAATGAAGAGACACCCTTTCTTGCTTTTCTCAGCCAATTAGGCAACAGCAAAATGATATGGGTTCTATTAAAATTGCTTCTTAGGTTAGTCTCTCCAGGAGCTTGAAAGCTCCTTTTATTTTAAAGAAATAGAACAAGAAAGGAATATTGTTCCAGAATCATAGCCAAGGAGCTGGTTAAGCTCAAGAGATATATTCATAAGTATTGAAAAAATTCACACTGCTACTCATCATCATGCACTGTTTTCTCCTGGTACCTTAGTTTTTTGCTGCTCTGAAAGCTGACTGGGCTTCTGGAAAAGTACCCAGAACCCCTCAAGTAAATGTCAAATATACAACCTAACTTACCATATAGGCACACCATCTCACATATACCCTCTCAGCCCAGGAGAAAATCTGATTGTTCCTAAGGCACTATTTGTAATAGGTGGACAGAAAAATAGAAATTTCATGTGTACAGATTCCCTGCAGAGCCTCTCCAGAAGGGGAAGCTGCATTTCATACATGGAAATAAGTCAGCCTTCCAGAGGACACGGGTGTTAAGAAGATCTCTCATTACTAGATGTGATTTGTGCTATCTAACAGGGTTCTTATTCTAATCTCCCACCCATTTGCAGTTCACAGGGACCTGCTTTGTAGACAAATTTGGTAGATTTCACCACCGATGAAACCAACAGCCAGCAAAGCCACCATGAACCAGCTGTCTCCCCACAGGTATTTGTGTTTGCTGACAGCAGGTGCCTGAGCACTCAAACCCCCGTCCCCATGTACATGGAGCCTAGAGACGGCACAGGCAGCAAGCTCAGACCTCTGCAGCTCCATGAATGTAAAAGCCAGCGTCCCCGTCCCCATGCTGAGTGCGCGCTGGGAGCTAGCCCTTCCAGCTGTGCACTTGCCTGCTGCCGGCCTGACGCCTAGCACCCGCCTCCGCGGCAGTATACACACCCGAGGGAGGAGCGTGCAACCCCAGGAGAGTGCACCGACATTGGGGGCCCCCCACAGTTGCCGGTGGGCCTGGGGTTGGCTCCAGACCTTGTCGCCTTCCCTGGTGTCTGTCACTGGCCCCTGTCACTACATGGGTACTGCCTCCGGCCCCTGCAGCTAAGTGTGTGCACGCCACTGGCCTAGTCCCCAGCCGCCGGGCCTGGAGGCACTGTTGGGGACCCCGATAGCCCTGCAGCCCCTGGGGAGCCCCTGTCCATGCTTGCCAAGGTCCACAGTTGTCAGTCTAGAGAAATCAAGGACGCACGTTGATGATATCAATCCCTCTACCCTGGCAGGGGCAAAGCATCACCCTGACCGTGACTGACACGTGTTCTGGGTGTTGGTTTGCCTCTTCTGCCTGCAGGGTCTTGGTCATCATCACTGTCTGAGGGCTTAGAGTCTCATAGCCCCCACAGCCTTACCTCAGACAAGCAAGCTGCTTCACGGAGCAGGGAGCCCTTCACCTGCCACACACCCTGGAAGCCCCCCGCATGGCCAGCAGGGAAGGAACAGCTTACAAACATAGCTGAGACATCGTCTGGACACAATGCCTCACAAGGGGGGACATGTTCCTCTAAAATGTAATTTTGGCTGCAAATCAATGACCACGTTATGGTACTGTGCCCCCAAACGCAGAATACAACAGATGGGCGCGGACGGACTTCCTTTGAAAAAGAAAAATGAACAACTACTTTCCTTCTTGCCTATCATTATTTATTGGAAAGGCAAAGAATGTAAAACACTGTACAAGAATAGACAAATGTATCAAAGAATAGGAAGTATAGGCGTTTTCACATAGATGAGGGCAGTTAATACATGATAATAATATTTAAGATCAATGGAAAGAAATGAACTAATATGATTGTGTGGGAACTTTTAGCTATAAACTTGGAAAAAAACTAAAAGTTAGATCTCTACCTTACATGCCATTCGTAAGAATAAGTTCCAGATGGGTTACAGAGTTAAACAATAAAAAAAAAAAAACTAATAAAATTAGAAGGGAGAATGTTTATGACTCAGAAGTAGGAAAGGCCTAAAATAAGAAATAGGTTCTAAACTCATAAAGATTGACAAATACGATGACATCAACATTCAAAACTGTAAAATCAAAAACATTTTAAAAGATTAAAAAAAGTAATAGACCTTACTTTAAAAAGTTAAAAAATAGAAACAAGTCAGTATTACTAACATACGTAACAGAGGCAAGACCCATATCCTAAATATATGAAGAATTCCTTTGTTCAATAAAAGATAAATACAAACAGAAAAATGGTCAAAATATTCGAAGAGGCTGCTCACAGTCAAGGAAATACAAACCGATAGTAATTTGTATTGACTGATAGTCAATTTCTTGTCTGGAAAAGTCCATTGAAAATGGCAATGATACCATTTTAAGCCATAAGCATAGTGAAATTTTCAGAGTTTGATAAAATCGGTGATAACATAGTGATAGGTTTAGTGGGCTTGTATGTTGATACAGCTACTCCAAAGGGCAATGTCATAGTAACTGTAATAACTAAAAATGGACAAATGCTTTAATTTGGAAATTCCACTTCTTGGTAATTCTCCTAGAAAAATAATTGCACAGGTTCATGACGGGGCAGGTGCCGAGACATATGGGGATGTTAATTGGAACATTATTTATAATAGCAAATATAAAATAAAACCAAAATAAGGGACACCTGGGTGGCTCAGTCGGTTAAGTGGCCAACTCTTGGCTTTGGATCAGGTCATGGGTTCGGGGTCATAAGATCGAGCCCCATGTGGGGCTCAGTGCTCAGCAGGGAGTCTGCTTCTCTGCCTCTCTCTCCCTCTGCCCTTCCCCCACTTGGATGCACTCTCTCTCCCAAATAAATAAATAAACCTTTAAAAAAATAAAATCAAAATGAAAACAACCTAAACTCCACCAGGGCAGAAATAGCAGGCACTCGAAGGACAGTGGAGATAAGCACACAGTGGCATTAGAAGATCTGTGAGACACATTATATAGTGACAACACAATACGTGCAGTGTGGTAAATTTATGTAAAACAAAAACAGGCACATATTATCAATCACATAAGCACAGAGCCATGTACTTCTCTAGATCAGTGCTGCCCAGTAGGAATTTCTCTGATGGAAATGTCCTATAATCCTTTGTTGCGTAACATGGTAGCCACTAACCACATATGGCTCTGAGCACGGGATATGTGGCAATTGTGACTAAGGAGCTGAATCTCAAATTTTATTTAATTTAAAATAATTTAAGTTTAAAAAGCTGTATGTGGCCAGTGGCTCCCTAATGGAAGACACAGCTGAAGATTCACATATGCATGATAAATCATCTCCGGGGGACTGTATTCAGGTGTGGAGATGTATCACATAAGTGTATTCCTGTATTACTTGTGTCATTGGACAATTAATAAAGAGCAAAATATAAGAAACATTTCCTCAAAAGATGTACAAAATCTTTTTTTTTTTTTTAAAGCAATTACTGGTCAAATCCTATTTTCTTGGTAATAGTATGCCCCTGGAAATGTGGGGGAGTGACCAACTGGTCAACCCTTAGCTAGAAAAAGGCATGGCCAAAGAAGGTTGGTGCTGCCATCTGAACTGGGGTCCCATCCTGGGTGGGTAGAGCAGGAAGGGCAAGGCCATGTGAGGACTTGAGGCTGAACTAGAAAGACCTACATCAGCAGCCAAATGAAAGAGTGGGAATAAGGCTGAAACAGAAGGGGAAGAAGAGTTGGACGGGCTCAGGAGCCCAAAATAACTGGGCTTGCTTCTGTGAGCCACTGGGTGAGTATACCAGTGGCATCCTCTTGTCTCAAAAGCCCAGGAATGTCTCACTTCGAGTTGGGGTGTGCTGTCTGATGCACACGTAGTCACAATGGACATTCCCACTATTGCACTTATTTAAACAAGTAGCATCCATTCGGCTCATCCTTTCCACCAACAGACCATGTCCCCCATTAATGGCTTGTTAATGTGCTCGGTGCAGATGGATTGAGCATAGAATTGGAGCAGAAGAGCAGTTCCCCTTCAGAGCCCTTATTGTTGTGCCTGCAGACCCAGCCGGGGAATCAGGCAGTTTGATTTAATGATGGATAAATGCCTCACTGCTTCCCAAGTACTGCCGAGTAAAAGAAGGATCGCCAATGGGCTGTTTTATAGAGACCAACCATCCAGCTCTAAGTAGGAACAGACATGTGCTTGTTTTTTCATTTCCAGCTTCCTAAACATAATAAAAAGATCAGATTTAGTGGGCTAAAACCCATAGATAGCAACATCCTGAATTCATCGTTTTTCTCAAGAACAGGATCTGGCCTCAGGGAATAAGCTTAGAAGCTGAATATTCTTCATCAGAATATTTTGTACAAGGTGCTAAGCAGTTTTCACGACACCACTGTTCTATACGTGAGTATAGAACAAAACACGGTAATGAGGAAGGAACTCTGATCAGGAATGACTGGATGCTGCGTGTGATAAGCGAGAGTGTCCACCAATTCCTCAGCTCAGCTCAGCTCAGCAACTTCTCCGTGTGTCCCCAGGCCGCACGACTCCCCGCACTGTGCTCAGGAACATGGGAGAGATGAGGCCGTGGTGGAAAATCAGGGACGATGAGCAGCAGAAGCCAGGGAGTGGCCCGAGGCAAGACAGAGTCCAAGGGGGGATGTGCCCAAGTCAGGCCAGGTCAGGTAGGCAGTGGGAGTGAGGCACAGGCCATCAGGGCCAAGACAGACGGCACACAGCCTCGGGAGCATGGCACAGGGAGGAGGAGACTCAGACAATGCAAGATGGGGCTGGTGAGCAGCAGGGCCTGTCCAGGGAACAAGCTGACATGCATGAGATAGGCAAACGAGACCTGGCCAATCTGGTGGGATCTAGGATCGAGGGCCTGACTTTTGGTAGCCATCCCAGATTGCTCACACTGTGCATTTGTTCAGTAGGTACCACAAACTGAGTGGCTGAAACAAGAGAAATGTATTGTCTCTCAGACCCAGAGGCCAGGACTCTGAAAATAAAGCACTGGCAGGCTTGGTTCCTTCCGGAGGCTGTGGATAGAAATCTGTTTCAGGCTGCTGTCCTTTGCTAAAGGATGGCCATTTTCATGTTCACATGGTGTTTTCCCTATGTGTCTTTCTGTGTTCAGATTTTCTTTTCTTTTTTTTTTTTTTTAAAGATTATATTTATTTATTTGACAGAGAGAGAGAGCGAGAGAGGGAACACAAGCAGGGGGAGTGGGAGAGGGAGAAGCAGGCTTCCCGCGGAGCAGGGAGCCCGATGTGGGGCTCGATCCCAGGACCCTGGGATCATGACCTGAGCCGAAGGCAGACGCTTAACGACTGAGCCACCCAGGCGCCCTTTCTTTTCTTTTTTTAAGATTAATTTATTTATCTGAGAGACACAGAGAGAGAGAGAGAGAGCACGTGCATGAGCAGAGGGGCAGAGGGAGAGGGAGAGAGAATCTCAAGCAGATTCCCACTGAGCACAGAGCCTGACAAGGGGCTCGATCTCACAACCCTGAGATCATGACCTGAACCAAAACCAAGAGTCAGATGCTCAACTGACTGTGCCGCCAGGTTCCCCCAAATTTTCTTTTTTTATAAATATGTTAGTCATATCTGATTAGGGCCCATCTTAATGACCTCATTTTAATTGATTACTCTCAAAATATAAACACACAAAGTCTAGGAACTGTCTACGAAGTGGAAGGAGAGAGTGACTAAGAAAAGGAAAAACATTTAGAAAGACAAAATATTGAGAACTTTATTGTTATCTTAAAATAGAAAGATTTGAGATTCAACTGTACCATTTACTAGCCATCTGATCTCAACAGGCGATGACCAAAAAAAGTGCTCCTGGCCGCATGGGACAACTGTCCTAAATAGAGATGACACTAGCCAGTGACAGCCACCACTTGGGAACTTCAGCTCCCACCTCTGCAAAAGGGAATGCTTATAAAGTCTGCCTTGAGCCACGAAGTCAACCTATAAGTTGGGACAGACCAGTTGAGTTGGATCAGCTGCAAAAAGGACCTCGGGCTTTTGACTTTGAGCTGCTTTTGTAATTCAATATGAAAGTGAGGAAATCACATGTGAACCAAACACGCTGGGAATTTTTGAATCCTGACTACACACAAGCCCGTGAGAACACTTCACAACATTTTACATCAGTTCCCTGTACTAAAGAGGTCCATATGGACTCACATTGTCTTGACCTTTGTTCATCTATTCTTTCTCAAGTGGAGTTCTCGAAAAGCATGGTGCTGACCCTTCTCATGAAATGTGCCTGGCAGCTCAGATTGCTCAACAAAAATACAAAGGCACTTAGGGCTCAACCATTCTCCAAACAACTGCTTTCCTAACTTCGATGTGTGCAGTTGCTGAGTCTGTTTCCAATTATCCTGGGAAGCTGCAACCGTGGCCTCACCCTTTGCTCAGGACAGTGTCGGGCTGCCATGAAGAGAAAGATGTGGAGAACGGTCACCAAGAAAGGGCCCTTCCATTTAAGGGTCATTGACATCTTCGTACGTGTGGCCACATTTATGAAAAATGGGGCCAAAAGAACCATATTCCTTCCACATGTATTTATTGAGCACTTTGATGTTTGGGGACCTATTCAAGGCATCAGGGAAAGAGAGATGGAACAAGACAAAGTTCTGTATTTGTGAAGCTTACATTCTAGTGGAGCAACCAAATGTCTATATCTCTACTTATACCTACACCTGTGTATCTCTATCTTTGTATCTTCTCAACTGTATGCGTGTGTGCAATCTAACTACACATAACAATATGTCTTCTGAGGTCAGATAAAGCAGGACTTGTGGATGAATGTAAAGTTGGAGTGAGGTTATTTATTTTAAATAAGTGGTCCATGAATGGTCCTTTGGAGAAGGTGATGCTTGGCCAAGGATTTGAATGGAGTGAGCTAAGTACAGATTCAGAAAAACAAGTCTTCCAGATGAAGGGACTGGTGAGGGTAAAATGAGTGTCACTGACATGGTGTGAGCTAAGGGAGGTGTATGGCAGAGGGCTCGGTGGAACCATTAGCCAAGGCTCTTTTGCAAACTGCAGGATAATGCTGGATCGCCCATCCCCATCTGCATCCCAGACCTAACCTCTCCCTCCTTCACTTGGAAAAAGTATTATTCACTCAGGCGACAAGAAGACACGCCTGGTCTCATCTTGCTGTTTTCTTCTTCCTCCCATGTTTCCCATTTTCCCCATCACAGCAGCTAAATATTTAATTAATATATTTTTAAACATTTCATTGAAATATAATAAGCATGCAGAAAAGAGCACAGAGATATACAGCTGGATGGATTTTTGTGGACTGTACATGGCCAGATGGAGATACCATCAAGACAGAACCCCAGAAACCCTTGCACGCTTTGCCCTAACACCTCCCCAGGGTAACGGACAGTGTCATTAATTGGGCCCATTTCTGTGCTTTAGATAAATGGAATCATAAAAGTGTCCTTTTCTGCTTGGTTTCCTTCATTTACTTTAACGTGATATTTGTCAGATTCATCTGTATCATTGTGTGCAGCTGTACACCATTAATTCTCATTGCTTATGGTGCTCCATTATGGGAACATGCCACGATTTATAAATGTATTCTATTAGTAATGGGCATTGAACAGTTTCCAACTTTGGGGTATTATAAATAGCGCTGCTATGAATGTTTTAGGATATGAAGTTTGGTGAACACATGTATGTATTTTTGTTGAACGTATGCCTAGGAGAGGAATTGCTCATACAATAGGTGTGTGTTGATATGGAGTAGATCTTACCACAGGGTTTTTCAATATTGATTCGCTTAAAAATAACATTTATTTTTAAGGTACTAAAAGTAGCGCTTATTATTGTTGGGAATTTGGAAAACAGAATAAAATAAAATGAAATGAAACTACGTATTAGTTTTTATTTTTGCAGTTACAGAATTGGGATCATGCTATATGCCCTTCTGTTTTCATTTTACATTTGTAACATTTTCAGTATAATTAAATGTTTTTCTTTTTTTTTAAAGATTTTTATTTATTTATTGAGAGAGATAGTGATAGAGAGAGAGCATGAGAGGGGGAGAGTCAGAGGGAGAGGCAGACTCCCCGCTGAGCAAGGAGCCTGATGCGGGACTCGATCCCGGGACTCCAGGATCATGACCTGAGCCGAAGGCAGTTGCTTAAACAACTGAGCCACCCAGGCGCCCCTAATTAAATGTTTTTGAAAAGTGAAAATGTTAATGACAGCATCTGGATATGTCAAAATAAATTTAATTAGTTAAATTTAAAAAATATTTTATTATTATAAACAGTGCTTCCATGAATATTACTACATGAATTTTATGCACATTTCTGATTATTGTCCCTGAATATATTTTGAGAAACAATTTCTGAATCAAAGGACTTACTGCAATTAAAGCTCTTGCTTTATGCTGCCTAATTTTTCTCAGAAAATTGAAAACAGAACTCATTTACAGTTCTACCAGCATTTGACTGATTAATTCCATTGACAACATAAGGATATACTCTTTTATCAATTAACATTACATGATAGCAATTAAGGTTAAAAGTATGCGTTAATTGGCGCTTTGCATCTTTGGTAACTACTCTGTTCACATCTTTTGCTCATTTTCTGGGGGTATTCAAGTTTTTCCAGTGACTTGGTAGTACCTTTATATTTTCCAATTATGAACTGCATCTTTATTGTGTCCTCATCTTTTCACCTATATGCTCATGTTCTGTGAAAGAAGCCTCATGCCCCATAGGCAGAAAAGGCTTGAGAGCTACAATTCACCTTCCTTGAAAGGAAAGTGCGTCTATGTTTTGGATTCACATCTGTACCACTTACATCATTTCTATTTGTGGTGAGCTATTGATTACAGATGATTTGTAATTGGAATGGCAATTAGAAGTGTGACCCTCTGCATTGTTCTTAAGCCCGTATAAATGAAAGAACTACAAGTGACCTAGGGGACAGCCTCATCCAGTGTCCTCATTGTAAAGACAGGAAAATTGAGGCACAGATCACATCAAAGATTTGCTAAAGGTCATAACCAGAGATTGGTGTCAGAGAATTAAAACTCAGGTTTCCTTTCATTGATCACTTCATTGGCTCTTGAAAAACAATCATACCCTTCTCTCTATGAATTTCTTTTGTGTTACATGCACACAGACACACATATTGTATTTCTCATTTTCTCTGGGAATCGTGTTCATTTGGTGTAGGACACTGGCAGGTAGAGGTCCCTGAACACTAGCTCCTGAGAGACCCTGCTTAACGTCTGGCTCCTCTCTCCTTGGGTTCCAGAGCGGAGGTCTCGGCCTCGGTCTGACTTCCCGGATGACTGGGTAAACCACTATGGAGAACACACTTGTCCCTGTATATCTCCCCGAGGTCTCTTCTGTGACTGGTGCCTGAGGCTGGTTTCCTCCATGATTCCTTTCTGGTGCTCAGATCCATATGTAGAGGTAGAACCTAAATGAGCTCCTGGAACCCTTCCAGGGCCTTGTGGGAAAGCTGGAGTATGACCAGTGCCAAATGGGCCTGTGTGCAAGTTGGACAGGATCCAGAGATGGAAAGATGTCTGAATTACTCTGAGTGCATCCTTTCAGTGGACATTTCCTAAAGCAAGACTGGCCCCTGAGGATGACATCTCATTAGAGCCCAGTTTCTTGGCAGTGTTCTCTGTAAATCTACAAGGAAGTTTACTTCAAAACCCCAAATCTGGAATATATCTCGCATCATAAAATCAGACTTGCAGAAAATTTCAAAGTGGCATGAGAAATTGAGGTCCAGGGGTAGGTAATCATACTGAGCCACACTTCATGGTTGGCTGTTCATTACAGTAGGATGGATTCACCACCCTGGCCAGCTTGAAATCATCTGGCTTCAGGGTACAAATTTGGAACTGTGAGGTAATTCAAGAAGGAATCTTGCAGGAATTTCTGAATTGTAACACCTACATCATTCCAACCAAACTAGCTTTAAACACTTCATACGTTGACTGTTTTCAGATTTCAAAAGTAAACATGTGAAGATTTCATTTTGCACAAGTTTATAAACATTCTAAGGTTAGAATGCATAATACACGACTAGCATTCATTTTGCATGTCCTGCTTCAGGAAACTTAAAAAGTGTAGATAAGCCAGAGAACACTGGCTAATGTCTAGACTAAGATAATCTGTAAGTCACTAATTGTTTTTCCATTTATAATTCAGGTAAAACACAGGGTTTCTTTTTTTTCACAGTAAGTTTCTTGGTTTAGATTGTCGTATCTCTTCATAAAATAATTTCAGAGCTACTTTAGGAATTGTTCAAATCTCATGTCTTCTCTTTAATCAAAAGAACAAAGTTAAGCCAATATTTCCAAATGGAAAATATCATTAATCAAAGGAAAAGTATGATTTAAACCAACTGCCACTGGAATTGAGCAATGAAAAAGAAAACTTTCTCATGTGTTCGCTGTTCCTCCTTACGGTGAAAATAGCCCATGCTTTGTTTTCAGACTTTACCAAGGGAGATAGAGCAGAAAATAAATCACAGCTAGTGGATCTCTTCCTTCCAGCTGTCTGCATAGTCTGTATTGATCGCTGCTGAAATAGCTGTGGTTTATGCTGATTTATCCATGTAACACCCCATGAACAGGGGCAGCTCCCTGGGTTCCCAGAGCTTCTGCATGGGAACTTGGGAAAGGGTCTTAACACTGAACATACTGTGCTTTGTCCCCTACACAGCGCTTACTAGCAGGAGACTGCTTATCACAGCAGCCTGGATACCAGACTCATTAAAATGGGGGACGCTGAGATCTCTGATTCTGTAAAAATATCTGAACGTGTTTTGGAACAATAAGCAAGCAGCAGCTAGACTGAGGATTGTTTGGTGACTTCCGTGTTCACAGTTGACGGTGGGATATTGTCTTTTCTGAAATCTTGAGTTATTATTGTTTCCCTAGCTTTATTGAGGTATGACTGGCAAAGAAAATTGTATATGTTTAGGTTATACAACAGGATTTTTAAAGCATGAAGAGTTAATCTTCACATACATTGCAAAGCGATTATCACTCTCAAGTTAATTAACACATCTATCAACTCACATATTTACCCTCTTTTGTGGTGAGAAGACTTAAGATCTACTCTCTTAATAAATTTAAGTATACAATGCAGTATAGTCACCATGCTGTACTTAGATCCCCGGTACTTGTTCATCTTACTACCGGAAATTTGTATCCTTTGACTAACCTCTCCCCATCCCCACCACCTCCCTGAATCCCTGGCCACCACTGTTCTACTCTCTGGTTCTATGAGTTTGAGTGTTTTAGAGCCCACATATAAGTGAGATCATATAGCAGGAGAGTGGGCATCCTAGTCTTGTTCCTGATCTTAGAAGAAAAGCTTTCAGCTTTTCACCATTGAGTATGATGTTAGCTGTGGATTTGTCATATATGGCCTTTATTATGTTGAGGTACATTCTTTCTATACCTAATTTGTTGAGATTTTTTTTTTCTCTTGAAAGAATGTTGAATTTTATCAAACTTTTTTTTTCTGCCACTATTGAGATAATCATATGATTTTTATCCATTATTTCATTAATGTGGTGTATCACATTCATTGATTTGCATTATGGTGAACCATCCTTGCATCCCATGGGTAGAGCCCACTTGATCATGGTGTATGATCCTTTTAATGTGCTGTTGATTTCAGTTTGCTAGTATTTGCTGACAATTTGGCATCTATGTACATCAGGGATATAGGTCTATAATTTTCTTTTCTTGTAGTGTCCTTGTCTGGTTTTGGTATCAGGGTAATGCTGGCCTTGTAAAATGAGTTTGCAAGTGTTGTCTCATTATTAAAGGAAGGATTTAGTGAAATTTCAGAGGACAGTAGGCACTTACAGGCTGCAGAATGAGCATGGGATAAGCATGAGAACAAAATATCCCTTCTTTACTGGTCATACGGCCGATGGCACATCACTGAAACCCTTTGAGCCTCAGCAACCGTCAGTGAAACTGGAACCATGCCACCTTACCTTGATATGAGAAACTAATGGAGATAATCAATGAGGACACACTCAATGAAGTAGAGCAATGGAACAGAACAAAGAAACCAGAAAGAGACCCATACTTATACGCCCAACTGATTCCTGACTGAGGTGAAAAGGCATTTCAGTGGAGGAAGAATAGCCTTTTCAATAAATGAATAAGTGGTATACAGCAACTGAGAATCTATAGGCCAAAATATAAAATAAAATTTACCTTGACTGACACCTCATATGTTATGCAAAAATTAACTCAAAATGTATCACATGTTTATATATAAAGTGATTTAATAGAGTTTCATTAATAGCCCCAAACTGAAAACAATCAAAATGCTCATTGGTTGAATGGACATAGGTTGAATGGACATAGGAGTAGGTGAAGAATTCTTAGACTTGGCAATAAAAGCATGATCCATAAAAGGAAAAATTGATAACCTAGACCTCATCAAAACTGAAATCTTTTGCTCTTTGACTCTGTTAAGAGGCTGAAAAGACAAGCTTCAAATTGGGAGAAAGTATTTGCAAACCACACATCCAACAAAGACTTAATCTAGAATGTATAAAGAACTCAAATCTTCAACAAAACAAGAAAGAATATCTAATGGAAAAAAGACGGTCTCTTCAACAAATGGTGTTGGGAAAACTGGACAGCAACATGCAAAAGAATGAAACTGAACCACTTTCTTACACCATACCCAAAAATAAATTCAAAATGGATGAGAGACCTAAATGTGAGACAGGAAACCATTAAAATCCTAGAGGAAAAACTCAGGCAGTAAGCTTTTTGACATCAGCCATAACATCTTCTTACTAGATAGGTCTCTTGAGACAGGGATAAAAAAACAAAAATAAACTACTGAGACTTCATCAAAATGAAAAGCTTCTGCACAGTGAAAGAAACAATCAACAGAACTAAAAGACAACCTATGGAATGAGAGAAGATATTTGCAAATGACATATCTGATAAAGGGTTAGTATCCAAAGTATATAAGGAACTTACCAAACTCAACACCCAAAAAACAAATAATCCAGTTAAAAAATGGGCAGAAGACATGAACAGGTATTTCTCCAAAGAAGATATACGATGGCCAACAGACACATGAAAAGATGCTCAGCAGCACTCACCATCAGGGAAATACAAATCAAAACCACAGTGAGATACCACCTCACACCAGTCAAAATGGTTAAAATGAACAACTCAAGAAACAACAGATGTTGGCGAGGATGCAGAGAAAGGGGAACCCTCTTATACTGTTGGTGGGAGTGCAAGCTGGTACAGCCACTCTGGGAAAGAGTATGGAGGTTCCTCAATAGTTAAAAATAGAACTACCCTATGATCCAGCAATTGCACTACCAGGTATTTACTCAAAGGATACAAAAATACTACTTCGAAGGGATATATGTGCCCCTGATGTTTATAGTAGCATTATCAACAATAGCCAAATTATGGAAAGAGCCCAAATGTCCATTGACTGATGAATGGAAAAAGAAGATATGGTGTATATATGTATATGTGTGTGTGTGTGTGTGTGTGTGTGTATATATAATGGAATATTATTCTGCCATAACAAAGAATGAAATCTTGCCATTTGCAATGACATGGATGGAGTTAGAGGGTATAATGCTAAGCGAAATAAGTCAGTCAGAGAAAGACAAATACCATATGATTTCACTCATACGTGGAATTTAAGAAACAAAACAAATGAACAAGGGGAGGGGGGAGAAAAAGAGAGGCAAACCAAGAAACAGACTCTTAACTATAAAGAACAAACTGAGGGTTACTGGAGAGGAGGTAGATGGGGGAAGGGGTTAAATGAGTAACGGGGATTAAAGAGCGCACTGTGGTGATGAACACCGGGTGTTGTATGTAAGTGATGAATCACTAAATTCTATACATGAAACTAATACGGTACTCCATATAAACTAGCTGGAATTTAAATAAAAACTTGGAAAGAAAAGGAAACAAAACAAAACAAAAAGAACTCTAAAGCTCATGGTAACAATTAAAAAAAGATCAAATTAGAAAATGAGCAAAAGACATAGACTGACATTTTACTGCAAAGAATATGCAGATGGCAAATAAGCACATGAAATGATGCTTAACATCATTAGCCACGAGGGAAATGTATATTGAAATCACAGTGAGATATCACTACACATCTACTGGAATGGCTAAAATAGAAAGTGACAACGCCGAATGCTGTCAAGAATGTAGAGAAACCGGATCACTCATACATTACTAGTGGGAATATAAAATGATCTAGTCACCCTAGAGAAGAATATGAACAAAAGTAAAAAAATGCTTTTACTACATGACCTATCAATTTCCTTTTTGGCATTTATCCCAAAGAAATGGAAACATACAAAACCTTGTCCATGGATATTCTGAGAAACTTTGTTAATAATAGCCCAACCTGGAAATGATCCAAATATCCTTCAATAGACGACTAGATAAACAAACTGTGGTACATCCATACTATGAAATAAAAAGCAGTAAAAAGGAATGAACTATTGCTACACATGACCTGGATGGGTCTAAAGTGAAAAAAGGCAATCATAGGTTATATACTATATGGTTTTATTTATATGGCATTTTTGAAATACTCCATTGTGTCTTGAAATGCCGTATTAAAAATTATAGTGATTGGGGAGCCTGGGTGGCTCAGTCGGTTAAGTGTCTGCCTTCAGCTCAGGTCATGATCTTTGGGTCCAGGGATTGAACCCCACATCAGGCTCCCTGCTCAGCGGGGAGTCTGCTTGTCCCTCTCCCTCTGCCCCTCACCCCTGCTTGTGCTCTCTCTCTCTCTCACTCTGCTCTCTCTCTCTCTCAAATAAATGAATAAAATCTTTTAAAAAATTATAGTGATGGAGAACAGATTCGTGGGTGTCAGGTGCTGAGTGGGAAAGGGGAAGAGGTATCTGTGTCTAAGGATAGTAAGTACCAAGGATCTTTGTGATGGAGCTGTTCTTTATCTTGACGGTGGTGGTCACATAAATCAACACATGCAGTAAAATTGCATAAAACTAGTACACACACACACACACAAATGAATACCCATCAAACTGGTGACGTCTACATAAGGTTGATAGATTCTATCAATGTCAATTTCCTGATTATGATATTGTACTATAATATACAATAAATTACTAATGGCAGAAATAGGGGAAAGTGTGCACAGAATCTCTTTGTATTGTTTCTTACAACTGCGTGTGAATCTACAAGTATCTCAAAATAAAACGTTTTTAAAAATGCAAAAAATAATAGAAGATAAATAAAATTCAATATGTACAGCAAAAGAGACTAAAAGGTAATGTGAGATAGATGGATGAGTCCGAGAAACTGTCTGAGCAATAGTCACATACAGAGAGAGCTGAGAAAATGCTTGGTGGCTGATGTTGCTTAAGGATGTAATCCAGCAAAATAAATTGTTAGGTAAACAAACAATCACAAAAAAAGAAATGGGATCCTGAAAACAGGGGCTGGAGGCCCAGAGGTGCGGTAAATGAAAGAGTGTCTTGGGATGCGACTCTGCAGCTTTCCAAGAGAACAACCCTAGGGATTAGAGCAACGAACCAGAAAACTCCAGGAAAAGATCGCTCTGGGAGGAAAATAGAGTGTTTCATGCTCTAGACATTTTAACCGTGGATTTGGATGAACTTGAAGATATGTAGAAGACACATCATTATTCTTACAAAAGAAACAAGAAAGAAATGAGAAACTCCAAGGAAAACAGAAAACTCTGAAAACTGGGGCCCAAATGTGAACAAGTCAAATGTGCCATATTTTAAGCAACTGATGCAGAATAAGGAAACCAAATATATTTTATCTCAATGCTATGAAAATTTGCAGCCCGGGGATCATACCATGAGACCACACAGAGATATAATTCTTGCAGACCACTTTACCATGAAATGGATAATATTTTCAGTAATAACAATGTTAATATCATTACTTAACTTTTAAACTTTTGAATTCAACCATAGACAAAGTATGGAAGACATAATTATGGTTACAAAACACTGAGACTGCTAAAAGTTGGACAGTTTGAAAATAAAACTGGCAGAAGGTAGAAAGTAGGCATGAGAGAATGGGGGGAGGGAGGGAAGTGTGAGAGAGAGACTGAGAGAGAGAGACTAATACTTTCATCTTTCATTAGGAAACACAGAACAAGGAATAGAAATACACGTCTATCATTTAAATTAACAAACCAAGGAAAAGAGGCAAATATAGGTGAGTAGTCTTAAACCATATTCTGGTGCCAACTAAGCCTGGGTTCCAATCCCAGCTCTGACCTGAGTTATTCCATTACATTGAACAAGTTAGTTAAACCCTTTGTACCTTTTTCCCCCATCTGTAAAACATAATTGGCAATAGAGTCTGCCTCAAGGTTGTTACAAAGATGGAATGAGTTAATATTTGTAAAGTACTCAGTGCCTGGCAATAGCAGGTACTATGTAAGTATTTGATAAATAAACCATGACGTTTTGGGAAAGGCTCATGGGAGTAGAGGTCAGGAATGGTGTATGAAGTCATCACATTCATTGTGAACACTAGCCTAGCACTGAAAATAAGGAATGGAAATATTTTCATGTTTTTGAATCTATGAAGAGATGAATGAAAACCAGAAAAGCTGAAAGAGAATAGCTTTAGAACAAGGACTAGGCATGGAGAAGGATGAGGTGTGACACGGTCTCTTTTTTATTTAAAAAATACACACACACACACACATACACACACACACTCACACAAAGTCAAGCACAAGGCAAAGGCAAGGGCTAAGGCTTGACAGATTGAACTGGTGAAGGAATAATGAATCCTTTTTAGATAAAGACAGTTTATTGTTTATGTAAACAGTCGAAGCAAGAGTGGCCGAATGTGCCAGCTCCCTGTGGCTCTTACCCAGTGTGATGCCCAAACCAAAGTGGACAGATGACTGCGGCATGAGTGATGGGACACCCTCTGCC
>NC_138374.1:35039752-35096666 GCF_054177405.1 Leptonychotes weddellii | reverse complement strand
CTGAGTGCCCTGGTGAACTGTTTCTAATATACCAACTCATGCTCAGGACTTGAATTGAGAGTCCCCACACATCTGGTAGCACAGCATCCACATAATGGAGGAGTGACCACATTTAGAGTCAGACAGACCAGGTTTCCAGATCCAACCTCACCTTTGTATGGCCCTGGGGAATTCCTCTTAATTCCTTGACCAACTACTTCCTCATTTGTAAAATAGAGATAATAAAGCATACCTTGCTGAATCATTGAGAAGTTTGGAGATGCATGTATAAATTTATAGCACATCTTAAGTCTTTACTAAATGGTAGTTTTTATTAATATGCCAATGAAACCTTAGAATGCAAGTTATTTTTAATAACAGAAAATTCTAAATAGCACCATCAATTCATAGTTGTCTTCCTAACTATGTAAAACAATGATATTCACATGAAGCCCTCAAATCTTCTCATAAATATTTACTGAGCACCCACCATGTGCCATGCCCTGTGTTCCAAGTTGGAATCATACCAGTGAACAAAATCAGCCAGGTTACAACTAATGGTGGAAAAACAGTTCACTGAGAACCACTGAGGTACCAGGGGTAGCCATAGTGGAAGAAAACAGAGACACTCACTCTGCGTCCTTTTAACTTCTCCTCGTTTGATTTTCCATATAAAAATCAGGAATAGATTTTTATATCTGGCTCTTAGAAGAAAAAGTCAAAGAGATCTGGAAAGATAAATTCAAAAGCAAACTGACCAACATAGCCTGGGGTTGGTCCAAGAACATTCCTATTCAGGACTAGATCTTGGCTTTCATCAGCCTGGTAGTTTAGGACTCCCTGTTCTTTCCCAGACTTTCCACCAGGCAGCTGTAAGTGTGACTGTGACTTCCTTGGGCCCAGACTCTCCCCTGATGGTCAGCAGGCTTCTCTGCCCCTGGTGGAATGGCCAACAGAGTCTCATCCACCCTGGTTCTGTATATCCTTCCTCCAACACCAGTGGACTTCCTGTGACTTATTTCCTGAGACAGATCTCGTTTCTTCTTGAAGGAGGAGACTTCAGTTCCTCCCTTACTCTGTTGAAAAATTTAACCTTTATATGAGAAAAAGCTAATCTTCCATCTTGCACATAATACAGCATCTCTCCTCAGACGTGAACATTATCATTGTCCCAAAATTACCACAGTTGAAGCCATCTGTAGGTGTGACTAAAAAAAAACAACGAGATGAAGCTGATTCTCTCTGCCCAATACAATGTGGGGTCCTCAGATGTCCAGGACAAAAGGTCAGATCCACATGCACAGTAATTAAGTGACCCCCAACTCTGGGGGTCACTGTGGCCATACACAGGGTGGCTTAAACCAAACCTTTTCTATTTTTTTTAAAAAGGATTATGACAAAAGTTAAACCTGAACTGTTCTTCTACATCTGCAGTATCTTAGGCACCACACAAATAGCTCAGAAAAGTCTCATGAAACCACCCGCATGTCCTTTCCCATCCCAGCCGCCACCCAAGGCTTTCGCATGAGAACACTTCCAGCCCAAGAACTGAGTTTGGCAGCTATTGACTCAGCCCTTTGTTAAGGAGGACATGGGACTGTGATTTCTGGCCTGAAGAGTTGAGTCTGTAATAGATGAGGTGTCTGGGGAAAGTCTCAGGGAAAAAAGAAATGAGTAAACAGGCTCTGGACTGCACCTCCAGACACCCTTCACTTGACCTACCGGGCCTGTGGAAGACATGGAGGTTTTTGCTCCAATGGCTTCAGCATTTTCCAATTGTCCATGGATTTGGAACATTTTTTGATATATGTCAGCCACTTTCATATTGCAATACCAAAATTCATTTCTCCAGCACATCTCTCCTTTGAATTATGCTGTCCCAAATGGTGGGAAAGCATTATTTAAATTGAGCTAAAAAAAAAAAAAATCCAGTCCTTGAGCTATAAGCCAAGGTCTTCACAAGCCAAAAAAAGCTCTCACTAAAATGTAAAATGAAATGGCAGGCAGACCCGGGATGTGTTATTGTATGATGTTTGAAGGAAAGACCAACATCATTTAAGCAGAAGGTTCAAGTGATTTTCAAGCAACCACAAAGCTAATGATTATTACCTGTTATAGGAGAAGAGAGGCCAATGTAGTGCCTGAGTCAAGGGCATGTGGCCCAGGTGACTGCAACAAGAGGCAGCCAAGAGAGGAAGTCAAAATAGGAGATCTCAAAGTGAGGGGGAGGCCCAAGAAGGGAATCAGTCAGAATGAGTGGGAACCTTGAGCAAGAAAGAGACTAAAGTCTTGGACATTTATCAGATAAGAGTGCAGGCTGGTATAACCTTGAAAAATTTACCTATTTATTAGAAGATTTATGTGAATATTATTGTTTTATACAGTTAGGAAGACAGAACTGTAAATTGATAGTGCTGTTTAGAGTTTACTATTATTAAAAATAACTTATATGCTAAGGTTTCATCTGATGTGTTAACAATAGCTACCATTTAGTTAATATTTAAGATGTTCCCTCATCTGTTAAATGACAGTTACACCTTACCTCATGGGGATGTCATGAGGCTTGAATTAGGTTATGTATATACATATAAACATACATGATGCTGGGCATCATGCTTGACACATAATAAAAATCACAATAAATAGTAGTTATCAGCATCAACACCACTGTTACATAGCTTGTTTCTGAAAATAAAATTTATTACTTCAAGAGAGACATTGAAAATAGATTGTAAAATAGACTGTTGGACACACTCTTGCTTTTAAAACATTATCTTTCATAATTTGGCTATTATTGATAATGCTGTTATAAACATCAGGGGCATACGAAGCCCTTTGAATTAGTATTTTTGCATTCTTGGGTAAATACCTAGTAATGCAACTGCTGGATCATATGGTAGTTCCATTTTTAACTTTTTGAGGAACCTCCATACTGTTTTCCAGAGTGGCTGCACCAGTTTGCATTCCCACCAACAGTATAAGAGGGTTCCCCTTTCTCCGCATCCTCGCCAAAACCTGTTGTTTCCTGTATTGTTGATTTTAGCCATTCTGACTGGTGTGAGGTGGTATCTCATTTTAGTTTTGATTTGTATTTCCCTGATGGTGAGTGTTGCTGAGCATGTTTTCATGTGTCTGTTGGCCATCTGGATGTCTTCTTTGAACAAATGTCTATTCATATCTTCTGCCCATTTTTTAATTGGATTATTCATTTTGGGGGTGTTGAGTTTGATAAGTTCTTTATACATTTTGGATACTGACTCCTTATCCAGTACGTCACTTGCAAATATCTTCTCCCATTCAGTAGGTTATCTTTAGTTTTGTTGATTGTTTCCTTTGCTGTGCAGAAGCTTCTCATTTAGCCCAAGTGTCCCTTGACCGATGAATGGATAGGGAAGATATGGTATATATATATACATATATATATATATGTATATATATATGATGGAATATTACTCAGCCATAAAAAAGAATGAAATCTTGCCATTTGCAATGACATGGATGGAGCTAGAGAGTATTATGCTAAGTGAAATAAGTCAGAGAAAGACAAACACCATGTGATTTCATTCATATATGGAATTTAAGAAACAAAACAAATGAGCAAAGGGAAAAAATGGGGGGGGCAAACAAAGAAACAGACTCTTAAGTATAGAGAGCAAACGGATGGTTACCAGAGGAGAGGTGGGCAGGGGGAGGGGTGAAATAAGGGCTGGAGATTAAGAAGAGCACTTGTGATGAGCACCGGGTAATGTATGGATGTGTTGAATCACTAAATTGTACACCTGAAACTAATATTACACTGTATGTTAACTAACTGGAATTTAAATAGAAACTTTAAAAAAGTAAAACATTGTTTTGTAACAAAAGGAATGACAAGTAATATCAGTAGATGAAACTCTCCAAGAGGTATCTGTGGTAAGAGGAATGGTGTCCCTCCCAAGGATGTCCACCCCTTACGCCTGGAAACTGGGTATGTTACCTTACATGGCAAAAGGGACTTTGAAGATGTGATTAAGATTATGGACCTTGAGGTGGGAAGACAATTCTACACTGTCTGGTTGAGCCCAATCTAATTAGATGAGTCCTTAAAAATGGAAGAGAGAGGTAGAAGAGTGGTCAGAGAGATAAAACATGGGAAGGACTCATCCACCAGCATCATTGGCTTTGAAAATGGAGGAAAGGGGCCTTAAGCCAAGGATTCCAGTGACCTCTAGAAGTTAGGGATGGCTCTTAGCTTATAGCAGCAAGAAACTAGGAACCTCAGTCCTGCAACTGCGAGGAATTGAACTGATTCAATGATCTGAATAAGCAGGAAAGAGATTCTCCCTCCAGAAAGAAATGCAGCCTGCCAATACCTTGATTGTAGTTTGGTGAGGCTATACTTGATTCTGATCCACAGAACTGTAAAATAATAAATTTATACCATCAAAGCCACTAAATTTATGGTAATCTGTTATAGCAGCAATAGGAGGCTAATATTCCATGTCCAGAAATAAAAGATGTTTTCTCAGAGGGCAGAGAGTTCTCTGTCACTGGATATTTTAGACATCTTCTATGATCCATACACTTTTTTTTTTAAGAGAGAGAGAGACAGACAGAGAGAGCATGCAGAGGAGCAGAGGGAGGGCAGAGGCAGAGGGAGAGGGAGAATCCCAAGCAGACTCCCTGCTGAGCATGGAGCCTGACGCAGGCTTGAACTCACGACCCTGAGATCATGACCTGAGTGGAGATCAAGTGAGCCACCAAGGGATCCCAATCCATACACTATATTAGTTTCTCCTTTAAAACTCAAAATACCTCAGTGAACTATGTTCTGTTCACATTTTATGACTGAATGAACAGGTTTGGAGAGGAAAATTAGCAAATTATACAACACTAGACTGGGGTCTTCCTGACTTCAAAATTGATGCTGTGATAGTTTATCACTCTTCCTCCCCTATGCTTGACATATGTAGGGGGGATTTAGTTGTGAAGATTAAAGAAATAAATGAGGGGTTGAATGCATGTATTTATTATAGCTCTGAGACCTTTTAAAATTAGGATGATAGGGGCTTTTCCCCCTTGACTTTCCACAGAGAACTTGCCTTTGTATAAATGATTATCTAAAGCATTACATTTCACCCCGATGCCCAAAGCTAAATTTCTCTCACTCTACCCCCACATGCTGATGCTGTCCTTACAAACTCATATCTGATTCTTCAAGATTCTCAAGTCACCTGTAAGAACACAAATGCATTGTCAACAACAGGAAAGCTTTGTTTAATAATTTAGTTCAGAACTTTGAGGCTTGCTAGACAAGGAATGTCTCCACTGGGGAGTGGCAGGTGATTGCATAGTCTCAATCATATCTCTTGGCCTCATCTGATCATTGGGATCCTTCCTCATCTCTTGAGTGCATGCACGTCTTTTCCACCTGGCATATTCTGCCTCCCTAAATCCAACATAACACCATGAAGACCTGAGGAATACCCCCAGGACTACCTTCTTTTGTCTTTTTTTGTAGAGGTTTGGAACCAGATTGCCTACCTAGACTCAGAGCTGGCCTTGCCATGTGCTAACTGTAAGGCCTTGAGTAATCTACAGAACTACGCTAACCTTGAACTTGCTCAACTCTAAAGGATATAATAACAGCAGATGTCTCCCAAGGTTTAGTGGAGAAGCATTGCGATCTGTCGTGTAAAGCTCTTAGTAGAGTATCTACAATAATATATACTCTAAAAAGTGTTGTTGTTTTTGTTACTGTTGTTGTTGTTACTAATGGAATAAAAACTTTTCGTATGACTTCTTTCAGATTTTCATCCTGGTGCCAGTGAAGTCTAGAGAGCTAGGGGTTTGTTGTGGATGTAGAGCTCAGAGAAGCTCCACCTGGGGCATATGGTAGCCAGCAGCCAAAGGTGATAGACTATGCAGCTCTTGAAATGTAACTAGTCTAAATAGAGATGAGTGTCAGTACAGAAAAAGAATATAAAATACCTGTTGATAATTCTATATTAATTACATGTTTAAATGATAATATTTTAAGTATTGGGCTATTATTAAAATTAGTTTCATTTATGTATTTTTCTTTTTTTAAATATGGTGACTAGTAAATTTAGAATTCCATATGTGCCCCCCCCCATTGTTTTTCACTGGAAAGCAATGACCTGGTGTTCACTTCCTTATTAAACAACTCAAATACAGTGTCAGCCTGTGCTACACACAGGAGAGAAGACCTCCCAATCTGTTTAGAACTCAAGGGGAGGTTCTAGAAAACCACAGCTTTTATAAATGTTTAACGAAGTAACTTATATTCAGTGACACAGAGATGAGCATATGGAATTCAATGACTATTAGCTAATATTATTACTATTACTTTCTCCATACACTATTATACCATCAAAGCCACTAAATTTATGGTAATCTGTTATAGCAGCAATAGGAGGCTAATATTCCATGTCCAGAAATAAAAGATGGTTTCTCAGAGGGCAGAGAGTTCTCTGTCACTGGACATTTTAGACATCTTCTATGATCCATACACTTTTTTTTTTAAAAGGTGCAAGGTTGTAGATTCTCTGTGCTTCAAAAGGGGGAGTCACCTAACCTACCTCCGAGCTAGTGAGTTTCTGGACAGCGCAGCGTGGGCTGCACTCCGGGAGAAGGATTGGTGAACTGGCTGATCCTGGAGCCAGCATGGCTGGCAGCAGGGTCGTGGGCGTCTGCCTGGGTCCATGGAACCTGGTGAGGCCACCCTGTGTGAGCCCCCCACACCGTGCCCCATAACTGCAGGGCGAGGAGGGTGCGAGGGGACAGGTGAGAGATCTGCGGATTGCTGACTTGAGTGGTGCAGAGAATGGAGGTTTGTGTGAAAATGCTGGGAGTGCCTGTGCTTTCACCATATTCCCTGGGAACCGACTGATTTCTCTCCCTTGTATCTTACCCCCACCAAGATCTCCAGGGACCAAAGTGTCTCCTTGTGAGGTGCAGACCGCTGGTGATTTATCTGAGGTTCTCCTGCCAAGTGGTCTCAATGTTTCACAGGTTTCCACCAGAGCATCTCATCTGCCTTCCCCCTCTCTCAGTTGCTTTACTTCTCAGTATTAGATGCTAAATAGATTCGGATGGAAAATTTGGCTTGCTCTTCTCCTTCCTGGCCACTGCCTGTGTTAGCTCCCACAAATAAAACCTAAGCTGACAGCAGTGGAATTTATGAAGACCAGTAAGAAATGAGCTCTGCAGGACGGCATCTCATGCAGCTGACCTTAACAGGGCTGGGGTCTCTGTTTCCAGGCCAGACGGCACAATGGTACATCCTGGACTCTTGCAATTGCAATAACCAGATAAGCCACGCTCATTCAAAGAAAATGGCTTATTTTCTCTGGAATCCTCGGGTTGGAATATGCCGTGGGACTCAACTGCCCCTCCATCCCACACGGCCCAGAGTTCCCAGTTACCTCTGGGGCTGCCTCATCCTGCAGTTGGGTACAATTATTTAAATCCCACCCTAGGGACCTAGCTTGAGCTCCAAAGAGAATACGTCCAGAGAACTCCTTGTATCATTTTCCTTCTGATGATTTAGTTGTAGAAGAACAGAAACAATGTAAGCTTGGTAACGCCTTCCAAATCTCCAAAAAAAGCTGTTTCTGTTCCCAATGCACCAGGCAGTGTCCTTCCCCAGAATGGTGATGTGGGCATAGTCTCCAGGGATGTGACAGAGCTCCATGGAGATTATATTTTACTGGTGGAAGGTAGTACCCTCAGGAGTCAAAAGGAACTGGTCACAAGATGCCAATGTGCTTTCTCAATCAGGCTCACTTGCCCCAGTGTTCTAAGTGTGTGGAGGCCGTCTGCACACAAGATTGAAAACATGCTCCTTCCAACCCTGAAATAGAAAATAAATAAATATGCCAAATGAACATTTGATTTCTGTTAAGTACACATTATATATACATATACACACATACACATATATGTGCAAACACGTATTTATATATGTACACACATGTACAGTACCTACATACCACATGAACACACAAACATACATACATGCCTATATAAGCACATATATACATATGCATGTATGTATACACACGTGCATGCACAAACACACACACATGCTTGCACACCCCTCCCCTGTCTGTTTCAAATCTCTCCTGACACGTTGGCAACGTTTGGGGCAAATTGAAACCTGGATGAAAAGTTCACCAACTCCAACTCCTTGTGGTGTGTGGCTCCGTGGCTTTCAGAGCTGGGCCCTGGACATCAAACAACTTTAGAGCCAGCCTATGATAGAAACATCTGTCACGCTGAGTTAAGAACATGCTCAGAGAGGGGCGCCTGGGTGGCTCAGTTGGTTAAGCATCTGATTTTTGATTTCGGCTCAGGTCATGATCTTAGGGACATGATCTCAGGGTCGTGAGATCGAGCCCCACCTGGGGCCCAGGGCCAGCTCCCCGCTCAGTGCGGAGTCTGCTTGTCCCTCTCCCTCCCCGACCTGCGTGTACACTCTCTTGTATGAGCTCTCTCTCCCTCTCTCACTTTCAAATAAATAAAATCTTTTTTAAAAAAAGAACATGCCCAGAGAGTCATTCCTCCTGACCTGGCCTCAGTCCCGGAAGGTTTGAGTGAAGTGAGGCAAATCCCAACTCCCTTCAAATAAACTCAGCCATGCTTCATTATTAAATGCATTTTTATTTCAGACACGTACTGTGTGGCCCCTCAAATGCTGTCCTTGAAAGTAAACACATTCGAGGAATGGTTGTCATGGCAGGGAGGGGCAGGAGTGCCAAGAAAGTGCTCCCCATTTCCTTCCTGCCTCAGCTGTCAAACCGACAAGTTCCAAAGCCAGAAACTTTGTGTTGGATACTGAGAAATAGTAATACTAAAAGTAAGTTCAAGGAAAGGAAAGAAAAAGAAAACCCAGATATGCTCCAAGCAAATGATGTTGGGGAAAACCAGAAATGATATTTATCCAGCTCACGAATGTCTACTTTCTGGGATAGAAAGCCTCCAGCAGCCCAGGCAACGAGCACCTGAGTGGTGTGGGCAGGCTGTCATCCTCTGAGTTCTGGCTGAGAGCAGCCTCATGTAAGTCAGCTTCATTTCTCCTCTCTGCCTTTCCCTATTTGCCCAAACATTCATCCCAGGGAAATCAGGGAAAAGCAACTCTGATGATAATGAAAAAAAAAATTGCCTAAATGGTTGCCCGAGTTTGCTGTGACTACAGGCAGCTCTTTAAAGACAGAGACATGCCTTTAAGTGAGCACATTAAGGCTTTTGCAGAAATATTAATGGACTGTGTCATAATCCAGAGACTGAGTTCCATGTGCAGCAGTTTTGATTCTGTTCCCCCTGCATCAGCTGCACTTGGCAATGAAGTAGAGCAGGCAGGAGCCTGGCAGTCCTGGAATGTGATATTTAAACCTCCCAGAAATAGCACCCGAAACCTGACTTTATGTGGGGACTAATCCTCCTTTTGGCCACTGCTCCCTCTTTTGAGTTTTTTAGAGAAGACAAAGCAATAGTGTTTGCATGACACGTAGATATGAGTGTTGTGTGGATACATGCTTTAAACATTTTCAAGCTGCATCATTCATATGCCTCGGCTTAAATCTGCCCAGTCTATAAGATATGGCAAGGATATTACCTCAAAAATGTGTGTATAGGAATTGTTAGATTACTTTATTTCTTTTAAATCAAACTCAATTTGGGGGCACCTGGGGGCTCAGTTGGTTAAGCGGCTGCCTTTGGCTCAGGTCATGATCCCAGGGTCCTGGGATCGAGCCCCGCATCTGGCTCTCTGCTCAGCGGGAAGCCTGCTTCTCCCTCTCCCATTCCCCCTGCTTGTGTTCCCCCTCTCGCTGTGTCTCTCTCTGTCAAGTAGATAAATAAAATCTTTAAAAATTAAATCAAGTTCGATTTTACCTCTAGGTGGAAGGACTTTCAACCTTCATTGCTACTGTCAGAGATGTATGTGTAGCATTCATAGCCGTGATGTTTCCCTGCCTCTTGAAGTTAGTGGAGCCGTATGATCAGATCTGGCCAATGAACTAGGAGCTAGAGTGACCTGCACCATTTCTGGGCTGAGGTATCAAGTCTCAGCTCCACCCTCCGGCTCTCTTTTCCTTTCTCCACAGGCTTCAAGATCATGTTTTCCAGATGGTGTTGCTCCACCCGGTCCACATCCAATTTTCTGGAAGCAGCAAAGGAATCTGGATTGTGTGAAGCCAAGGACATTTAGGAGTTAATTTGTTATCTTGGGATGGTCCAGTGTTGCCTAATTTTGTTCTGTGGACTCACTCAGGCACAGAAAAGACATCACGGCAGGAAAAGGAGAGAAGGGCCCTTCCAGTGTCACTCCCTTTTGGTGCTCACAGATTTGGTCATTGTCCAAGCTCTAGGGACCCATTCAAAGCAGGTGCCTTTGTTCATTCCATAGCACACTTACACGTCAGAAGCTGTACTCTTGCCAAGGGGAGCAAGGGACGAAAGGAGGCTTTGGTAAGGCCGAGCCGAGGCGATACCACTTTAGATGCGCTTTACCCCAGGCAGCCTGCAGCTGGGCCAGGGTGGTGCTGGGAGCCTGGGAGGTGCCGGGGGGCCAGGGTGGTGCTGGGGGCCAGGCAGATGCTGGGGGCAGGCTGTAGCCAAGTGTTGCCGCCTTTAGGATCTAGGGCTACTGTGGCCTATCCATCCCCAGCACAGAATGGAGTAGTAACAGCATCTTCAAGAGGGAGAACAGGGTTTTCTCCGTGTGCCCACACCGCTCCAGCAACAAGTCTCTTAAGGATGGATGACAGGAACTAAAAGAAATGCAGCAAACTAAAAACCCCACTCTAAATCAAGATAAGTTTAATGTAATTCCTACCAAAATCCCAACAATATTTTTGTAGACACAGAGAACCTTATTCTAAAATTTATATGGAAAGACACAGGCCCTATAATAACTATAGCCCTCTTGCAAAGGAACTTTAGTGGAAGAATAACTTGGCAATCAGGAAAGGGTAGTATTGGTGCAGAAATAGATCAGTGGGACAGAATAGAGAATCCAGAAGTGATCACACTAACTAGCCCAGGTGATTTTTAACGAAGGTGCAAAAACCATTCAGTGGAAGAAAGACAGCTTTTTTCATAATTGGTGCTGGTGTAATTGTACATCCGTCAGCAAAAAGAAGAAAAAAGGAATCTCAACCTAAGTTTCATACCTTTTATATAAATTAACTCAAAATGGATTGTGGATTAAAATATAAAGTGAAACTATAAATCTTTTAGGAAAAAAACTTAGGAGAACATCTTTTAAGCCTAGGACCAGGTAAAGAGCTTTTAGACTTGACAGTAAAAATTTGACCCATAAAAGGAAAAATTATTAAACTGCATTTCATCAAAAATTTTAAAATTTGCTTGATGAAAGACCCTGTGAAGAGGATGAAAAGACTAGATACAGACTGGGAGAAAATATTTGCCAATAATAGATCTGACCAAAGAGTAGTTTCTAGAATACATAAAGAAACCTCAAAATTCAACAGTAAAAAAAAAAAAAAATCTACTTAGAAAATGGGCAAAAGAGATGGACAGACATTTCACCAAAGAGGATGTACAGATGGCAAATAAGTACATGAAATTATGCTCAAGGTCATTAGTCATTAAGGAAACGCAAACTAAACCCATAATACGATACCCCTACACACCTATCAGAATGACTGAATTAAATAACAGTGACAACGCCAAGTGCGAGTGAGGATGCAGAGGTGCTGGATCGTGCGTGCATTTCTGGTGGGATCCTAAAATGGTTGAGTCACTCTGAAAAACAGTTTGACAGTTTCTTCAGAGGGTAACCATGTAACTCTCATAAGATCCAGCAATTACACTCTTTGATATTTATCCCGAAGAAATGAGGTCTATGGTCATCTGAGAACCTGTACACAAGTGTTTATAGCAGTTTTATTTGCGATAACCAAAATGAAACAACCCAGATGTCCTTTGTAGGGTGACTGGTAAAGCAGACTGTGGTCTCTCCACACCATGGAATACTGCTCAGCGATAACAAGGGATAAAGTATTGACACACAATGACTTGGATGGTCTCAAGGGGTGGATGCTGAGTGATAAACCAATCTCCAATTGTTACATATTGTATGATTCCATGTATATAACATTCTCAAAATAAAATGACAGGGATGGAGAGCAAATTAGTGGTTGCCAGGAGTCAGGGATGGGGAGAGGGATGAGTGTGGCTGTCAGGAGAAGACACACAGAAAATTGTTGCAGTGACGGAACGGTTCTGAATGTGGTGGTGGTTACACGAATCTACGTATGTAGTAAGCTTTCATGGCACGCTGATGCACACACACGAACGCGTGCAGGACTGATGGAATCTGAACACGGCTGTGGCCTCTACCAATGTCAGTTCCCTGGCTTTGATATTGTAGTCATGAAAGATGCTCCTATTGAGGGAAACTGGATGAAGGGCAACCAGACTTTCCTACACATTCTTTGCAACCTCCTGTGACTCTGTAATTATTTCGAAATAAAAAGGTTGTTTTTTTTAAAGATTTTATTTATTTATTTGAGAGAGAGAGAGCACCACTAGTGGGGGTGAGGGGGAGAGGCAGAGGGAGAAGCAGACTCCTAGCCGAGCAGGGAGCCCGATGCGGGGCTCGATCCCAGGACCCTGGGATCACGACCTGAGCCAAAGGCAGACGCTTAATGACTGAGCCATCCAGGCGCCCTTCGAAATAAAACGTTTAGAAAAGAAGCCTCTTGGTGCAGACCGTGCGCTTGGACTCCTTGTTTTACAGGCCACAGCAGGAGGCTGCTGTGTCGCTGAGTCTTCCCTGACCCTCTGGTGAGGAGCCCGGGTAAAGCGGGGAGTGTGGCTCTCGGCTAACGGACAAGGCAGTTTGGGTTCTTGGGTCTTGGGCTTGATGTGGAGTGCAGAACCCACCCACGTTTGTATTGTTTGTTCATTCACAACACGATCATCAAGTGAGCACCCGCTGTGTGTCAGGCCTACGCTAGAATCTGGGTCACTGCCTGCAAGGAGGGCTCCTCTCTTGTCTCGGTGTGACGTGATGGAGCCTGGTGAGTGGATGGAAGCCGTGAACGCAGGGCGCCCTGGGATCCCATGCAAGGCCAAAGAACCTAGCTCGCAGATTCAGGAACAAATTGAAATCAAGTGCAGAGAGACCATTCCAGGAAGGCTGTCCCGGGTGGAGAGGAGACAGTGTGCGAAGGTGCAGACCAAGGGCCCATGAGGCAATCAGGGACACGGAGGAGGTCTGCCAGAACTCTGGTGCCAGGCGAGGCTGCTGAGGCCAGAGGCCCGGGGCGGGAGGCAGGCTGGACCTTGGGGCAGAGGCCACCGTTCTGAGGACACTGCTTCTATGCAGAGCTAAACAGAAGCCAGTCAAGGCCAGCCAAGTAGGGCCCCCCACCAGAAGAGACAGAGGCTGGCTGCAGATGTGGTAGGATGAGGGCTAGGGGGAGAGCAAATTCAAAGTGAAGGGTGGGAGGCCGGGCTGGGGTCATAAGGAGGTCACAGGGAAATCATGAGAGCAACTTTTCTTGGAGCCCTTAGCCATGGGCTGGGCATGGCCGGAGGAGTTCAGCGTGGACCTGACATGCGGACATTGACAGACGTCGCAGCACCAGCACCAAAATTCCGGCCTGGTGAGAGCTTTACAGTTTACAAATGGTTTTGTGTATCTCATTAATTAGCAATATTGATTAACTAGCAGCAATATAGCACGGTGCTCGAGGCCTCCTGTTCTGAACTTCTGTGGCTTGGCTTCCAGTCCTGGCTTTGTTAGTTACAAAAAAAAAAAAAGCCCTGAGCAAGCTACCGAAATTCTTGGACTCTCCATTTTCTTGCCCATCCAATGAACGTAATGCTAACCTACATCATAATATTGTTGTGAGGATTACATAAAATCACAAAGAAAGGGTTTAGCAGAGTGCCAGGCACAGAGTAAGTAATAATTACTTACATTTATTACTGCAATTACCTACACTATTATTATCATTATTATATGACTTGATAATCCTTGAAATGTCTTCCACTGGGTATCTACAGCACCTCTCTCCGCAGAGATGAGCTTTCCTAGGTTGGACCACCAATCCTACCAATCCCCCCCTAGATAAATCAGGGGCGTGGAGAGCCAGTCTTCACCACAGACACATTGCAGAGAACTTTCCAAGCTCTCTAGTGAAGGGTCGGGCTATTCTTTCCTTCAGCCTTTTTATGGGCTTGGGTACAAGTCAAGTTCTTCATTCTCCCGTAACCCCTTCCTCACTCTTTGGAAGTGAGACGCCATAAAGACGCAGTCCCCAGGGTGCACTGAATCACGAAAGCAAAGAAAGGCATTTCATAGCCCTGGAGAACATCTTTGATTTTTTCCAGGACCGCATTTTTTTTCTCCAGTTTGCTTTGTCTCCTGATTGAAGGATTACCAAAAACATCACACGAAAAGCTCCGTGTATCTTTTGAAAGGTGAAATGGAACCAGCTGAGCCTAATCAACTCACAGAGGTGCCATAAATACCTGCCAGGCTATAAAAGCACAATCTCTCTGATAGGGCAAAGAAGAAGTAAGAGCTACAAGGGGAATATGGCCCCCCACCTCAGGATAAACACTTCTCCAACTTGCTTTGTGCTCACGCCTGTCAGAGTTTAGTGGCCAGGCTGAGGATTAGAAAGAGAATCTTATGTGAGGATTCCCAGAGCCCAAGCGTTGGCCCAGGTGCTCCCCTGAGGACCGGAGCTGCCCAGTACTAGTGATGGAGACACATGGACAGGCGAGGGTGGGCAGGCAGCTGAGTGCAGGGGTGCTAAGATGATGATGTCCTGGGAGAGAACGCCTTTTTCTGTTTGGACAATAAAGCTCTTAACTACATGTCTAGTTCCATTTTCACCGATTTCAGTCCATTGAGATGATTCATAAGTCTCCGTTTGTGCCTTCAAGCTTTGGCAGGCTTTCCCCTTCTTTGGAATGCCTTTTCCAGTAAAGCCCAGTTGCTGCTGAGACATCAGTAGATAACTAATGGAAAACACTGGACACATAATAACTTTCCAATAAAAGTTAGTGTCCTCCCTTTCCCTTCAGAGAGGATTTCTGCCCTTGTCTACCTGGCAGAAAGACCCATGACTTTCTTGGTTGTCCTTCCACTTTGATTTCCTCATCTGCTTTGTCTTCTTTAAAAGTGTATCTCCTTCTACTTGGTCGCTATGTATCACTGATACTGAGCGGCTGAGGTGCATCAGAACACTGAGGAAGTTGGGTGAAAGTTGGTCTGATGGCTTGGATTCCCTGAAGGAGGCAGACCAACCTGAGACAAACCACTGGGGGCAGGGAAGGCTTGATTTCCCCAGGGGTAGAACAGAACTAAAAGGGCCCTGTTATGAGCCATAGGACAGCCCATGCCATATATGTTCCAGTGGGGCTGGAAACTATCGTGTCAAAACAGCTGTTGTCACAACTTTGATTGGTACCCAAATAAAACAGGAACACAGTGACATACCAGGAGGCAGAATAGGAAACAGTCACATTTTCTTTTTCTTTCTGGGCAGTAGGGGTCCTCCTCAATGCAGTCAATCATCTGCAGTTGAGTGAAGTTGACAAACGAGACCAAACCTCTCTGTTATGCAGGACTTCTCTAACTGTCCTAATTTATTAGTCCCAGAATCCTCAGTGCTGTGGCATCAGCCATGTTTCTACTCACTGGTTTCCATGGAAAAGTCCCTAGGGAGTCTGAAGGGGTTGCGGAGAATCTGCACAAATAGTGACTAAGTGCTGAATGCCTGCCATGTCAGGAAGGTCCAGTGTGGGCCACAGCCACAGCATTATGATTTGTGCCATGGCCAAGAAGAATGAATCTGAAGCAATTAAGGAATCAGGACTCATGTTTTTTATTTAGTCTTGGAAATAAGGGACAGAGTTTAAGTTGCGTTTGTGTGGGTGGGCGTGGTTCACAAACTCTTCTCTTTACGGCACAGTGGAGCTCCATCCTGCTTTAAGAAACCCAGTGTATCAACAGAATTTGTAAAGGACCCACTGACCTAGATTCCCAGTGAGGTCCCGTGAACACTACCTATTCATGTAACTCATCATCCAAGCCACAGATGTGGATTGCCAGCCTTCTTTACTGTCCCCTCCTCCCCCCCGCTCCCACCACCAATGTTTCTGGGAGTGTCTGGAATATGTTTCCAATAACCTCATGACCAAGCTCCCTCTCTGTCTGGGTGTAGCTGTGCTCTTCCTGACTCCTCAGTTCTCAGCCACCATTCTTCCTGGTACCAAGCAGCTTCTGCCTGGGGGAGAGAGAGAACTATGACTCCTCTCTTTATTATTTTCTGGGACACTCATAAATCCCCCATTCCTTGGGTTACCACAGTTCTCCCCAACCTGCTCTATCTGGTATACTTTCCTTGCAGGGGTGCTAAGACTGTTCCAGGAATCATCAAGTTGTGGTTATCTGTACCAAAAAGGTGCATTTGTGTGTGCGTATACATGTATGGTGGGTATTGGGTTATGATATCCAGTCATAGCTACCCTGTTCCATATAGCATAGCCTCCTCCCCTCAGCTTGAGGAGGAGCTACTGACCTGCTCCTGAGGCAAGCTTGAGACAAATTCCCTTCCAAGATTCTTCCACAGAAAAGGACTTAGGTTAAGACATCCCAATGTATGTAAGACATGTTGCACCTTCATAATCAATGTGGATTCCATTATAGTTCAAGGATATTCCTTTGCCTCTAAGCAAACTGACTTTGGTTGACCCTCACTTTAGTTTGCTGGGCACAGCAGATATGTCTAAGACTTAAAGTCAAGGAGAAAGATCCCAAATCAATAACCTGATTTTCTACCTTAAGAAATTAGAAAAATAAAAGCAAATTAAACCCAAAGCAAGCAAAAGAAGGGACATACAAAGATAAGAGCAGAAATAAATGAAATAGAGAATAGAAAAATAATAAAGAAAACCAATAAGATCAAAAAAGTTTCTCTGAAACAAAAAATCAAGAGAATTGACAATATTTTAGCTAAGCTGGCCAAGAAGTAAAGACTCAGTTCTTAAAATCAGGACTAAAGAGAGGCATTACTACTGAACTTATGAAAATGAAGATGACGAGAGACTACTATGAACAATTGTGTGCCAACAAGTTAGATGACCTGGATGAAATAAGTTCTTAGAAAGACACCCACTCTGAGTAACATTCACGATGCTGGTCTTCAAAGCACAAGTGCCTTCTCAATCAGCAAAGAAAGGTTTCATTTTGTACCATTACTTTCTTTGGAAATTGCTGTTCTCTGTGTTAATTGCACCAGTTGTGACTGAGTAAGTAAAGAGGTTGACCCTAAGAGAGCAGAGCATGGAGATCCATAGGTAGGGTGACCAATTATCCTAGTTTGCTGGGAGCTGTCCTGGTGTGAGCACTGAGAGTCCCTCATCCCAGGTGAACTGGGAAGGTCACAGGTCATCCCTCACTCTTATCCAAAGTCATCCCCTGGGGAGACTGTCCTTGACAGAACAGGTTAATTATGCTTCTCTACTTCCCAGCTGAGGGAAGATGCAGGGGTCTGGGGATCTAATTCAATGGATGAGCTGTGACTTGCAGAGCATCTCCCACTGATGCTTGCTTGGAGGTGGCATCCCAGCATTGGGATGTCCTTGTCCAACAAAAGGAATCTTTTAGGGCCCCAATGGAGGGATAGAAGTAGGCCACACTCCCAAAAAGCAAATGCATCAGAAGAGGACAGAATAGGATCTCGATGAGGCTTACCAAGGGCAAATGCACATGTTTCTGGCTGGTGTAGGGAGCTACACTCAGAGAACTGGTGGAAGTAGAGGAGCAGGAATAGGACCTCAGGGAGGAGTGTGAAGGTAGCTCAGCTAGTGCCAAGGATGTGGCAGCCTGCAGGCAACCCAGCTCCTCTCCAGACTCCCTTTGGCCTCCTGCCCTGGGGCTGGCCCTGCAAAGGGCTCTGGTTCTTCCAGGACACCAGCATGAGCTCAAATGGAGCTCCTTCTGTCTTTAATTCCAGGCAGATGTGTCTCTTTGTTGGCTTTTCTCAAGTGAGGCCATATCCTTAGGTAGTACTGGGAAACAATGCACCTTTCCTACAGGCAGCTGATGCAAACTAGCTCAGGATGGGGAAGGGGAATGCACCAGACCTTCTCAGGGACTGAGCACAGGTAGGACAGCCTTGCCAGCCAGGACCTTCCTTCAGGTCAGAGTTTCTCAACCTTGGCAGGATTGACATTTGAGGCTTGGTAATCCTTTGTTGCAGGAGGACTATCTTGTGCATTGTAGGATTGTGGAATATTGAGCAGCATCCCTGGCCTTTACCCACTATTTTCCAGTAGCATCCAACCTCTCCATTTGTGACAACCAAAAATGTCTCCAGACATTAACATGGTTCCCTGGGGGGGGACAAGATTCTCCCAGTTGAGGACCAGTGGGGATTTTAGAGTCAGACCAAAGCAGATTCAAGTCTCTCAGCATCCTTCACCAGTGGCATGGCCCTGAGCCCCAGTCTGCTCCTCTGTAGGAGAAGTAGGAATGGTACTCCTTCCCTCCCTGTGCTGTCTAGGATGAAGTGAGTGAATATGCAGGAAGCATCCCTTTCAAGAGGACATTCAGGGTCTGTCCCCACTCTCTGCCTCTCGCCCCACCCTATGCCACCACTACCACTTCCCCTGACCCAGTCTCCCCAGAGCATGTTCAAGAAATCTCTGGACATTGGTGATGGACTCTCAGCCATGGAATGTATGAGCTGGAAGGAATTACTTAGGGTTCATCTGGTATAGCTCCTTCATTGTTCAGGTGGAGAAACAGAAATCTGAGGAGGGGGCGACTTACCCAAACCTATGGGATATTTAAGGACACAAAAAGGATTCTCCACAGCTTCCTTCCTTCTGAACTACAGTCTCCCTGCTTTACCCTTCTCCTCTTTTTTTTCCACCCATTATCCCATTGGCTTCTCCAATACCTAGCTGTAGGGAGGCAGAGCAGGGATGAATAGTCCCATTTTACAGGGGAGGAAACTAAGGCCCAGACAGCTCAGGCAATCTTTTAAATCACATGACTAGTTAGTGACAGAACTCGAACAAATATCAGCTATCCTGGCCCCTAACTCTGTGCTCCTTCTGGTGTGCCTGCACTTTGAAAGAAGGAAATGCCATCATGAAGCCTGAGTCAGAGCCTGCAGGAGAGACCTATTGGATCAGACAGGCATTACTGTAAACTAAGAGCTCTGCAGGAACAGCTCACTAGAATCACCAAGATAGCTTCAAACAAACAAACAAAATACCATGGACTTACTCCAGACCTGGGTCATCCACATCCTAGAAAGTTCCACTCTGGGGATCCACAGGGACAGCGAAGCTGGGGACTGCTGTTGAAGACACCTCCACCTGTACTTGGAGCTAGCCCTCAGTGTGGTGTAGTGAGGGTGACCCTCCGCAGGGCTCCCTGTGCCAGGGAAGGAAGCTGGTGCCCATGTGCTCACCTGCTCCTGTGGATTCATTTTTCCCAGCAGGTGGGATTGGCAGTGACAGTGGTGCTGATGGTCCTGGGAACTTCCCTCTAACACAGTTATTGGACATATGACCTGTTACAAGTTCAGAAAAAATACTTTTCTTTCTATTGAAAACACTCCTTGTAATAAAGTGAATCATTGTACAATCAATAAATTATATATTTTTTATTTTTTGACTTTTTCTTTTTTTCTTTTTGGACACAATAGTCTTAACTAGTGAAACAGTGAAAATTAATTTTCCTCCTCTCTCCACAGGGCATTCAGTGAGGTTTTATGTTTCAGGACTTGGGCTCCTCTCCTGATTCTGTGTTAGTACCTTTTGCATTTGGAAGTTTTGGGAGCATGGAGCCACATTGACTCAAGAACACTATCAGCTGCTACTGAGAGTTGGATGCCTCCCCAGATAGCTACCTCCTCCTTGGTTCAGTCTTGGCTCTGTCACCTACCAGCTGTGTACTCCTGAACAAGCTTTTTAAATTCTCAAAACTTCCATTCCCTCAGCTGTAACATGATCGTCAATCTCACAAATCTGTGGTAAAGATTATAAACAATGATTTCATAACAGTGGGAACACAATGGACACTCACAGAAAGTAGGTGTTTTGCAACTTGAAGCAGGAACAAGAATAATTTTCTGATTTCGTTTGTCCCAGAAAGAGGTGGAGCTCTTCACTGTCAGTCGGATGACTGCAGAACTCAGCCATTAAGTGTAGTCAAAGAAGAGAAGCCTGGGGATGCATGCGGGGCCCTGGGTCTCTGTCAGCCCACAAAAGGGGATTTTAAGTGAACCTGAGGGCTGTTAACATTGACACATGTTGAAGAACATTCTCTGTGGTGAGCAAACCCATTAGAACGATGAAGCCCAAAAAACTTTGCTTCACCCGCAGTGGTTCCTTTGAACAAAACATGATGACTTCATTTGAATGGGGGCTAATGGTGAACAGATGGGCTGGCAAGGCAAAGACCACAAAATGCTGTCTCCAAAAATGTAGTTATGTTCTGTAAACCCAGACTCCTGTTCTCACTTTTCAGTCCCTGTAGAAGCTAGCTGAGACTGAGGAAGATGGCTGACAGGAAACAGGGCATGGCCAGAGAAAGTGTTCATGCATCTGCGACTCTGAGATGTGGGTCCTGGCTGCCCCAGCAGGATGAAAATGAGGTGCAAGAAAAGAGAAAGGGGGCCAGAACATGGCCCTTGAAACTTACCGAAGAGGCATCTACATGGGGATGGATTCTTAAAATTGATTCTCAATAAAGAAGAAGAATGTGAATATTTACTAAACTAGTATCTAGACATTACACTAGTGCTAGATTTTACAGACACACAATAACATATAAATACACTATTTTATAACTACCACATTCCAAGGTGATTTTCATTTTATTTGTTGTTTGATTTTGCCTTTTATTGTTTGTTGGTTTGGTTTGGTTGGCACCAAAATACTGTTGAGTTTTTGGGTCGTTCCCAGTGGTATGGAGTTTGGAGCAGAATTTAGAGTCCAGAGAATCCGTAGAAATTGCAGAAGACAATGAATTCTGAGAGCTTCCAAAATGTTTATGAAATTAGTCATGACTCAGTTGCATGGAAATTCATAAATAATTGCAATTTCATGTCTGAGTTGATGTGGGGACACAACAGAGACAATATAATAGGAAGAGAACACAGGAGATGCATACAAGTTTAAATTAAGGCATTAGCAGACATTGTGGGGAGAAATTTGACTTCCAAGGGCATGGAATTGGGGGTTTAATGTAAAACCAAACTGACTGTAATTTACATTATTTTATCTCAGTAAAACTGACAAAAATTCTGGAGTTGGGGGTTATTGGCCCCATGTTATCAGGAAATTGAACATCAAAAGAATAAAGGAAAAAATAGTGAGTGGGAGAAATCAACATTTGAATCCAATTCTTTTTAATTAGAAAAATTCTGATTTATCAGGACTATAAATACCAACCCAGTTGGCCTGGAAACACTGCCACATTGCAAGAGACTTGACCACATGTGCCTATCCTATCCCCCATCAAAGTCACTGGTCCTAATTTAATCTACCTCCTATGCAGCTTTCTTCTTAACGTATTTAAAAAATAATAACTATTTTTTCAAGTAAAAATCAACCCTACTCATTATACAGATAAGGTAAAAACAAACTTAAAAATACAGAAATAAATTTTTAAAAACATGTCAGCCAAAATGCCATATAGGGACACTGTTGTTATTAAAAGTTTGTGATCATCATTACCGACATCTTCCTATACAGACACCAGCTAGATAGAGAGAATTCTATAAAATTGATATCAAAATTTAAATCAACATATGTTATTATGAAAATATAAATTTTCCCAAGATTAATCTATAGATAAATTACATGAGAAAAAGTCCAACAAGATTTATTACAGCTTTGACAAACTGCTTCTGAAGTTACAAGTAAGAGCATCTAACTAAAAATAGCCATGCAGAAGAGAAGAAGGCAGAGAATGTATTCTAGCCGTTACTGAGGCTTCTGAAGATTTTAGCAAAATAGAGACCATAATGATTTGGTCCAGAGATATGCAAATATACAATAACACCTCCATAAGGGAAAAAAAATTACAACCTATACGGTGCCATGCTATGCATGATAGTCAATTCCAAGAAAATGAAAACTTAAATTAGTCAAGTGTATAATTATAGAAGAGATATGGGTGGTTATACTTAACACCTAAGGGAGGGAGGGAAAAGTTTTTTTAAGAAACCACAAAATCATAAACGATACAGGAAAATTTAGTAAATTTACCTATATTATAATTGAAAGCAAGTAGGACTTCTGGCTAGGGTAAAGAGGATGACAAGCCTTCTCTCCCATAAAACCAAGTTTAAAATTAAACAAAAATCCCCAAAGTAAGTATTTCTGGCCTCTGGAGAGTGCCCAAAGGCAAACGGCAAATAGAGAGGTGTTGATTCATGAAGAGCTGCTGGAACTTTGGATAAAAATGGAGGGAGTCTGAAGCTACTTGCCTGGGGCTTCTTCCATCCCTCCTACCTCCAAATCACCTGCAGTAGTTTCCCCCGGGAAGCACAGGGCATGAAAACCAGTAACTTTGCTGCTGGGGATAGCTACCTTGATTTGGAGTGGAGGGTGAAAATCCATGGCTGATGGTGTCAGTAAAAGTAACAATTAAGTGGGGAAAAAATGGAAAAAAGCCTAGTTCTGTTAGCTTAAGTGGTAGTCCTGGTTGCAATGAGGCAGACCAGCCAAAAATTTAAGGAGAATACCTTGAAAATTGGACAGTCATAGAAAAGTTGATAAGCTCTATACACATCCTTGGAAGACAGGGAAACTGAGCACACACATGGAAGACCTGAGAAGGTCCAGGGGAAGGAAAAGCCAGGACAGACCTGAGAACTGTCTAAACATTGAAGGCATCTCTCTTCCCACACATGGATCTGTTACAGAGTGTTGAAATTTATAGTTTGAGCATAGACTTACATTTGACCACACACTCTTTTCCACTGTTGGCTTATCCCTAAGCTATGCAGGCACTGAGGCAGCCCATAAGAAGACATCAGTGGCCAAACATGATCAGGGAGGCAGAGTCTACCTATAAGGCGAGGCAAGTTCATAAGCAAGCAGACAAATAAAACTCTCTCGAGACAAAGAAGTTTCAGAATTCAGAGTTATTACATATAACTTGAGATACTTTACTTTTGAGATACTATATAGTATCTCAAAGCTCCTTTTTTTTTTTACAACAAAAATTATGACATGCAAAGAAACAAGAAAGTGTTACCCATACGCAGAGGGGAGAAAAAAAGTCAATAGAAACTGATTCCAGGCGGTCCCAGATGTTGCTTTGGGCAGGCAAAGACTTCCATTTTAGTATATGTGTTGCCGAAGTGAGCACAAAGACTTCCATTTTAACACTGTTAAATGTTAAAAGATAAAAGGAAATGGTGTCAAAAAGTTAAAGAAAGATATAATAGCAACTCCACAATTAAAATATCTCTATAAAGAAATATAAATTATAAAAAAGAAGTAAATGGAAAAAAATCATTAAATGATTCCAAAATAATATTTGGAATAGAATAACCAGTGAACTTGGTGGTTGGTTTGTAGATTACCTGATGTAAAAAATAAGAGAAAAGTATTGAGGAAAAACGAACAGAGCCCCTTGTGGGACAACATGAAACACTCCATCTGAGCATCTGTTAGACCCTCTCAACACTCAGGAAAAGGTGCCTCTCTCCTTTCTGATGTCAGTGATCGCCTATCAGGCATGGCCAGTGATTCCCAGATGCCTTCTACTACGATTCCTTCCTCTTTCTGTGTTTTGTATGTGTATAATAAATTTTTTAAAAATTTAATGCATTATTTTATATGCACCCCTATGTTTATTGCAGCATCATTTACAATAGCCAAGATATGAAAACGACATACGTAGATGAATGGATAAAGATGTGCATATACATATGGAATATTAGCCATAAAAAAGGAATGAAATCTTGCCATTCATGACAAGATGGATGGACTAGAGCACATGCTAAGTGAAGTAAGTCAGACAAAGGAAGACAAATACTATACAATTTCACTTATATGTGGAATCTAAAAAAACAAAACAAATGAACAAACAAATAACAGCAACAGCAACAAAAGAGAAACAGACTCATAAATACAGAGAACAAAGTAGTGGTTGCTGGAGGAGGGGGGATTAGGGGGATGGGTGAAACAGGTGAAGGGTATTAAGAGGTACGAAGTTCCAGCTACAAAATAAGTAAGTCATGGGGACGAAAAGTACAACATAAGCAATATAGTCAATAATGTTATAATAACTTTGTATGATGACAGATGGTAACCACTTACTGTGGTGAGAATTTTGCAAGGTATGTAATTATTGAATCACTATGCTGTACACCTGAAACTAAAATTATATTATGTATCAACTGTACTTCAGTTAAAAATATAATTTAAAAAAAAAGATGTTGGCCACTTGCCAGCAGCATTTCCACTTTAAAAAATAATGTATTGTTTTATTGATGCATTATTTATTTTTCCTTTTTAATAAATATTGTCTCACCACATGTCTTTTGACACATACTGTTCACCACTGAGCACATTTACAATGTTTTTGCTTCACTTTGTTTTTTTTTAGATTTTATTTCTTTTAGAACAGTTTTAGGTTCATAGCAAAATTGAGAGGAGGATCACAGATTTCCCATACACCCCAGCTGCCACATATGCACAGCCTCCCCGATTATCAACAGCCCCCCCACCAGAGTGATATATTTGTTATAATCAATGATCCTACATTGACCATCATGATCACTCAAAGTCCAGAGTTGACATTATTGTTCTTGAATGTTCTGGTATTGAATATTCTATGAGTTTGGACAAATGGATAATGATATGTATTCATCATGATGGTGTAATGAAGAATATTTTTTTAAAATATTTTATTTATTTATTTGACAGAGAGACATCTAGAGAGGGAACACAAGCAGGGGGAGTGGGAGAGGGAGAGGGAGAAGCAGGCTTCCTGCAGAGCAGGGAGCCCAATGCGGGGCTCAATCCCAGGACCCTGAGATCATGACCTGAGCCGAAGGCAGATGCTTAATGACTGAGCCACCCAGGCACCCCAATGAAAAGTATTTTAATTGTCCTAAAAGTCTTCTGTGCTTTACCTGTTTTCTCCTGTCCAAACTTCTGGCAACCACTGATTTTGCCTTTTCCAGAATGTCATATAGTTGGAATCGTACAGGATGCAGCCTTTTCAGACTGGCTTCTTTCACTTAATAAAGTGCATTTAAGTTTCTTCCATGTCTTTTCATGGCTCAATAGATCGTTTCTTTTTAAACACTGCATTTTCTGGATGTACTATAGTTTGTTTATCCATTCACCCATGGAAGGAAATGTGGTTGCTTCTGAGTTTTGGTAATTATGAATAAAGCTGCTATAGATATTCATGTGCAAGTTTTGGTTTGGGCATAAGTTTTCAACTCCTTTGGTTAAATACTGGGGAGTGTGATTGTGGGATCATATGGTAAGAGAATGTTTAGTTTTGTAAAAAAAAAAAAACTACAAATAATAATAAATAATAAATAAAAGAAACTTTCACCAATAATGAATGAGAGTTCCTGTTGCTCCACAACCTCATCAGCATTTGCTGTTGTTAGTGTTTCAGATTTTAGCCATTCGGACACAAGGGCAGTGGTATCTCATTGCTGTTTTAATTTGCAATTCCTTGATGACATACAATGTGGAACGTCTTTCCTGTGCTTATTTGTCATCTGTATATCTTCTTTGGTGTCCTGTCTATTGAAGTCTTTAGCCTATTTTAAATCTGGTTGTTTGTTTTCTTCTTGCTGAGTTTGAAGAGTTCTCTGTATATTTGGAATAACAGTCCCTTCTCAGATGTGTCTTTGCAAATATTTTCTCTCAGTCTGTGATGTCTTCTCATTTCTTGACGTTGTATTTCACAGAGCAGAAGTTTTAAGTTTTAATGAAGTCCAGCTTACCAATTATTTCTCTTATGTATTATGTTTTTGGTGTCTAAAAAGTCATTATTGTACCCAACATCATCCATGCTTTCTCTTATGTTATCTTCCAGGAGTTTTAAATTTTTGTATTTTACATTTATGTCTGTGATACATTTTGAGTTAATTTTTGTGAAGGGTGAAAGGTGAGTGTTTAGATTTATTTTTTCAGCACAAATTGGTGTTGGATTTTGTCAAATGCTTTTTCTGCATCTATTGATATGATCCTGTGATCTTTCTATTTTAGCTTGTTGATGTGATGGATTACATCAGCTGATTTTCCAGTTTTGAAGCAGCCTTACATGTCTGGGATAGACCCCATTTAGTTGTGGTGTATACTGCTTTTTATACCTTGTTGGGTTTCATTTACTAACATTTCGTTGAGGATTTTTGAATCTATGTTCATGAGAGTTATTGGTCTGATGTTTTCTTTTCTTGTAACGTCTTTGCCTGGTTTTGGTATTAGGATAACACTGATTTCATAGAATGAGTTAGGAAATATTCTTTTTGCTTCTGTCCTATGAAAGAGAGTATAAAGAATTTGTATAATTTCTTCCTTAAATGTTTGGTAGAATTAACCAGTGAAATTTTGTAGGTTTTTTTGAGTGCTTTCTCATGAAGCACAAACTGGAGAATGGAACTTCATACTAAAGAAACATTCTGTGGGAATCCTTTTAAAATGACTATCTGCCTACTTTTATTCCCTTTCCTTTGCTCTAGATTTTTCAAGATTGAGGCATACTGAGGCATTAGTGTGGGTTTTTTTTGGGGGGGTGTAATTGCTTACCCTTTCCTGTTGCCTTAAGAAAGGAGAGTGGGCAGAGGGGCTAGCTAACTAAAAGGCCATCCAAAGGTAGATTTGAAATGGCTGTGGTTGGGGAAGAACTGCATAAAGGGAGGGGAAATGGTTTTTTAAAAATAAAATTTTCTAATACTCATAGATTTTCTGTTTTACTGTGAATTTTGCCTTTCCAAGCTTTTAAATCACCTGGAGGGAAGAAAATACTTAGAGAATCAAAATATTTAAACCATATACAAACTCTATTACTGTTTGTGTGTAGAAGGTTTTGAATTAGTGTTCAAAAAGCATTATAACATTATTTTTTAAAAATAGAGAAGATTTTTTTGCATAGCATTACATAAAGAAGCACTAAACTAACTTTATCAAAAAGTATGTTGTGGTTAAACTTGTGTTTAGCCTCCGGAAGTTTCACTTGAATGTAAATAATAAACATTAAATCTTTTCTTTAAAAAAAAATTTCATACCTGTAAGATTGACAAAAACATTTAAAGTCTGACAATGCCAAGTATGTTTTTGGCATTTCAATATTCAAATATTAAAATGGGAGCACTCATATTTTACTGTAGGAATATAAACTATTATAAACACTTGGAAAGCGATATGGCACTAATGAGAAGACCCACTCAAATCTAATTAATGAGAAGACCCACTTAAAGCTCTCTATAACCCAGCACTTCCTCTCCTGGCTGTGTAACTTGGAAAAACACCTGTGTACATACTTAATAAAAACATAAAGTACTAGCACCAGCATGTCTGAGAGCCCAGAATTGGAGCCAGCTGAAACGCCCATCATGAAAGAAATGATAACTAAATTTTGATGGGCTCTTTTTAGTATACATTTTCCAGCAATGAAAATAAATGAGTTCGATTTACAATTACCAACAATGACAGATCTCATAAGCATAATAGTAAAAAAGCAGGTTTCAGAAATGTATGTACTGACTGATTCCATTCACAAAATGTTTAAAAATGTGCAAAGCAAGATTATACCTTCTGGAAATGTACGCACACATGGGGTAAACATAAAGGAACAAAAGGAATGACCACATATTCAGAAAAGTGTTTACCTCTGAGAGAAGGGAAGGAATGATAACCAGGATGGGTACACAAAAGGCTTCGAACAATATCTTCAGTGTTTTATTTATTCATGAGAATAGTTAATACACAAATGTTCATTTTATTTTTCTTTACACCTTTTATAGACCTGAAATACTTTATAAAATTTTAACAAAAGAGAAATTTTTTTATTTAGTCCAATCCCAATAGGCCAGTTGGAGACAGACTACTTGAAAATATTAATAAAGTTTCAGTTTATGTACGAAATTGAAAGTATTGAGAAACCCAAAGTTTTAATGAAAGTCAAAAATTAAATACTTTCTAACCTAGAGGGCGCCAAACACATGGCAAATTGTTTTTATTTTATTTATTTATTTATTTTTAAAGCAGCATTATTTTAGCTGATAAACAGAAGTTCCCACCATTCTTTTTCAGGACAGTGCCTCCCAGAACTTCTATAAGAAATTGTAGTGATATTGGTGTTTTTATTAAACATTCAGTGTTGTTAGAATATGACCTATTTTGTATATAGCAATATCATTTGTGACTTCATTAACTGATGACTGCTATTGGAGTCCCCAAAACAACGTACTAAAAATAAGTGACTTTGGAACAGAATCTAGATGTAATAAAAGATTTAAAAGGAGACCAGGAATTGCTGTGATTATGTTAAGATAGGTATGTTCCAAAATATTAGAGAAAATGAGAAAATAAAAAGTAGCATTTAATCTGTATGCCATCCAGTTTACTAAAAATATCATATGGAAATAGAATAGCACAGTATCATTAACCTCTCAGTTACACTATGCACCGTAATTCAGGTAGCCACTCCCTCTTGCGCTCCCACTAATGACATTTGAGCCATAGGAGGAGCTGACACCACTGGACCTCGATTCCAATAAGGCAATAAATGGTTGGAGCCAGACTGAGGCTGAAATGGGGTGTGCTTTCTCACTCATCACACATCTTACCAATCACTACTGCTTAAATCAGGGGTACTCAAACTTTTGTTTTAATTAGAATTAGCTTAGGCCTTGTTAAAGGATAGATTGCAGGATTCCACCCCAGAGTTCTGATTTAATAAGCCAGGGTGGACCCTGAGAATTTGTATTTCTAACAAGTTCCCAGGTGATGCTGATGCTTTGGTCCTTATAACTAATGACCCATAGCAGTCTGTTCCATTCATCTACTTTTTCTACACAATCCCTGTTCCCATTTAAGTTTGTGGCTTCTCTAGTCCCAATTATACAATTTATAAATAATTTACCTTTTCAACGTGTTAGAACAGTTAGCCCTATAGTAATGCTATTTCTACTCTTAATGTCTCAATACACTTTCCTGAGTGGTAGGAGAAAAAGCCAAGCTATTCTCTATATTTCTGAGTAACCACCTGGGAGCAGGTCTCAATTATTGTACATTACCCATATGTGCACTGAGGAGAGGAAAGGAGGAAGAACCCTTGGCTTTTCTTTTTTTTTTAAGATTTTATTTATTTATTTGTGAGAGAGAATGAGATAGAGAGAGCATGAGAGTGGGGAGGGTCAGGGGGAGAAGCAGACTCCCCGCTGAGCAGGGAGCCCGATGCTGGACTCGATCCAGGGACTCCAGGATCATGACCTGAGCCGAAGGCAGTCGCTTAACCAACTGAGCCACCCAGGCGCCCGAACCCTTGGCTTTTCAAAGCTAATCCTCTATATGCTCTAAGGGTTGGGGTTTATTTGGGAATCTGTACAAGTAATTCAAGTTTGTCTCATCATGGGAAATTAAGGATAACATTATGTTCTCAAATATACCACCGAAGAGATTAAAAGAGATCATGTGTGCCCCTATTGAGGAACTCAGTACACATTAGTTCCAATTTCCCGTCTCTCCTCTCCTCTAATTGAAGTGGAGGGAATTTAGGGAAATATCAAAGAGGGTATAACAGTTGAATGGTATTTTGCCTTAGAGGACAAGGAGGATTGGGATTTGGCAATGTAACTTATTTCCAAAGTTTGCACAATACGGTCCTCTCTGCTGTCCCCTCCCCACTTCGGTTCTGATATGAGTAATGAAATTTGGAGACGGATGGTGACTCTCTAAGTTGCATCGGCCTCTAAGACAGGGAGGAGACTGCACTTCAGGGCTGCCTGTCAGAAATGCTTGTGATAATGGAGAGGTTCTCTGTCTGTGCTGTTAACATAGGCGCCATTAGCTACCTGTGGCTTTTGAGAACTTCGAAATGTGGCTAGTGGGACTGGGGAGCTGACTCTTTTAGTTAAATTTAAATGTAAACAGCTACGTGGGGTTAATAGTTACTGTATTGAGCAGTACAGGTCTAGAATTTAAGGTTAATGGGATGGGTCCAAATTCAAATCCTGACTCTTCTAGCCCTAGGATCTCATGCAAATTACTCCCTGAGTGTAACTCGCCCCCCAGGTAATTAGCAAGAGGAAGAAATGAGGTTATTAATGTAAAGTGTTGAGCACCGTGTCCAGCATACAAGAAATGCTCAATAAATATCAACTGCTGTTCTAATACTAATTGCTGGCTTGAATATTGATAAACTTTCTTCAGAGTTGTTCACGAAAGAAGAGTAAATGAATTTCACGGAAATATTACCCAATAAATTCGTTAGATTACGGGCAATAGATTATGTGTAAAGATGCACGGACTCTATCGCAGAACTTTGTCATTACTTGACATTCGACAGGTAGCTGGGGTGTCTTTAAGCGACTGGATCTTGCACTTTGTGATTGTTTTGGAAAAAAAAAACTTATTTTGTGTAGATTTACGGCAGGAGTTAATGCATGCAATAACGCTGATTATGCAAGAACTAATTTGAAGACATGCTCATTCACTCATAACTGCTGAGCCAGGGCCCTGTTAGAAAACTTAGAGATTGATTACATAGCAGGAACCCATGTTCCCTGGCTTTTGATTGTATGTGCATGTGATTATATTTGACATTGAAGTGGATGGAGTGATGGCCCTGAGAGCAGGAGAGCCCACTATAGGGGTTTTACCTCCGATCTCTTGAATCTTGGTGGAAGAGGTAATTGTTAATGTGTATGTCTCGGTTTCCTTATCTATTTAATGGAGAGATAAAATATGCCATGGTGCTGTCTGCTTTTGAGAAATACAGAGGCCATTCAATAAATCATGAGACTGAGGAATATGGAGCCTTAATGAAAATAGAGTGCATAATAGGAAAAGAAGGTGCAATATATTTTATTCAAGTCTCCCGTGTGGCCCCATGGATGGATTCTTCCCAAGAGACAGCGTAATAGTAGAGCATTTTAGTTGCAGATGTGAAATGAATGTTGCTTCTAGCTGAATATTTTCACTGGCTGGCTTTGTCCATATGAAGCACAGATGTTTTACAAATCATCTTTATATTAAGTCGGAGATAACCCAACTAGGCTTAGAAAATGATCACGTTTTTCAAATTAGGCTATTTCCTGAGCAGTGTACTCTAGGAAGAGAACTGCCTTCAGAAGCTGATTCCAGACACGGTCCCCGGGTTCTCCAATCCAGTGGCCTCTGGCAACCCCAGTGTGGCACAGTCCATCCTCTGGTATAGAGGAAGCAAGAAGTGCAGGTCCCACACCTCTGCCAGAGTCTCCTAAGGGGCATTGGCTCCTTTCACACAGGGAAAATGAGGAGACTCAGCCATAGACAGCTTCGGGAAAAGACATGGTAAGAAGAAACCTGGATGCGCAAGTTGTAGACCCCACTCTCATCTGTCAAGGCCTGAGTCTTGAAGGGCTTGCATGGGACCAGCACCACGTGGGCCTCTTGTTTTTCTGCTGGTGTGCAGGAGTTGGGAGAAGACAAGCTGCCCATTGCTTTATCTGGCGGCATCTTTACCTGCCACGAAAGTCCTCTGCTGTTGGCAGAAAGCAAAGCCACAGACAGCGAGGTCTAGGGTGCTTTCCTTGGGACCAGTGGACTCAGGGGGTGTGGCCCCTTCTCAAGCACCTTCCTCCTGGGCCTTCATTGTCTCTGTTTAAAGTCTCTTCCTTTAAACAAGCCACCCCCTTGCCCTTGACAATGGGGCCCAAACTGGCTAAAGTGATTGGCACTGGAAATACCTATTCTTTGGAAGAGAAACTTTTTCCCTTGATGACAGGGATGTGATCTTGTATACGTTATACTGAGAGCATAATAGTCCCCGAACAGTGTATTTGGCATTACTCTGTTTTAAATACCTTTACCTGAAGACTGATAATCATCCAGTCTGCAGTGGAGTAGAGCCAGCCGGGTACATTTGCTTTCAGGCTGACCTCTGGCCAGAGTCACGTAGTGCCCAGGCCTCCACATCTGGGACCCACTGCGTGAATACAAACATGTAATCCCTCAAGCGCAAACATACAGACATGCACGTGCCTACTTTCAAAGAAATAAGCAGTTAAGTGGCAGCATCGAGATCCATAGAAAAAGGAATTTTTCCCCCAAAAGCCAAAGGTCTTCAGAAATGCAGCCCTTGGCCTGTTCTGCCAAATAAGAGCCCGAGCAGGAACCTGATTTCAACATCCTCATTCAGGCTAATGATGAGTCTAGGTTTACCCCAAACCAAGGGCTTTCCCAAACAAAAGAGCAAACTCCCTTATAGGCATTCTGGAAGCTGGAAACAACCTCAAATTCTTAAAGGCATTCCCAGTTTCTGCACATTAAAATTTCAGATCTTGTAGTTAGTTTCCCACATTAATATACCCTCATGTACACGTTTGAACTGACCTGACAAATACACCCAAACATTTGCTCAAGGTCATCTAGCCTTGGCCAGAAACAAGTGATTTTGACTCCAAATCCAGTGGGGTTTTCTCTCCACTTTGCAACATGCCTTACAGATTGTGTCTCTTCACTCCTGTGATTTCCTTGTTGCTGGAGATTCATGATCTCATGATGTCAAGGCTGGAAGGCCCTGACAGCAGCTCCTCCCAGTTGCCCCTCGTTTTATAGAGGGAACTAGAGTCCCAAGGGATCCTGTGGTTTGGGCAAGTTCACAGAGAAAATAAGCAACAGAAAAAGGACCAGAACACAGGCCCAGGAATCCAGAGTCTGGTTCTCTTGACTTTTTTTAGGCGTCTCAAGTCATATTCATTTTAACATTTTCTTTGTGGAAAAAATATAATGGGGTCAAAACTGCCAAAAGTCTATTCCTTTAGGGGAACTTTTGTTTCTGAAAAGTGATAAGAATATCAGTTTGCAACAGGCATTTGACATTCAGGGGCCTTGAAGATCCAGTGAGATTATTAAAGAGAACACTAAATTTTGTTTCTTTTAATAAAATCTTTTTTATTTTCCCAACAGGAAATTAAATTTTGCTGACCAGTTCAGGGTTCCAAACCAAGCCAACTCTGTTAATAAGAGGAATGTGAGTGAACAGAGGCTCCAATGGTAAAGCCCAGGGTCTCCCCGAATTTTAAGATGCAATAGGTATTATTTTGGGAGGGGGTTGGCGATAGGTATTGTTAAAAATATATGTTAAAATCACACTGCTTTCCTTCTTTCATTTATTTAATTAGTGCCTTCTTCCTTCTTCTGTATGCAAAGTTGAAATTTCCTACAGGCTTAGGTGAGGAGAACAGGGCTAGAACAGAGGTCTAGACTCTTCTTGGTCTGGCTGGACTAGTGGCAGTTCTGTGCTCTGGAAGTATCTGGCAAGCTACAAAAAAATACCCATGCCCAGGTGCTACCCTGTAGGTGAGGGCCTGACATGGGTATCTTCAAAAGGTCACCCCAGTGAAGTTCATGTACAGCTAGTGTGGACAATCTATAGACCAGAGCGGCACAGCATCTCTTTTGACTTCTTAAATTTGCTAAGGACCCTGCCATGTGCTGAATCCTGTGGAGCTTCCCGAAGACGGAGATATGAACCCCACAAGGTTCCTGCAGGTCGTCATGATCGAACAAATGGTGTAGCTCACAGGACAGAAAGGGGTGGTTGTGGCAGCCTTTCAAATCCAAATTCGGGGTGCCCTAGCACCCAGAAGGTGCCCTAGCATCAGCCAGGTCTGTGTCCAGCCTTAATTTCTTCGTCTGAAAATTATGGCTCCCCTGGTATCTGCCTTGGCTTCTTGGGAGGATTAAGCGCTCAGCCCAGTGTGGGTGCATGGAAAAGCATTTGGTAAACATCAGCTCATTTTAATCAAGTGGCCTCTTGCATTGAGATGGTCTCATTCTCCTCACTGCTCAGAAGAATCCATAATAGACTGACTCATTTTTCCTTTCTACATTTTTACCTTCTCTTCTTTAAGGAGTGCAGGATCCATCAGGGGTCCTCCTTCAGCTGTGTGGATGAGAACATCGTCTAGTTTCTGCAAAGCCCCATGAGTCTGGAGACCCTTCTGTTTGAAGTCCAGAGGCTGGCACCCCTGTGGGTGGGATTATAGGAGTTCCATTTTCTTCTTTTTAATCATAAATTCGGTCATTTGGAAGAGGCCCTAATGGCCGTGTTTCAATGGCCCACCCCCATAGGATTCCCTCCAACAAATGCTTGAACAGCCTCTCCTTGAAAACTTCAAGTGCTAGAAGACTCTTCACTTCACAGAGGAAACTCACTCCATTGTTGGGCGATTCTAATTGTTCTTGTTTTTGAACTGTTTTGTATTGAGCAAAATCCGTCTCCCCACAGAACCTCTCCTTTGATGCTCATTCTCTCTTACTTTCAAAGCTAATACTGACATCGGAATGACAGATCCCCTCCATCTCAGCTTCTGGGGGGTTGGCAGTGACTGGGCCGCCAGTGAGGAAAGCAAAAGCTACCTTGTGGCCCCTCGGGGAAGAGAAATGGGGCCTCTCAGCCAGGTCTGATGGGAGTCTAACCCCTTCTTCCATGAAACTATCCTTCAGCTATCCGAGTTCATGTTTTCTGAGTATTTTATCTGCAAAATTAAACATCTAAATTTTCTTCATGCCCCCTTTCTGTGCTCTTTCTTTCTTTCTTTTTTTTTTGGTGTTTGTAACAATGTCACTCTCAGCCTCTGTCTGACTAGCACAGGTGAAAAGCAGCTGATTTATCCTCCTTTTCTCCTATCTCAGGATAGCCCTGTAACATCTGACACCCATCTCAGTTTTGAGGGAGTCTCTCCACCTTGTTGAATTTCATCATCTTACAGTCAATTTCTCTGTCTGCGCCTCAGATACCATTTACATCCAGTTCTGGCCTCCGCTGTCTTCTCCCCACTCTCCCAACTTTGATGTGTCTGCAAATGTGATCAGCCTGGTGTCAACTGAGAAGGTGTGGGTTTGTCTTCCGGGCTCTCCACCAGCACACTTTCTTCACATCATGCATTTTACAAAATTCTTATGCTCTTAACTAGCTCGAACGTAAGATTCCAGCCAATGTCTTTGTGAATTATAACCCTTCCTGTGGTGTTTGCATTTTAATAAAGGGCTCTGGAGGCCCCCGTGTTGTTATTTCAGGTGGCAGCACAAGAATTGAAAGGCACTGAGACCAGCGAGAAGACTGGTCAGGTGGATCCCACGGCCGGTTGGGAGCAGAGCCAGGAGAGCTTATGTGCAAAGTTCTAAGTCCCAACAGGGCTGTGAAATGCGTCTGGGAGCAGTGGGTGAACTTTGCAGGTTCACAAGATGAGTCATGGTGGCCTAAATTGTCTCCATCTCTATCCAGCTCAGCTGGATGCTCCCCACTACAGTGGTCCTGTCAAGTCTGCACTGACAGCTCCCAAATCCTCTGTGTGTGCATGGGTCAGAGTTGGCCATGGCATCTCTGAGCACCCCTCAGCTCTACCTGCTGGAGATCTGGCCTGGGTGGGCTTTTGTTGTTTGGCATGAGGATGCCCGTACCCTATTTGTGACTGCAAGGTAATCAAACTTGACTCCATGTCCTCCCACCACCCCCGCTGGAGCTCGGGTCCCAGGTATTGCAGGATTCCTACCCTTTCCTGAGCAGTTCCTTTACTGGGGACTATCCATCTTCCCCTTCTTCAGTCCAAAGCAAGCTTTCCTGATAATATATAAATATTTTCATTGTAGTTTCAGCTACGAGAGGAAAGAACCTCCTAGGTTAGCAATCAGGGGAGACTTTTTAAATTAGTTATAACTCATAAAGCTCCAGCTTTTGGAAAGCCACATCCCTGAGGTTCAAGTCTATAACCCGTTTTATTGGAGATAGGAGTGTGGTAGAAGCAGATAACTGGGCTCTGAAAATTAGGAAGCCTGGGTCTAATCTCAGCACCGAAACTGAGCAACAGTCTAGAGCCCAGGTCCCCAGCCCCGAGAGGTCCAAGCCACGGGTAGCTTTCAGAGATTAGAGAGTAAGGCGAACGCCACACCAAGAGGGAGGAAAGGAGCTGAGAAAGGGAACCTAGGACACTGGTAAGCACCAGGGAGACTACACCATCTTGGATAGGTCATATCCATGGGAAAGTGGGAGCAAAAAAAACAAGGGTAACATTCAAGTCCAGCAAAGATGGAAAAATATGGAAGCTGCTCCACGGCTGGGTCTACGGTAACCTCATGACTATGGTGGCCATTGGTTCCTGTCATTCATGACTTGCAAAGTCCCCTCCCCATGAATGGTAGAGACTCTTGATGTCACAGAGTCAGGCATGCCACTCATGGTGCAGCTCTGGGAAAGTCACTTAGCCTCTCCAAGCCACAGTCAACTCATTGGAAAAATGAGAAGGATTGGCCAGAAGTTGTATTCCCCCTGCATCCCTAAAATGACTCTAATTCCATGAAAAGACCGTTCAAGTATGCTAATGCATGCCAAAAACATATATTCAAGTAAAACAATTAGAACACTAACTCACCATGGAGTTTATTCTGGATGCACAATCCTGTTGTTTTTTGGATCACCTCATCTCAGCAGCGCATTAAAGTAATCCCAGCAATCCACATAGCAGAGTGTAGCCGAGGATTGATACCATGAAGCCATTCGGTTCAGCTCATAATGAAATCATTGCTTATTTGGGGGATGCTTCCCAGGGCCAGGACGAAAAGAACACATACTGATGCTGATGGCAAAGTAGGTGTGTTTAGGGGCTATGGAGCATTTTTCCCAGAAATCAGAATAAGCCATCTTGGAACACTCCTCTGAAGGAAATTTGGGGCCATCAGAGTAAAAGCCTGTTTTGGCCAATGTGTACAGTCAGAATCCCTCTGCTGCCAAATGTGAAACTGTCATGGGATCTGGGCAGAAGCAGAGACTCCCCGTTCCCTGGCTGCTCATTCGTTCTCTTCTTTTAACCCCTCTGTGTCCTAATGAAATGCAGAGATTCTCTTGGAACAACACACAGTGCCTGGCCTGATGCAGTAGGTTTGGCTGTGATGGGCTCATGCACATAGAACTAAGGCTATCTGAGAGTTCGAAGAGTTCTTAGGGAACAGAGCACCGAACCCTCTTGGATTGGGGAAAGGGAGTAAAAACCCCGGGAAGGCCACAAAGCAACACCAGAGTCCAGGGGCCAGAGCCATGAGGGGAATATGTCTCGCATGCCTAGGCGAGCTTTCTGGGGATGCTGGGGGCACTGTGGCTTGGACATGAGCAGCATCACAGACCGGAAGTTCATAACTCATGGGGTAGCCGGCGGATGGGTATTAAGGAGGGCACGTGTGGTGATGAGCACTGGGTGTTATATGCAACTAATGAATCATCCAACACTACATCAAAAACTAGTGATATACTACTATATGGTGGCTAACTGAACATAATAATAAAAAAAAAAGTCCAGGGGTGCCTGGGTGGTTCAGTCATTAAGCATCTGCCTTCGGCTCGGGTCATGATCCCAGGGTCCTGGGATCGAGCCCCGCATCGGGATCCCTGCTCAGCGGGAAGCCTGCTTCTCCCTCTCCCACTCCCCCTGCTTGTGTTCCCTCTATAGCTGTCTTCTCTGTCAAATAAATAAATAAAATCTTTAAAAAAAAAAAAAGTCCATAACTCAGCCAGGTCAGAAGCTATATTTTCCCCAAAACTTTTATATCACCTTGAAATTAGTTATCATTCTAAATTCTTCTTTATTATTTTGTATATTTTTTTCTGATAACAAATATGTCTTCAGTAAAGAAAAATTAAAAAAATATGTAAAAAGCATTAGAAGTCAGCTGTAATCCTAATATAAAAAGCATTAGAAGTCAGCTGTAATCCCAATATTTAGAGAAAATTTCAGGATCAGTATTAGGGGTATTTTTTGAGGAAATTTGAAAATTCTGTGCTATTTCACTTGCTTAACTAGAATTCAGCATGTTTCTCAATATATTCTACTTTTCTTTTGTGTCACTCAATAATGTTTTAAAAATTTCAAATATCAATCCTAACTTGCTTCTCTATGTTCATCTCAAGCCCATTCTCTCTTCTTTATTTCTTCCCTTTTTATTTTCAGGTGAATCTTCATTATAGGATTTTTTTTCTCATTGATCATTTCTGATGCATAAAAAAAAGCCTCAGGAATTTTGTGTATTTGTTTTGTATGTGGCAACCACAATGAATTTTTTATTAACTCAGATTCATCAGTTAATTACTATAGGTTTTCAGCATATGTGAATGATATATATGTCTCCTTCTTTCCAATAATTATATGTTTTAACCTTCTTGCCATATGTAATGGCTAGAAGTTTCTTTAGTCATTATTATCTTGTCTTTAATTGAAATATCTCTAAAAGCATACCATTGTGTTGTATAGTGGTTTGAATGTGGCTTTCAAGTGAGTATTTGCTACCAATTTAAAGAATGTATCTATTTATTCATAGTTTCTCTAAGTTTTGAAAAATGGCTTTAAATCAGTAATGGATATTGAATCTTATCAAATGTTTCTTTACATCTATTGAAATAATTATATGTTTTTTTCTTCCCCTTTAATTTCCTGTTGTGATATTTTCATTTTTCCCCATATATTAAGTCATCCTTAAAATGGTGAGATAATACTTTTATTGGTGGGACAAAAATTCCAAATCCTCAGTGGCTTTATGCAATTAAGTCTTATTCCCTGCTCTTGCGTTAGTCCAGTGCTATTGGTGAGGGGTTCTGTTCTACTGTCACTCAGGAGCCCAGGCTCCTTAGTTAGTGGTGCCAGAATCTTCTGGGGAACCTAGAGTCCCTTCTAGATCCCCTGACTCTGGCCAGTGGGCAAAGAAAGAGAGCATGGGGCGCCTGGGTGGCTCAGTTGGTTAAGCGGCTGCCTTCGGCTCAGGTCATGATCCCCGGGGTCCTGGGATCCAGGGAGCCTGCTTCTCCCTCTCCCTCTGCCTCTCTGCCTACTTGTTCTCTCTCTCTATCTCTCTGTCAAATAAATAAATAAAATTTTTTTAAAAAAAGAGAGAGCATAGAAGATAGGACACCCACTCCAGTGGTTGGTAACCCTCCTTACCACACTCACATTCTATTGGTGAAAACTAGTCATGTGGTTCCATCTAAGAAGCAAGGGAGACTGGGAAATGCAGCGTAGCTTTGTGCACAGGTGAAAAAGAAGATGGGACTCCATGAACACATGACATGGTCTCTTGTACAACTTCCAAAGTATATATTATTCTTCGAATTATCAGCTGGATTCTATTTCTAGTAGTCCAGTTAGAACATTGCTTACTGGGCGCCTGGGTGGCTCAGTTGGTTAAGCGACTGCCTTCGGCTCAGGTCATGATCCTGGAGTCCCGGGATCAAGTCCTGCATCGGGCTCTCTGCTCAGCAGGGAGTCTGCTTCTCCCTCTGACCCTCCCCCCTCTCATGTGCTCTCTCGCTCTCTCAAATAAATAAATCTTTAAAAAAAAAAAAGAACATTGCATACTGATTGGCTAGTCATTTTTCTCTGTCTGTGATAATTTTGTAAGATTTTGCTGTTAGCCATGATGTCCAATGTTTCTCCCCTCCTCCCTCAATTTATTTTTCTATGTTCTGAAACATGTATGAAGTATCCAGCTGATTTGTTTCAGAATTCTTCAATTGTTTTTCTATGTTGAAACTTTATATCCAGATTGTGATTATTATTCAGATGTTATTATTTTACATAATCAGTATTTAATAAATTTTCAAAATAACCAATTACTTAACCTGAGCTCTAGTTAAACAAGTGAGTTTCATCCTTTCCCACCAATGTTTATTTTGAAGTTACTGTGCGAATTGCAGGACATGGATTCATCTTCCAGTCAGGTGGTGTTTTCTGCTTTGGTTACTTTCATGATTTGGGGGGGCTTTTCAAAAATGAAAATGTAAGGTTTTTTGCACAAGGAAGCAACATTGCTAGGCATAGATTCTTTTAATCCTTTCATCACAACTTTTCCCTTTCAAGCTAGATTCTTTTCAAATGTCTTTTGTCAGAATTGCAAGAAATTTGAAGCCAGCCTCTTTGTTCCATTAGAGTTTTTTTCTTCTATGTTTCTTCTCCTCCCCTCCTTTTCTCCCCTCTTTTCCTTCCTCTTCTGCTTCTTCATTTTTCTTTCTTGGATGCTTCTGGGATTCTTTATCCTTGAAATTAAAAAAAAATTCCTAAGAAAATGTTCAGTAACAGGATTAATTTTGCTAATACTTACTGAACTTTTTTAGACTAAGCTTTCTTTATTTTAGCTTAGTTGTCTTTGTTTCTTATATTATCACATTAACTGTATCTGTTCTGTTTCCTTTTTATAGATTTCCTGTTAAATATATATTCAATTTTCTGGATCTTTCTTCCAGTTCTGTATTAATTGAATATGACAGAAAGTCCCACTTAAACTAGCTTAAACAGTAAATAAGATATCTTGGTTCTGTTTCTGAACATCCAGAGGGAGTTCATGCTTCAGGCAAAGAATGAGAAGAATCCCTGACGGGATTTCTGTCAATTTCCTTGGCTCTAGAATCTTCCTTGTGTTGTCTGCATGGCAATTCCGGGGCCATCTCGCCTACCTCACTTTGAGCATGTGCACAAGCAATGGAAGCGTCTTCCTTAGTATGGTGTCGTTCCCTCCATCATGCCACAGTCAGGGTGGTGGCACAATGCTCTCTTGTTCCCACATCTCCTCAAATTCATCTAAACTGTTATTGCTCCTTTCTGCCAGTTCGGGTGATGCTACCTCCTGGTGCATGCTTGAAATGCATCTGCCTCCCACCCCCTTCCGGGGGAGGAGTGGGGAGGATTTCCATATCTTGTTACTTGAGCACCATGCATCCTTGTTGAGATCTTTCCACTGTGTGCTTATAATTGCTGATTATTCTACCAGGTATGACTTTTGGTAAAGAGTCACAAAACAACCATGAAATGTGTATTGGGTTCACATCCCCCAAACTGCTTATTGCAAAAGAGGAGGCTTCGCTTTCTGGATTTCTACTTTGGTATGCTATTTGGTCTGGAAGGAATCTTCACCTAGTAGATTCTCTGCCCCTCTCATTCTAGCCAATCCTTAACCCCCCTGAGATGAGGAGATTAGGAGTCCATCCCTGATGTCTCCTTTAGAGGAGGAAAATTGTGAGTCAGTCCTCTGCCTTTTTCAATCCAGATCCATATGCTCTATTGCCAGCACAGATCTCTGTGTAGACGGTACTCCAGTTCGTCAGTGGAGACAACTCTCTATTTTTATATTCTGCTAGTTCTTTCTACAAAATTGAAAATATTGTTTTTAATTTATTATACACACATCAGCATATGTGTATAATAAATTATAAAGCCATGGGAAAAAAATGTGACAAATTACCATTTTCTCTGTCAAATGGCTGTGCTCTTTATCTATGAAGATGTCATTCTTCCACACTGTCAAAAAAGTTGCTTTTCCGTAGTGTGTTTGTTGAGTACTTCTTTGTCTGGTTTCTCTCATGACCAACAGTGTCATGTATTTAGTGAGTGGCAGAAAAAGGCATAGGCAAGGAGTATGGGGCAGAATGTGGTTTTAGTGCCTGATGCTTAGAACTCACACCCATAGCTCTGGGCCCCTCAGGGTGTGTCTGGGACTGCCGTGTCTGGAGGGAGTGTGGCAGAACAGTCAAGACTGTAGTATGTACAGTGAGTAGCTTTGATCCAAACATTAGCCCTCCCCCTCTTGCTAGCTGTATGACTCCTGTTAAGTTGTTTAACTTCTCTAAACTTCAAGTTCCTTCTCTGTAAGTGGCAAATGGTAAGAACACCTTCTGTCTCCTTGTGGTAAAAGCCAGAGGACTTGGCACACGGTAGGTGACCCGCAATGGCAATTGTTCTTATTATTATGGTTATAGTGATAGTAACAGCATTAAGAGTCAAACACCATGGAAACTCCTCTTGTCTTGCCAAAATTATATTTACTGCCCAGGACACTGAACATAATTGCATTCCAAACTGCATTCAGGGATAAGCAAGGACTTCCTGAACATAGGCCTTCTTGAGAATTAGGAAGATGGAGTTTCCCAAAGAAAGCTCTCACCATCATTGCCTCAGTGGGAAGTCATTAGCTGGGGATTGGAGTGGTTCTTAGGACAGTTGACCCTCAATGTGCACTGAAATAACAGGACCCATTTATGGCTGACAACTGGCTCTTACCCAAGTGGCCCATGAAGTGTATGGGCCAAGCATTCATTTTACAGTCCTTTTAAAAGAGGGCTCCAAATGTTGCTGGATATCTTAAAGTCTAAATTGTTACATGTGGAGGGGACCACCCATGCGTGCTTAGGTTTTCCCTTTTAGAGGCAGGAGCACATTCCAAAAGCTATGCTTGGTATGTCTTGCCCGCCCAGCTTTTCCAAACTGTTAATATAAACTATTTCTTGGACACCGGACTTCACACTCATGTGCTTCAGCTGGATTTTTTTTTCATTTTCCTATAAATGGAAGACCTTAAATCAAAAATCAGATATTGGATTGGTGGTGTTTTGAACCAGATCCCGAGCCAGAGTACAGGACTTGAACATGATGGTTATTGTAGAGAGCAACACCTGGGCACCTGGTCGCAGAACTTGATTGTACAGTCAGTTCTAGTGGAATGAAGAAGTAGTCAGGGTTGATCACTCTGATGACCCCAAAGCTACGATGATTAAAGACAGTCTGCTCTTGCTTGGTGGACTCGGGACTGAGTTTCCTGGGAGATATATCATATAAACCATATAGTCATATAAACCAATAGTCATTACAGAAATCAGTCCTATCCAGTGGTCTGAACAAAGTGCTATGGAATAGTGAGAAGGCAGCCAGTCCTGGATAATAACCTTGGGAGGATTTCCTAAAGATGGTGCTAGAGTGCCAGGCTTTGACGGATAAGTGGACCATCTCCAAGAATAACAAACCTTTATGAAGAGATTAGCATCATTTTAAGGAAGCAAGTGTGTGTTACAATAACAAAGCTAAGATGATGTTAGCAGAATAATACAATTGCCCACTATAATTGCTCTATGTTATTATTAATAATAGACATAGGAAGGGAGTAGTTGAATTTTCCTATATGTATTCAAAAAGGCATTGCTTGCTAGGAATGGAAATGAAAATCTCTCCAAAATGCCTCCCAGAGGGTGAGAGCAGAAAGAAGTAGGTGTTCCTTGTTGGCTTTCCAGGGCATGTGGATGGCAATTCCCAGCCAAGGAGGATAGTCACACTTTCCTCTACGGCTCTCCCCAGACAAGGATGAGGCATATGTGGGGTAGCCTGGTCTGATGGTTTCCTGCAACACTCACAAAGGCCCTTGCCACATTGTGTCCCAGGGACGGTAAGAAAGGCAGGGATGGCTTGCCTAAACACAGTGGGTTTAAGGCACGAGTTGGAGAACTGGGAGCAAGACCGAGCTCCTCAGCTATTACCAGATTGACTGTTGCCAAGATGGTGGACTTCTCTGTCTAACCTTCACTTAACTCCCACTTGAACAACTGTGAATGTTGCTACTTTTAAATTGAGTGGCCTGTCCTTTGAGCCGGACATTCCATCTAGATTTTTAAATGCCATTCCTTCCATTCAGTGTTAATCCTCCAAAACCGTATATGTGTAACCCCCCGGGAGGTAAGAACTGAGGGTGTTTCTGAAAACAATGTCCACAGTGTTGCAAGAGACAGCATTTTACTCACACTGTCATGTTAGCCTTTATTTTACTTAAAGATTTTATTTATTTATTTGTCAGAGAGAGAGAGAGCACTAGTAGGGGGAGCCGTAAGTAGAGGCAGAGGGAGAAGCAGGCTCCCTGCTGAGCTGGGAGCCCGACGGGGGACTCAATCCCAGGACCCCGGGATCATGACCTGAGCTGAAGGCAGACACTTAACCAACTGAGCCACCCAGGCGTCCTGCTAGTCTTTGTTTTAAAAAGCCCCTTGTGCTAACAGAAGTTGATACAGTCTCTCCTTCTCCAAGGCCCACATCAGAGAGGAAAGGCATTAACTCAAAGTCGCTCTGCACATATTTGGCAAACAGCTGTTTCAGAGGCCTCTCCTTTGGGATATTTTCTGTCCTTCCTCCTCCCTTTTTGGAAATGACTTCTCTCGCCCCAGCATTGTCTTTATGTTCCTGGAGCCCAGTGGTGATGCCATGCAGACAGTAGGCCGCCCGTGGACAGCAGGAAAGGCATCACTCACAGATGCGGCTACCCCATACACCGGGCTGCTGGTGGGGGGCAGGAAGTGCGGGATCTGAGTGGTTCTTAAACCAACCTCTAGCTTTCTCCGGACTTTGAAGAGATAGTTGTGACCACACGTCTCTTAACCATGGTGAAGTCATATAAGTAGTGGATCATTTCCTGTCATGTACCACATCCCCGGGAGAGGACTGAGAGAATTGTGAAGCCACAGTTATGCACCACAGCCTGCATGAGTGGTCTTGTCTAATCTGCACAGCATCATGAAGTGTTATCACGGCCATGTCACGGATGAGAAGGCTGGCCCCGAGAGCAGAGTGATCTGATCCAGCTAGGAATTGGCAGAGCCCAAGGTGGGGATTGTGCTGCATCTCTGGAGGATGGCCGGGCTTCTGTGCACTCAGTGCTGCAAATATGCAGACTCTGAAGGCCTTGCAGACTCCCCTGCACGAGTCATCCTGGGTGAATGGGCACCCCTGCCTCACTTGTCCAAGGCTGAATTAACAATCGTCTCGTTGGCTTGCATCCCCTCCTACCAGGTCCATCTCTAACCAAATACCTGGGGAACAGCTAAGCTCTGGCTTCTGGAGCCAACCACGTGGGTCTGAATCCTGGATCAAACAGTGGATCACCACTCAGTGGGTGAGCTTGGAAAAGTTAGTTAATCTCTCTGTGCGTCAGTTTCCTCATTTGTAAAATGGTAATAAGCCTAGTCCTTACTTATAGGCTTCGGGAGCCTTGAGTGACTTCCCAGGGGTGAAGTACTGGGCAGAGATGCTATGTTAATGCTGCATTGGCCACCATTGTCCCAAGGCAGCCTGGTAAGATATTGTTGGGTCCCCCCGTTCCTCCTTCTCCATCTTTCTGGGGCTGGGCATCTTTACTCCTACGTGGTTTTTAAAACCATTTCTTTCCTCATAGCCTGTTGCTGTTACCTTCCCTGCCTCCGTCCACATGCCTGCAACCACTTCCTGCCCTCTGTGACCAGGATCTTGCCTTCCTTCCCATTCATCACCTGCCATCCTATCTTTTGACAAGCAATTCTTAATGTGACATCTGCTTAAAAACCTAGTCTGTCTCCCCAATTGCCCAGAGGATCAGTCCCTAGCACCTTGGTCTGGAATCTTCATTGCTCCCTAATTTGGCTTGTTCAGTGGGGTGTCTGTCTCTCTTCCTGCCTGTCCTGTCATCTGTCCATCTCCACCTTTTCCTCTCTTTCTGAGGACACGTGCCATTTCGCACATCTTACCTTGTCTGTCTTGTTCCCTCTCTCAGATGTCATTCTCTTTCTTTACTTGGCAAACCCCTACTCCTTTGCTTTTTTTTCTTTGAGAGCCATTGTGGGCACTTTTGGGAGCCTTGTGACTTATACTCTGGCTCCTGCCCACCCCGGAAGAACTTGCAGTGAGGCGCTCTCAACCTTCCCCTCCAAGCTTCCGGCTCTGTTCCCCCTCATTCTCTGAGTTTCTTATGTATTTCTGTATCCCTAGCATCTCACAGAGGCCCTCATCCAGGGAAAGTGCTTGGTAAGGGTTTGTTGACTGAAAGCTTCTATACCAGTTGGGGCTGGGAGGGAGAACAAGCTCCCTAACCTTTTAGTTTTTGAAAAAGACACAAGTAAAGAATGAATCAGGCTCAGTGTATTTGTGGCTTTGGATCCCACAAACGTTTCAAAAATAGGTCTTAAAAGTTTCTCTAAGATGGGTTCTAACTACACTTTCCTTTTTATCCTATCTGCTTTCAAGTTTAAGCCCAGGTGTACATGCTTATAGGGAAACTGACTCTGAGCTTCGAGCTTTTTTAAAATAAATGTGTCCTATCTTCGTGGGAGCCCATCAGAAATCCAGGATGCCTGGATTAAACATTCCAAAGAACAGGAAGTCTCTATTAAAAAAAAAAAGGAAACAAATACAAATAAATGGGCTTAAGTGCTAAGGATTTTAACATGACTGAAAGTCTAGGCCCAAGGGACTGTGGTTTCTCCACGTGGGAGAGAGAGCCCTTTTCCACCTGTCTCTGCTAACACAGACTACGGGAACGTAAGTGAATTTGGTTTGGATTTGCCTTCCAGTTCATTTAAAAAATAAAAAAAAAAAGGAGGAATCTTAAAATAAGTGGGTCAGGATAAAAATGATCTAAGCTTCACATTTGGGTATTTGTTTGCATTAAAATTTGAAAATTTCAGATTGCAGCTCTGTTCTTTTGCAGATGATAAACCTGGAGTCCAGGGGAGTCCAACAGGTTGCCTGAGGGTCCCCCTCCCACAATCCTCTTTTCCACACCCTCTCTGTGTCCACCTGCCCCCCAGGCCCCCCAGCCCCCAGCCCCCTGGTGCCTGAGCTGGGACTGGACTCAGGTTCTTTGCTCTTCAGCGGGGGGTCTCTCTAGAACTCAAGAGAACAATTTCCTCTATTTTCTCTGGAGCCAAAACCCCTTGCCTTCCTGTCCCGGCGGCTCCATCTGTGGTCACATTTCACGTCACTCAATGTGAAGCACAGTCAGATGCTCTTTAAGAGGAAGGGCTTGTGGGAAGGAGCCTGGTAGCCTTAGAGGGGTCTCAAGCAAGGCGTTGGGCCTGGAGCTGTAGGCTCTGCAACCATGGCAGCCGGGGCGGGCCATCAGAAAGAACCTGTGGCTAGATGCAGGGGGACAGGCCTGACAGCTGATTTGTACCAGCACTGTCTCTATGTGAAGGGAGCAGCTGCTCCTGAACCACTTCCCAGGCCGCAGGGTTGAGTAAGAATGATCCAATTCAGCAAAGATTCATCAATGACCACTGCGAGCTGGGTCCCACATACATGCTGGGAAAAAGACATGGTGTGATTCCTGCACTTGGTGAGCTCCGAGTGTGGTTGGGGAGACCGATGAGCAAACAAGGCACCACTCCATAACATGTTGGGTCTTAGCCTTGCATGATGAACATGGTGTGACGGGGATGAAAATGAGGGAGGGACGACTTACAGAGATGAGGTCTGAGAAGGCTGGAGGCCCGGGTAGGACTGAGGAGAGAGGTGTAAGAAGGCAGCTGAGAGAGGGAGTGGGAGCAGAGGTAAGGACTACAGGTCAGCATGGAGAAGGGAAGTGGGTGGGTTCACTGGGCTGGGACATGACATCCATGGAAGTGGGGGCGAGGGGTGGGGAGAGCTGGTGGTAATATAAAAAGGGACCTAGGAGAGTAAGGGCCTTGACCATTCAGGAATCTGGAACTTTCCCTCTAAGTTAAACCACACAGTGCCAAAAAAGAAAGCAATGCCCCAGTCGCCTGTGACCTCGGTCCTAAATCTTTAGGTAAGAGCATGCGATGTTTGATTCCTGGAATCAATTAACAAAGAGCAGTAGCTACTTTGCTTTGGTTGCAGGCTAATGATACCTGGTCACAGTGTTGTTTGTTTTAACTTGCACTGTGGTGTTTTAACCAGGGGATTGATGGTGAAGACCCTGGAAACTGAGAGACAAGGCCAGCCCTGGATGTGCTTTCATAGGCCCCCAGGGGGAGGGTCTCTTGACCCCTTCCCTTGTTTGACTCCTTCAGCCTGGCTCCAGTCTGTCCCTCAGCTTAGTAAGTTTTACCCAGGGGTCTTCCTTCATTTCCCACTGCCCAAAAGGGCAAATATGTGGCAGATTTCTGTCAACACCTTATTCATCCTGTATTTCTAGAAAAGAAGGAGGTGCCACGGGGGCTTTGGGAATGTAGACACAGAGGAGACCCTTAGACGTAGGGCAAGGGGCTATGATGGCAGGCCTGCACTGAGACAGTGGAGGTCCCCGTCTCTGCAAGCTGCTGTGTGCATGGCACTGCCTCCCAGCCAGCGGAAGGAGCTCCTTGCAAAAGCTGCTGGGACTGAGAATGGCCCTCGAGCTCCCTTGGTCTGAACCTCCTGTGTGATAAGTAGGATAACTAAGGCCTGAAGAGGTAGAGTCAAATGTGTTTAGTTAATCTAAATGTTTGGGGGAAAGGTATGGTGAAGGTGGGGGGGAAGGTACAAAGAGGTGAGACAAGGAGGCTTGGAGAAGAATCCCATCTCCCAGAACAGACTCTTCAACAAGGTCACAAGAGACTAATGGGCAGACCAGGAAAATGAGAAATTGAGATGCTAACATCCTCTGTATAGATTAATCTGTGTAGGCATGAGATATGGAAGAAAGTCATCTGGGCCTTGAGAGTGCTATACAATTTGGGCAGAATGCTATCTGCTACTCCCCTGCCTCCCTCTGGTTCATTCCAACACACCTGTTGCAGCTCAATTTAAGTGGTATTCTAGAGGAAGTCTTCTGGAATGCTCCTACCTAGGTCAACTTACTCGATTATTGGTCTTAATAGCACCAAGTCCCTCTCCTTCAGAGCACTTAAAATAATTGTAATATTCACCTAAACATTTGATTAAAATTTTTCTCCCCCATTAAATGATAAGCCCCATAAGGGTTTGAATCATGTCCACTTTAGCCCACCATTGGGCCCCCAATGCCAAACATAGTTCCTGGTACCTGGTATGTTGAATTAATAAATAAAATAATGAATAAATAAGATAGCTTGAGAATGAGAGGTTGGTAAGAGATTTAATTGAAAACTGAAAGTTTCAAATAACTACTGAGAGAAATAAGAGAAGAAATACATCAAAAACAAATAAAAAATATGTTACAGATGTGAGGCACTGGCTAGAATGGAGCCCATGTCTTTGTGGTGGTTTTCGTCCACAGTTGTGAACTTGTCTCAATCACTCAACAGATATTTGTTGAGCATCCATGATGCGTCCAGCTTCATGCTTGTTACTGAGGATAACTGGATATATGTCTCTCATGGCATTTCCAGTCTAACCATGATCGATGGCCCTAGTGTAAGACAAGTAGTGGGACGGATCCAGAAATTATACTGGGTGGGTTCATTGATGGAACAGTAATATGAGAATCTTGGGAATACTGGTGATTGAAAAAAAAAAAAGCAGGTGACCAATCCTGAAGATTCAGGCTGAAAAAAGAAAAAAACTAAAGCCAGTTGAAAAGAAAGTTAGTGAGAGCAAGAGTAGAAGGAAGGAAGGAAGAAAGTTTGTGGTGGAGGGTGCGGAGAACAAGAAAGAGAGAGAGAAAGAGGCCGGCCATATAATAAAAGACACACACAATCAAACAGTATGATACATGAAATAAATATGACACATATATCCTTTACAAGTGTTAATTGGTATAGCATTAAAAGTAAAAATATTTTTCAATTGGCTAACAGAGCTAGAGCCAATGTTATGTTGCATACAACAGTCATACCCAAACCAAAACGATTCTGGAATATTAAAAACAACAGCAGCAGCAACAACAAATGATGGGCTGAGATAGATCAGGCAAGGCAAAGAAAAAGAAAGTAGGAGTCACAATTCTGATTTCCAATGAAGTGAAATTCCATGAAAAGTATTAAAGGACGCCTGGGTGGCTCAGATGGTTAAGTGTCTGCCTTCGGCTCAGGTCACGATCCCAGGGTCCTGCTTGGCAGGGAGCCTGCTTCTCCCTCTCCCTCTACTCTTCCCCCTGCTTATGCTCTCTCGTTCTGTCAAATAAATAAATAAAACCTTTTTAAAAAAGTATTAAAAGAAATAACAGGATATTTTTTTGACCTTATAATTCACAATGGTATTTAACGGTTATTAATATTCTTGACCACAGCAACATAGTAGCTGTGTCTCTAAAACAGAAATTCCAGGAGATGCAAGAGAAAGTAGAATTATACAACTAATAAAATATTTTAACTTACTTTGTCACTTCAAGACAGATAAAATGGACAAAATATTTAAAAGATATAGACGACCTAATCAATGGAATTAGAACTTACTGCTCTATCATAAACTCTGAACCCTGATAATAGACAATATCCCAAATTTTCAAGTACATATGAAAAATTCATGAAAATTAACCATACCCTGCCCCTTCCTTGGTCTGTTGGTGCAAGGTAAATTAAAAATACACATTTAAATGGGTTTTTATGTTGCACTCTTTATCATAGTGAATAACCCAGTGAATAAACTATGGTCTAGCCACTTCTAAAATGGAATGAGAAATATTTATATATAATGCTGCAAAATGATCTCCAGTAATTATTGCTAAGTGGGAAAAAGCACAATAAAATGCATTCAGTATGTTATTGTATATTAAAGAAAGGGGAAGACAAATACATATACACAGTTGCTTATATATTTTTAATGGAAATATAAATCCCCCAAGGGTAAAAAAGTTATTAGTTATCTGCTTCTGGGTTATTGGACACTGCAGTTACAACAAGTAGAAAAGAAATAGATAAACTATAACAAATAATGTTAGAAAGCTGTCAGAGAGCTATGGAAGCAAAAATAATTCTGTAAGCTAAAATTCCAGATAGCAGAAAACTTATGAGGTAAGCTGACAATCACCTCCTGATGAGAGAAATAAAAGATCTAAAGAAATGAAGAGATATTTAATGTTCATGGATTGGAAGACTCGATATTATTAAGATATCAATACTTCATAATTTGAAGTATGGATTAATTGCAATCCAAATCCAAATCCCACCAAGCTACTTTGTGGATGTTGACAAGCTGATTCTAAAGCTTATATGGAAAGGCAAAATACCTGGGATAGCCAACACAATACAGAAGAAGAAGAAAGAGAAGGAGGAGGAGAAGGAGAAGAAGGAGGAGGGAGAAGGGCGGGGGAGATCAAAGTGAGAGGACTGGCACTCTCTGATCTCAAAACTTACTATGAAGCGTCAGTCATCAAGACAGCACAGGATTGGTGAAAGAATAGACATATTGGTCCGTGGAACAGAATAGAAAACCCAGAAATAGACCCATACAAATATCATCAAACCTTGATAAAGGAGCAAAGGGAATCCCATGGGGAAGGGATAGCTTTTTCAACAAATGATTTGGACAATTGGACATCCATGTGCAAAAGAGTGAACCTAGATACAAACTTTATACCTTTCACAAATTAACTCAAAATGAATCACAGACCTAAATGTAAAATGCAAAATCATAAAACTTATGGAATTAACATGGGATAAAATGAGGTGACCTTGGTTTGGTGTTGAGTTTTTAGATTTGATACCAAAAGCATAATTCATGGAAGAAAAAAATGATTAGTTGGACTTTATTAAAATTAAAAACTCCTGCTCTGTCAAAGAAATTATTAATAGAATGAAAAAAACCATGCCACATCCTGGAAAAAAAAAATTGTAAGACACATATGTGATAAAGGACTAGGATTCAAAATATAGAAATAACCCTTAAAATTCAACAATAAGAAAACAAACAACTTAAATGGGAAATGGGCAAAAATACTGAATAGACACCTTACTGAAGAAGATAAACAGATGGCAAAAAAAAAAAAAAACAACAAAAAAAACCCATGTGAAAACAGGCTCAACATCATTTGTCATTAGGGAGATGCGAATGAACACAGCAATGAGATACCAATATACAATATACCTGAATAGAAATTGACAAGAAGAATGGGGGTGAAAATTCTACACAAATTTATAGGCAGAACTAACACTGTGGAACTAAAGAGGGCCATATTTTATGTGGCTATCCACTCCGTAATGGCCATATGAACTGACGAAAGGTTGAAATTATTCATAGTATGCTTTCTGATCACAATGGAACTAAGCTAGAAATTATTAGTTGAAAGATAACTACAAACACCTTAACTATGTGGAAGTTAACTCGTATGCTTCTAAATAGTCTATGGATCAAAAAAAAAATCAAAATGGAAATTAGAAAATGTTTTAAACTAAATTATAATAAAGTCAACTTATCAAAATTTGTGGAACAAAAATAAGCAGTGCTTATGGAGAAATTTAAAGCATTAAATGCTTATTTTAGGGAAGAAAAAAGGCTGAAAACCAATTATTAACATTCTACTTCAAAAAGCAAGAAAGTGCATCAAAGCAAGCTTTAGGAAAAGAGAAGAAAGAAATAACAAACATAAAAGCGAATATCAATAAAATTGAAAACAAGCACACTGTAGAAAAAAAATCAAGAAAACTAAAGCTACTTAAGATTAACAAAATGGATTAAACTTTGCAAAGCTAACAGACCTAAAAAGAGAGAAACACAAACTAACAATGTGCAGAGTAAAAAGGGAGAATTATTACAGACGTCATAGAGATAATCTGAGTATTTTGGTATACATAAAATTGAATCCATATTTTCACAATGAATATCCTAGCTTCGTTAATGAATTCTTCCAGACACTGAAGAAAGAAACATCCCAATCTTGCACAAAACTCTTCCACAGGATACGGAAGGAAGGGAACAGATGGAAATACATCCTAATTCTTTTCATGAGGTCAACATAATGTAATACTGATTCTGAAACCCGACAAGGACATTTTTAAGATAAGAAAACCTCAGACTGATCACTCTCACGAGCATAGATGGCAAATGTCCTTTGGTAAATATTAGCAAGTCAGATCCAACAATATATAACAATTTTAATACCCTATGACTAAGTGAACTATTTTGAGTATGTAAGCTTGGTTTCTCATTATAAATACAATCAAGGTAATCATCACTTTAACAGAAAAATAGAAAATTATATGATCACCTTGATAGTTGCAGAAAAGGCATTTGTCAAAACTCAGTGTCAGTTAATGATAAAAAAAAACCCTCTAAGCAAGTTAGAGATCTATGAAAATTTACTTAACCTGATAATAAATCTAAAAACTCTCAGTTGATAAACTCAGCAAAATATTAGAAATATTAGAAAATATTAGAAAACTTAGTCCCACATTAGGAACAGACAGAGGTACCTGCTACACCACTCTTATTCTACATTTTCCTGGAGGCACTGAAATGAAACAAGAAAAAGAAATAAAAATTGTAAGCATAGGAAAGGAAGAAACAAAGCTTTTATTATTTGCAGACAATATGATACCGTTTACATAGAAAAATCAAGAGAATTTAGAGGAAAACTATTAGCATTCGTAAGTGAATTTAGTAAGATCTTTGGAGATAAGGTTAGTTTGCAGAAGTGAACTGTCTCTTTGTACTTCAATCACAAAAAAGTACCAAATTAAATTTAGAAAATTTATACTAACATCAAAAATATTAAATAGGAACGAGTCTAACAACGACTGCATAGGACTTCTACACTAAAACTAAAAATGTACTAAAGAAACTAAAGAAGACCTAAATGAATGAATTACATATCCTGTATTGTTGAATCAATATTGTCAAGATGTCAATTTCCTCCAAATTCACATGTATTTTCAATGAGATCCCAATCAAAATCACAAGAGGGATTTTTTAAAGGGGGGAGGGTAAACTGACAAGCTGATTCTAATATTCTCACAGAAAAGCAAAAATTATGGAATACTCACAGCAATCTTGAAGAAGAAAAGTAAAGTGGGAAAACTTTACTAGCAGATATAACATGAGCTACAATAAATTTATTACTGGTTCAAAGGAAGACACTAAACAGTAGAATGGAACAGAGAGTCCAGAATCAAGTTCAGGTATATTTATAACAAGGTGATAGTGCAGTTCGTAGGAGGAAACAATGTCCTTTCCAGGAAAAGGTGTTGGGTCAATAGGATGTCTATGGGTAAAAAATAATGGCACTAGGTCACTTCTCCTACTAAACACAAAATAAATTCCAGAGGGATTTTGGATCTAAATGAAATATAAAACAATAAAGTTACTTGAGAAAAACATAATAATATACATTTGAGAACTTAGGGTAAAGAAAACTTTTTTTTTTCCTAAAAAGGACACAAACACCATATCACGAAAGAAAGCAAGTGCTACATCAATCTGTATTAAAGTTTAAGAAATTATGTTCATTAAAGGCAACTTTAGGAGGTGTTTGCAACACATTTGCTTGCCAGCAAAGGATTTGTACCCAAAATATGTTTTTAAAAACCTCACAAATTAATAACAACCTACATTTTTACTATAACTTTCAAATATTAGCACTCAGAAGTCCACTTGGCTTATAAATTGATTCTTTTAATTGGACCCCAGTTGCACAGGATTGGATAAATTCTGGTTCATAACACACTGTCATAATTGATTAATACATGACTTTCCTTTATTCCATCAGTTCTTTAATTATCTTGTAATGTAATACAGCTATGAACTAACCACACTTTAGGAAGAACAAGAGCTTTGAGTTTCACCTACCTCTCACCAGATTTTTCTCCCCTCTCCTTGTCTCCCTGCTTCCTCCAACGCAAGTTAACCAACACCCTGGATACCATGTCCTTCTTGCCTCGTTTCCTGTTCATTTGGTTTTGTTCCACCAATATATGTATATTCCCAAAAATGCCCGTAAATTTTTGTTTTAATTACTTTTAACTTTATAAGAATTCGGTAAACAATTTTGGAAGTCACTTTTTCATTTAATATTATATTCTTGAGATTCATCCAGACTTTTGTTGTCGCTGTTGCTTACTTTGACTGCTATGTAATAGTCCATTCTGTGAATATGACACATTTTATTTATCCTCTTTTCTACTTATGGACATTGCGTTGGGTCCAGTTGCTACTCTAAATATTCTTGTATGTGCTTCCTATCGTATCTATATAAGAATTCCTCTTCCATATATGCCTAGAGGTTTAGTTACTAGATCCCAGTGCATGCAAATAGTCAACTGTATATTCGTTTTGCATCCCACAATTGTCTCTTCTTCATAGAGTTTTTCCAAATTATTTAACTTACCATATTTTATTAATTCTAACATGCACTTTTCCCTCATATTTTAATTTTTTTTAAATAGGAATATGCTTACAATCAGTGATGTACCGTGGTTTGATTGTCAGTATTTTGTTCTTTCTAAATGAGACATAAAATAGTGACTTGTCTTCAAATCAATAGTGTTTTAGATATGGTAAATATGATCATTTTCACAAAAACAAGTTTTTTCACACATGTACTTTATCGCCCCCCCTATTTCAGCCATTTACAAAATGTTAAATCCTATAATTAAAATCACAAGTGCAACTGGCACATATAAGTGTAGGGGAAAAGGCAGCTGAACTCTTGGAAAGCTCACACAGAGCTGGTGGCAGGAGTAGAGCCAGGCAGGGAAGAGGGGCGCTGCCAGGCAGTACTTAGCTCCCGTGGGCACTGGTCAGGTGCACGACGGGGAGAAAGCAGAGAATGTCCATTGTGAGTCGGTGGCTGGAGATTCCTGGGGAGAGTTTGTAAGGTAACCCTTCAGTGCGGCTTTCCCCAGTGCAAAGCTGTGAACCATCCCTTTTTGCAAGTCTTCCTGAGAAACTACCAGACCAGCTGGTGCGGCAGGCAGCTCAGCAGGGGCAGCTCTCCTTGCACGGGGAAGGCTGGCCCTCCTGGCCTGTTTCAATGCACTTGAACCATTAATAAATCCCCTTCTCAGCAAAACACTTTCACTTCCTAGTCCAGACCTTCAGAAAGCAGGAAGAGTAATAACACTAAAGAGAGGGATACTACTGGATCTTCAGCAAAACCTTATTTTTCTTCCTTGAAAACAAGATGTTCAGAGGGATTTTCATTATTTGCAGTAGCTTCCTGTTCTTAAGCATTGTGATCCCCAAAGAGTCGGGGTAATTGGAGTAAGCGGGAAGGACCCACGGGTTTCCCCGAGGCTTCAGTTCCGGGTCTCTGTGGTTCTGTGATGAGCATTTCAAACTTCCACTATGAGGGTTTAAACCTGTTTTGTAGTTCCTAAATCAGGAAGGCAACATCATGCTTCGGAAGGTGTGCCCAGGAAGGAGAGAAGTATCGTTCATTTCCTGGCTTACTCCCACTTACACGCTAGGGCTGGGGCTGGGTGTCCTCACTTTGTGCTGACCTTAGAGTATTATTGCAGGATTAACCATGTTCATTCTGGGTTTGCATCGTGCCCGTATGCATTAAGCACCTGATAAATGTCACCATAATTACTTTTGTTCATTGTCTAAAGACAGCATTAGCCTGTCACGCTCCAAAAAAGAAATTTGCCTGTTGCAGTGATTAGGAGCAAAACAAGAAAGCCTGGTATATTGCCAACACTTGCCCTGCAGTTTTCAATTTCTCCTTTCTAGGAATAGAAGCAGAAGGAATAGGGGAAAATGTCATTTAGCAGATAACCTTCCTTCCTCCAGTTTTGCTTTATTATTATTTTCCTTGAGGCATCACATCAAAAAAAATGGGGAAAATTATTTCATGAAACTTCTTAGCGCAAAAAATTAAAACCACATTTCTCCGTCTGTGGCCTCTGACTTCTCGGAGCAGATGGCTCTGGCAAAGCTCCGCGCCTGCACGCCAGGATGGGTGCGCCCCCCTTCCGTTGATCGCTGTGACACCCCAGCCGTGCGGAGAGCCCAGGCGGGGCAGGGCGCCCGGCGCTAGTGGGTACACACAGGGTCAGTCAAACTGGAAAAAAATACTACAGTCACAGTGGCCCTTTTCAACTACGTGTTCTGCAAATTGCTTTAAATTAGGGGATTCGAGAACAGGCATTTGAATGAATTATAAGAATCAATTAAGTTGTAAGCACTGAGTAGTTTAAAATACACTTGCACATATATTGTATGATTCAGCCCTTACAGTGACAATATAAGGGCCATTAGTAAAATGTCTTGCTTAACAAATGAAGGAACTGAGGCTTAGAAAAGCTGAATGATTTGTGCAAAACTACCGATCAATC
>NC_138374.1:34935196-35039652 GCF_054177405.1 Leptonychotes weddellii | reverse complement strand
AGGGAGGGGAGGGGAGGGGAGAGGGAAGGGAGGGGAGGGGAGGGAAGAAGGGAAAGAGTAGCACCATGGCATCTGGTGTCTCCACGAAAGGAACATCTGTGCATTCCCCCAAGCCATGAGAAAGAACCCAGCTCTTTTTTTTTTTTTTTAAGTTATTCCTTTTTTTTTTTTTTTAAAGATTTTATTTATTTATTTGAGAGAGAGAATGAGAGAGAGCATATGAGAGAGGTTAGGGTCAGAGGGAGAAGCAGACTCCCCGCCGAGCAGGGAGCCCGATGCGGGACTCGATCCAGGGACTCCAGGATCATGACCTGAGCCGAAGGCAGTCGCTCAACCAACTGAGCCACCCAGGCGCCCAAGAACCCAGCTCTTGATCAGAATTATCTGGGAGAGATAGCACAGGCTTCAGACAGCACAACACACTGAAAACCTTCCCTAAAATCCTCTCTAGATAGCTCTATTCTCTGCTAAACAAGTCCCCTTCATCTTTCTGTAGAGACCTGTGACGCCAATTTGCCCTCCGCTCGCTGTCACAACAGGGGGCTCACACACCCTGGCCTCCTCAGAAGCCTGGGCTCCCCACCAATGATTCTCCAGCCAGAAATCGGAGGGAACAAAATCCTCCATCATCTTACATATGAGGCCCACCGCTCCCCTACAAAGGGAGAATATATAAGAGGAGCTTCCTGAAAGAGGAGGTATAAATGGTCTTAGGGGAAAAAAAATGGAATTGCAAGTAGAAACTAGGAAAGGAGATAAGGCACCAGAAGAGCTTGGGGCTGCTGGGAGGATTTTAGATCCCTAATTGAGGTAAGTGAGACAAGACGTGGGCGAGGCCCGGCTGAGATGAGGAACACAGAGGGGCTGACCATGGCCCTGGCCAGGAGACGAAAACACCTTGCACCTAGGGAGATGCCTGGGAGAGGATGAGAAAGGAACCACCTACTTCTAGATCTTGTATTTAATCAGTGGATGGAGGTGGGTCATATCTGGTAAATGCATTTGAATTTTGAAGAACGTGGTATTGGGTAATAGGCCTGCTCAGCATCGTGGAGTGGCTCTTTCCTATGGTGATCAGGGGAGATCATGGGAGTTTGCGGGTGCCGTGGGGGGATCCTAGCAGTTAGGAAACTCAGTAACACCCCATATTCTGATGCCAAGTCAAGGGCCCACCCCGCTGTACCACGGCTGTCTCTCACATTAGCTGGGTAATTCTAACATCTCAATCGTTGATGACATGAAAAACTCTAGGAGGTAAGCCACATACTTGTGGGTTTTTAACATTTTGATAGTTTGGCTTTTGTACAGACTTTTATTAAACCCAGATACACACACGCACACCCCCACGCACATGCACACGCACATGCATGCACACACGCACACAAATAGCTCTGAAAAGAATTTTTCTGAGCATCAGAAGTTATTTTGACCCAGCACCTCCTGCCCCTTAGTATCCTGCTTGAGGGAGACGGAGGATGGCAAGTGATTAGACCCTCCCTGAACTCTCACTGAGTGTAGGAACTCAGTGTTATGGAACTCGAGTGCTGGGCGGTGGAGTCACTCTGATGACACGATTTTGAAGAGTTTAGCATCAGGAGAACCCCTGGTGCCTTCAGTGGCTGCCACAAGAATTCAATAGGTTTACCACTTCTTAGTTTGATGAGTTAAAGGCGATGAGGCTGTATTATGGCAGGAGTCTGCCATTTGCCAGATTTGGAACACAGCCTGCAGTAAGACTCAGTAAGTGTCCTATGACATGACAGTGGAGTGAATCCTGGTGAATGAGTGAATGGACTATTACAGGGGGGTCCAGGTTCCATTATGGTTCCCGCACTGTGGTGTGGGTTGTGGCTGGAGCTTCACACTTCCGCAAGGAGCATCTGCAAGGTGAGCTCAGCCCATGGTCCTTGCTGGGAGGCTAGAGATGAGCCTCCAGTCCAGCAGCGATGGTGCTTCTGCTCTGACCAATCCTACAGCAGCACTTCCTGGGCCTTTGCGGGGGGGGGGGGAGCTGGATAAGCTGCAGGGAGGACCCACCTGGGGAAACTTGATGGGGACCTTCTGCCCGGATCCATAGGTTGCTAGGCAAGGCTATATGTAAGAGTATGTTTTCTAGCAAATGGAGATGTTTGACCTTAACACTAGGACCTTGCTGTGCATTCAAGGTCTAGCAATACTCTAGAACAGCTATGGCTCGTCTGCCATCTCTGGGTTTTTGAGTCGACCTGTGACCAAACTACTGAATTTATCACTTGGATGTGTTAAGAAATAACATATATTATATACCTTTTAAATAATTAGTAATGAATCTTATGTTAGAATATCCATCCACCTCCAGGGGCACCTGGGTAGTACAGTCGGTTAAGCATCCAACTCTTGGTTTTGGCGCAAGTCCTGATCTTGGCTTCGTGAGCTCTTTATTTTTCTATATTTTGTGGCAGTACCACACTGTTTTAGTTATTATGAGATTGGTATTGGGTTAGATGTTCCTTCTCTCTGCTTTTCTGTCAAAGTATCCTGGTTATTCTTGGAAGTTTTAGTCTTCTGCACAAATTTTATTATCAATTTACCAAATTTTAAGAAAAACTCTGTTGGGATTTGGATTGGAGTTACACTGAATCTATAGATGAACTTTAACACCATTGACACCTTAAAGATTTGGTTCATTTCTATGATCACAGTAGATTTCTCCATTTACTTAGGCAGTCATTAACCATCTCTTACTACCACTTGGGATCTTCCTGTAGCAGTTTACACACTCATTGGAATTGTTAGGTTCTGACACTCTCATATACTACTTTAAGTGGCACTGTCTTTTCAGTTACACTTTCTATTATTTTTGGTGGTTAATCGGTATTTAAAATTTAAATACAAAACAAAAAATGAAGTAAATGAATTTTGTGTATCATTTCTAATAATCTATGTGTTCTTTTGATTTTTCCATGTAAAGGATCCCGTGACTGGTTTATTTCCTCCTTCCTAATCCTTCTTCACTTAATTGATTATTCTTCTGCCCTTATGGCACTATTGTGGAAACCCAATACAATGGCTAGCGGAACTAGGAATAATGGGAAGACTTCTAGTGTTTCCTCATTTAGTGTGGCATGCGCTGTAGTATTTTTATAGATATGTCAGGAAAGATTATAAAAGTGACCTCACACTCCTAGTTTACTGAAAGTTTATAGTCATGAATGCATATTGAATGTTATCTCAAGGTTTTTCTCAACCTATTGAAATGGTTATATAATTTTTAATCCATTAATATAGTCAAATAGGTATTTTATACCCAAGTGGTATTAAGCCACGTTTATCTTGATTGGTAGTCTTTTTATAAGGTTTGATTCAGTTTGCCAATATTTTATTTAATGTTCTTTAATCCATTTTAATGAGGAAAGTGATGTTTTAACTTTATTTCCTCAACATGTCAGTGTACTTTTGGGTGTCAGGGTTATGATAGACTTAAAAATGAGCGGAGAAGGGATCCTTCTTTCCGTTTGTTAGCATGGTGATAAAAGATTGACATGATGTATACCTGAAACATTTGGTAGAACTTACTGGTAAAATTATTTAAGTCCGTTTTTTTCTTCCTCATAAGATTTATAACCATTGCTTCAATATTGTTATCCCTATTTCTTCTGTCAGTTTTGGTAAGTTGTTTTTTTACTTTTTTTTTCCCAATTTTCTCTGTTTTTAAGGTTGTTGGCATCTGTCATGTTAATTTTAATTCTCCATTTAAAATGATTTATGTCTTCTTTTACATTCAAAATACTCTTTTAGTATTTTTCCCCTTAACCTCACCAGAGAAATGTATATTTTAGTTTTTGTTAGTTTTGTTTTAATCATGAAACAACTCTGGGCCATATTCATCTTCTCTATACTACTTTTCTTTGGGATCCTTCTATTGTTCTTTCCCAAATCTTGTAATTTTCAGCCTTTAATTTTTAGCCATTCTCCTTTTCTTTTGTAAGTGCCGAATAGTATAAATTTTCCTCATAGCCCCACTCTTGTTACATCTCTAAATGCTGATAGGTAGTGTATTTATTATTGTATAATTCTAAGAATTTTAAATTTCCATTATAATTTATTATTTAAACCATAAGTTATTAGTTTTTTTTCAATTTCCAAATATACAAGGTTTTAAATTTAGATACTTGTTTTGAGCTTCAACTTAGTTATTAAAACGAGCAAACACAAACTCGTAATACATACGCCATGAATTTTATTGAGACTTGCTTTGTGACCAAGTACCGACCAAATTTTGTAATGTTCGTTGTGTGCTTGAGAGTAGTCTATATTTTCTATGTGTTGGATATAAATTTAATTGAATTGTTTGCATATTTAATGTACTTGCTAATTTTTGTCTTCCTGATATATCTATAATCAAGTGAAGTATTTCAAAATTCCTAATCTGTTGATTTTCAAACCTCCCTGGAATTCTACCAAATTGGCTTTGCATATTCAGAGAGTATTTCACTAAGGGTACACATGTTTAAAATTCTTGTATCACCTTGACTCTCGAATATTTCATCATGGGTAGTGACTCTCTTGATGACTAATAATTTTTTATTACCCAAAGCCCATTTTTCTGCACCAGCTTAGAATTTTCCTGACATATCTTTTGCATCCATTGCACGGAGTCCAGAAAATGGATGTCTAATCCAGAGAGTAAAAATTTTCTTAGGCACTTCTGAGGATGGAATTTTAAAACAGAGACTTGGCTACAAATATGGTGAAGGAAATAGAGAAGCGAAAGGAGAAAAATAAAGTGAGTAGTAGAAACAGGCATGAGGCCATTTCCAATCACAGCGCAGGAGAAGCAAATGGAAAATGGACTTTCCCAGAGCCCCCAGTGGCTGCTGGCCCCACTGCTGTGGGAACCCGGCAGGGCAGGAAACAAGTGTCTGCACTCCCTGGTTCCTGCTGCCGCCACCACTGAGACCTCATTGTTTCTGCCACTTCCCTTTTATAGAGTTTTATTGCATCCCTATGTGTTCTTTAACATTGCATTTTGTATTTAGGGTTTTTTTTAACTTTATAAAAATGGTATGATGCTGTATATAATCTCCTGGGTTTATTTTCACATTTAATTGTTTATAGCTCGGGTTTATTCATTTTGTGTCACGCCTCTCGAGTTAGTTTACATTTCATTGTGTAAACACACCAGAGTTTATTCATGTACTCTCCCGTTGATAAGCATTTGGATTGTTTTCAGAATCTCTGTGAATAGTGCTGCTGTGACCTCCTTGTGTGAAAGTTTTGCTCAAGGGTATATAAACAAGTGAAATTGTGGGTCAGAAGGTAGATGAATATTTAACTTTATTGGTTAATGAGGAACTATTTTCGAAAGTGGTTTCACCAATTGACATGCCATCATGATTCCATAGATGGATGGATAGGAAGGTAGGTAGGTAGGTAGGTAGATAGGATAGGACAGATAATATTGACAAGTGCTCTAAATATTAGTAACAAGGTAAAAGCAAAAGTTCTAAATGCACAGAGTAGGGAGCATATGGACTTGCCTAGGATCACAATCACATTTGCCACCTGGGAAATTTCGCCCTTCATCCTCCAAAGGGAGGGTGGAAAGTCTAAAGCTGGAACACTTGCTTTTATGTGGTAGGACTTTCAGGTCAACTGTGTAATGACTTTTTAACAAGTCAGGTTTATTGAGGTATAATTTACATGTAGTAAAAATCACTCTTCTTAGGTGTACAGTTCTATGAGTTTTGACAAATATTTGCAGTCATGTAACCACTACCACAATCAAAGTATAGAACACTTCATCATTCCAGAAAGTGGTCTCATGGCTCATTGTAACTGATCCCCACCCACCCATCACCCCTGGAAACCATTATTCTAATTTCAATCCCTATCCTTTGAACTTTTCCAGAAAGTCATGCAAATGAAATCATGCAGGTTGTAGCCTCTGCATCTGGCTTCTTCCAGTTAGTATAATGTTTTTGATATTCATCTGTGCTATTGCATGTGCCAATAGTTCATTCCCTTTTATTGATGAGAAGTATTCTGTGTATGGATGTACCTCAAGTTCATTTTTCCATTCCCCAGTAGAAGGACATTAGTGCTGTTTATAGTTTTTGGTGATTGTGAATTAAGTTGCTATGAATGTTTGCCCACAGGTCTTTGAGTGGGATTTGTTTTCATTAATCTTGGGTAAATATCAAAGATCAGAACGACTGGATTGTATGGTAAGTATATATTTAACTTTATAAGAAACTTCCACACTGTTTTCTAATGTAATTTTACAATTTTGTACTCCACCAACAATACTTGAAAGTTCTAGTTGCTCTGTGTCTTTACTAGCACTTGATATTGTCAGTCTTTTTTAATTTTGGCTACTCAAGTAGGTATGTAGGGGTATCTCATTATGGTTTTATATTGCATTTCCCTAATATCTAATATTGTGGAGGAGCATCTCATCAGATGCTTATTTGCCATCTGTATCTCTTCTTTGGGGAAATGTCTATATAAATCTTTCCCCCATTTTTTAATTGAACTGTTTGTCTTCTTACCAAGTTTTATGAGTTCTTTGTATAATCTGGTTACAAGTCCTTTATCATATGTATGCTTAGCCAATATTTTCTCCCAGTCTCTGAATTGTCTTTTCATTTTCTTAATAGTGTATTTTTAAAAGGCTAGGTTGGAAGACACACCTCTTACTTTCAGGACTTACTGTAAAACTATAGTAATCTAGACAATGCAGAATTGGTGCAAGATGAACAAATAGATCAATGGAACAGAATAAAAAGTCAGTTGATGTTCAAAAAAATGCAAGATAATTAACTGAGAAGTATTTTCAACAAACAATGCTAGAACAAACGGCCAACCTTGTAAAGCAAACAAAACAAAATAAAACCTTTCATTCTTCCTGTGAACCACATGCAGAAATCAATTTGAAATAAATCATAGACCTAAAGATAAAATCTAACACTGCAAAATTCTATGCAGAAAGTCTTTTTGATTGCAGGTGAGGCAAAGATTCCTTAGATACTAGAACACAAAAATACAAACCATAAAAGAAAAATATGATAAATCAGACTTCATTAAAATTCTAATTTTCCACTTAATGACTTCTAACTTTCAAAGCACAATATGAAATAGATAGGATAGGCATTATTATATTCATTTTACAGATAAAGAAATTGAAACAGAGGAGTTTAGGTCACAAAGCTGGAAGTGTTAAAGCAAGCAATCAGATGTTGGTGTTGGCTTCCAAATGTAGCCTCTCCATAAACACAGAAGTTGATCTAATAAATCTAAATGCAAACACAAATAACTTTTATTAGCTGTGCCACAACTCTGCCAAAGATAATTGAGAACTGGATACATGCTCATACATACAACATCCTATCTCTTATGTACATGTGGACAGATATCTGTGCAACTCTTGAGTCCCACAGGCATTTGGCATGACAGCTATGAATTCAGCTCAATATGGACTTTTCCCAACTAATCTCCAAATTGATCTGATAGGAAACAGCAACTGTCAACTAATCTGTGGCTTTCAAGGAGTATGAAAGATGACATTAGCAAGGACTTGGCATTGCTGGCTTTGGCGACCACACTAAAAAGAACACAGCACCATAATTCACCCACGTCATGTGCTCTCAGATATCAATATGCAAGATTACCTAGGTTACATGGACCTGCATTCCCTATGAGTTCCTCTCTTCCCTGCTGCCTGGTGTTCTACTTGATTCTGACAGCAGTATCTGACAAAATTCCACCAACAAAGATCACAGTGGAGTGGACTAGAAACCATCCCCAATTCCTAATGCAACTTTATATCAAACTGTATCAGATTGTCCACTGAAAACCAAGTGGGGCGGGGGTGGTGCAGCTGAAACTAGTGTGGAGGCTCTCAGGGAGTTGAGAACAAGGGTAGAAATCTACCCTAGAAATCATCCATCATTTGCAAAAAGATTGGTTCTCTTCCATGCATTCTTTCCATTTTTTTTTTACAGATTTTTTTTTGAAGTGCAAAGCTCAGTGTAGATTTTGAGTCAAATAGTGGACGTCTGATGAAAAAATAAATTTACCTGTCTCTAATGCAAATACACATCAAATAATAACCCCTTCTTCCCATTCCAGGCCAAAATTTCTGTTTAAGTTCTGTGATCAAAAAAGAAAATATTGTATAAAGTCTACCAATGGATAGATTCCTGAAGTTAGTTGTCATATTAAAGTAACATTGATTAAAACAGCCATTTTAATTCCAAAGGCTATTTCATACTGGCTCCAGCACCTAAAGCCTCTCCTCTATTACAAAAACAAACCAAATCAACCAAACAAGAACACTTTCTCTCAGCCTGGATTTGAATCAAGCATCTGCTCCTGGGTCAGTTGGGTAGAAAAGGGGAGCGGGATCTCACTCACTGGCCGAGGTCCCAGTGTGTTATGATGCCATTCAGATGAGGAAAATTCAGTTCCTTCTAAGCAGTCACTTTGTTAGGTGTCTACTTTATCTCACTGTCCACCCTCCACCTGCCTCTTCTATCTTCCAAGTCTTCCAGATTCTCCATGGTGCATGGGCTAAAAGGCAGACTCCTTAGAGTGCTGTATGCGGCTGCTCCTGAGGTCTGGCAACCACTCAGCTTGCAACCTTGTGATTCTCTTTGCACTCACTCCTAGCCTGAACCTTAAGCTTCTACCACACTAAACTTCCCGTCCATCCTGGTCATGCCTGATTCCTCTACATCATCAGTCTTTTGAATATACTTTCACCCTGAGTGAGTCTGCCTGGGAAATGCCTATTCATCTTTTTAGAGCTACCTTAACCATCATCTTCTTCTCTGCAAAGGCTTCTCTAATTCTCTCTATCATACTCTCATCTAGGAAGGAATCAAGCTCCTTTCCATTCAAGCAGCATTTGCTTACTTTTCTTGTGGTACCACATTATGTCGTATTGTGATAGTTGGGACTGTGTTCTGTTCGTCTATGCCTTTCCAACTTCTTGGAGGGATCAGTAGGCAAAAGCAAATATTTTTTTGAAAGAATGAATAATCAATTCAACCAACAAATCGATTAACTAATTTAGCTTTGGCACCAAGGTTAACCTGCTTCTTGTTGAGTATGACCTAGTCTTAGTACCCTAAGTGGTAATTTGCTTGGTTTTTCTTTCTAGTTGATACTCAAAAACTTTGCAGTAAAATGTAGCTACACATAGAAAGTATTTAATGAAGGATAAAAAATGAGATCAGAAATCTTTTCAAAGAAAGATAACATTTTAGGAGTACCTGGGTGGCTCAGTCATTAAGCGTCTGCCTTTGGCTCAGGTCATGATCCCAGGGTCCTGGGATTAAGCCCCACATCAGGCTCCCTGCTCCACAGGAAGCCTGCTTCTCCTTCTCCCACTACCCCTGCTTGTGTTCCCTCTCTTGCTGTGTCTCTCTCTGTCATAAATAAATAAAAAGTCTTAGAAAAAAGAAAGATATCATTTTAATACCCTAAACTTTTATAGAGCATTCTATACCCCTGGCACAGTCCTAGGTATGTTACTTTTATTAAATCATTAAATCTTTCTAAGAACCCGATGATGTGGGTGTTACTATTATCCCAACTTTACATATGAGGGGAATCTGAGCTACAGAGTAAGTAACTTGCTAAGAACTGGTGCAATCAAGATTAGATGCACACAATATTGTCCCTGGGGTTGTGCCTCTAATCAAGAGGATCATCTGCCTCTGTCAGAGATATCAGGAGCTTTAGGTAATATAGTGTATATATGTAAGCACTGCATTGAGCTATTTAGCTCACATTTCTTAGAATTCCCCATGGAATAAAGTCAAATGTATCAAGGAAGGATCAAGGCTGGATTCACGGGCAAGCAACTCATGCAGGTACATAAAACGCTGAGCTCAGGAGTTGTAATGCTCTGCTGTTGCCATCTCAAGACTCTTAATAATTTTTGAACAAGGAGACTCACATTTTAATTTCACAGTAGATCCTGCAAATTATGTAAGTGTTCTTGGAAAAGATATAAAATTTCCAAGGAGGCATTTGTGAAATATATAGGTATTTATTTTATGATTTGTGAGCAATGATGGCTATGCTTTTTTCCCCAGGGAATGAAAAAAAAAAAAAAAGAGCTCTTTCATTTATTTAACCATCTTAGAGATCCAAACTGTAATACTGGATAAGGTAATCAGGATGACTCCTTTTCAAATGCAAGTATCCCATGAGGAACTCATTTCTTTCTTTCTTTTTTTTTAGAGAGAGATCGAGCATGCACAGGGGAGGGGCAGAGGGAGAAGGAGAGAGAAAATCTCAAGCAGACTGTGCTGAGTACAGAACTCAACGCCGAGCCAGATCTCATGACCCTGAAATCATGACCCGCGTTGAAATTAAGAGTCAGATGCCCAACCAACTGAGCCACCCACACGCCCCAGGACTAGTTTCTTAGAAAGATTTTTTTTTTCTCAAAAGATGTCTAAAGGAGTAATCAGCATTTCCTTCTCTGGCCATGTTGGTGGAGGAGAGAGGGGGCAGATACAAGTTAAAGGAATGCAAGATGAGCAGCGAGGGGATGTGGGAAAGCATGAAACATCAAGTTGAAAAGGAAAACTGGACAGGGCAGCGAGGAGAACTTGGAAGTTGCATAAGGATGTTAGATCATGTCTTGTACACCCTTGGGAGTAGTAGCCTTGAGGCTTTCTATTGAGAGGAAGAACATGGTAAAAGTGTTGAGTCATATAGATTCACCAAGAGGTAGCGTGAAGGGGACTTGCTGAAGAGCAGGGAGCCTGCATCTAAAGAGAAAGTTCACTGGATTGATGAGGTCCTCTAAAGAGGTGTTTGGGAAGAAAAGATCTCAGGCTTCCTGAGGATGCCATGGTGACAATCAGCTGTATCCAGTGGCTGACTGGCTATGAGATGGGAGGAGAGTTAGATAACTCTGAGATCTTGGGCCACAGCAACCTGAAAACGTGGTGGTACCTTGAAAAGTGATGGGGTCATTCTAATGTAGTCAGCCTCCCATGTCTTTCCTCTTTGGTCAGATTGTAGGTCCCCAAAAGGCCGGTTCTGTTTGGTCTTTGCAGCTCCCATGTGCCTAGCACAGTGCACCAAACAGCATGTCACCGTCCTGTCCGCTGTCCTAGCTCACAGATTCTCTTTTCTTCTCTGCTTTGAGATGTTGGGACTGGAACTCTCTAACTCCCTTTCTCTTTGGCCAGCCACTCTCTGCCAGTCTCTACCAACAGGTGGAGCTAGAGGAAGACCCCAAGGCTAAAAGAGAAGGGACTTTTTTCTTGTTTGCTTCCTTTCCTATGGGGTCACCCCAGCCTCACTGTAACAATACACTCCAAATTAAGTTTTTAATGGGCACATATGGAACACAGTACCCAATAATTATAGAATAAACATTCTTCTCAGGAACACATGGTACACTTTTTTTTTTTAATTGACCCAGTATCAAGCTTTATAGGAAGTCCCAACAAATTCCAAAGAATCTGTAACATGCAGGAAAAAAAATTTCCTTCACCATGATGTAGAGTAACTAAAAACAGCCTCATACGTTTTGGAATAATAATAACAATAAAGAAACCACTCCAAAACAAAAATAAAACAAAAAATAAAACAGAACAAAAACACCCTTCTGGCCATTTCATGGATTAAAAATAACATGGAACTTTTAAAAATACTCAAAATTTAGTAAAATTTTGCATGAATTTATATGAAAATACAACATATCTAAACTCACAATATTTAGCTAAAGCATTACATCAAAGGAGATTTAAATATTTTTATTTATATTAGAGAGGAAAAAAGGCTTTACATTATTGAGCTGAGTTAAAAGAAAAAGAAGTTAATACAAAGTCAACAGAATAAACCCAAAGCTGGCAGAAGAAAGGATGTAATAAAGTAAGAGCAGACATTAATGACAGAGAAAGCAAATATACAATAGAGATCCTCAGTAAGGTCAAAGTCATTTTTCTGAAAGAAACTAATGAAATAAGCAAACCTCTAGTGAGACTGATTAATAAGACATAAGTAAGAGAGAATGAAAAGGCACAAATGAAAACTATTAAGAACAAGAAGTGGGACATTAGAGATTAAAAAGATAATATTATATATTACTTTATGCCTTTTTTAAAATTTAAAATCTCAACTTCGCATTGATGAAGCTTCCCAATCCCTCAATCTACTTTACTTAATATATAATTTTTGAACACCTACTCTATCCAAGGCACTGTTCTGTACTCTAGGGATTCAGTGGTAAATAAGCCAGTAAGGTCCCTGTTCTTAGGAACTGTGTATGTCAAGAATGGTGGAAGACAGAGAAACATGATTCTTTTGTAAAGTGGTAGGATTATGAAGAAGATAAAATAGGGTGATGTCATTGTGGGTGGGGGTGGGCGTACTTTAAACTGAGTATTCAGAAAAGCCACACACTGGAGATGTGTGTGCTAGCATATGATCGGTAAAAGGAAGCCAGATGTGAAAATGTCTGGGGGAAGAATATTCTAAACCAGTGCTGTCCAATAGAACTTTCTGTGATGATAAAATATTCTATGTCTGTGCTGTCCAATATGGTAACCACTAACCACGTGTAGCTTTTGAGTGTTTGAAAGGTAGCTAGTGTGACTGAGGAACTGAATATTTAATTTAATTTTTATTTTAATGAACTTTAATTAAAATAATTCCAGTCATGTGCCAATAAATACAAAACTCTTAATTAAAAAATAAACTTCATAGAGAAACATGTTTACATAGCAACTCATGAATAAAAGATAAAGGTTTAAATTAAATCTTTACTAAAAAGATCTTCCCTTGAAGAAAACAAAAAAGCAAATTTCAATTCCAATCTTATATAAAATGCTCCGAAAAGTAGATAAAGAGGAAATACTTCTCTAATTCCTTTGATAGCAAAGGCAGACAAGACCCACGTAAGAAGAAGAGATTTTATAGGCCAATTTCCCTCATGAGCACAGAAACAAAAATTCTTAAATAAAATATTAGCAAACCTAATCCAGCAAGAACTATCAATGAGATGATGACTGAGGTACACTAATCCCTGGAAAGCAAGTTCAACAAATTTTTACTGAACACAGATATGAGCTAAGCACTCTTCTGGGTGCCAAGAAATGTAGCAGCAGTGAACAAAAGAAACAGAACAGATATGGTAATCCTCATGGAGCTAAGAGACTATGAACCAATAAATGCAATCCATAGTCAGGCTCAGCGCGGTGAAAGCCATGGAGAAAAATAAAGCAGAGAATTGAAGGGGAGGATGGGCAAGGGAAGTGCTGAGACAAGAAGGCCTCACTAAGGAAGTGACATTTCAGCAAATATCTTAAGGGTGTGAGGGAGAGAGCTGTGTGGATAGCAGAGGAAAGAGTCTTCCCAGCAGAGGACTTGGGGCGTATATGGCATGTTGGACCCACCACCAGAAGGCCTTTGTGACTGGTGCTGAGTAGGAGGACAGGTGGAGAAAGACGTCTGGGAGCTGGCAAGGGACCAGACCAGACGAGGCCTTGCAGGCCACTGCAAAGAGTGTGTGCATTCGATGGGAAGCCACTCAACAGTTGAGACTAAAAAGGGCCATGATGCAACCAAAAAATGGCCTCTGCAGCTGTGTTGAGAATGATCTGAACAGAAGTAGAGAGAAAAACAAGAGATGAGTGCGATAGTCCAAGGGAGAGATGAGGCGGTGTGGGAAGAGGGTTGCAGTGGTACGTGGGTGTGCCCTGGGTATGGGAGCCGAGGACTGGCAGGCAGTGCCCATGGATGCATGTGAATGTGAGGAAGATGGGCCAAGGAAAGCTCTGAGGTTAATGGTTTGAACAACTAGAAAGATGGGGCCGACATTTCCAGAATGAGGAGACTCCAGAGGAGCAAGTGTGAGGAGAAGGTCGGGCGCTCAGTTTTAGACTTGCTGAGTTTGCTGAGTTTGTCACACACCTGGAGGCGGGGAGGGGTGGAGGGGATGTTGAAAAGACAGCTGGACAGATGGGTCTGGAGTGGAGAGCAGAAGTGTGGGCTGGAGGTAAACATTTGGGAGGGTCGGTTTATAGATGGCATGTAAAACTAGAACATAAAGATATCTATCCCCAAATGTGAACAAGACTGAATGGAAATACAAAACCACAGACCAATCTCACTTAGGAATGGTGAGGCAGAAATTGTAAATGAGTGAAAGCAAACAGAATTTAATAGCACATTTCACAAATCATTATAGCAAAGACAGACATGTTCTAGAAATATAAGAGTTGCTCACTATTGGAAAAAGCATTCGCATAATCCATTCATACTAATAAAACTAGGAAGAAAAAAGCTTAACCTATAAGTATCTCCAAGATGTAGAGAAGGCATCTGACAAATATGACATCCATTCCTTATAAAAATTAAATAAATGCTAACATTCTAGCAAAAAAATGCTCAAATTTGCATGCATAAGGATCTTCATTGCAGCATCATTTGTGCAATAAAAAAATAAAATAGAAAACAAATATCTACTAGCAGGTCATTGATTGAATAAACAATGGTACATACAAACTCTGCAGTTGGAAAAAGTATAAGCATATCCCTATATACAGCTACAGAGCAAACTGCAGTGTATACAGTAAGATTGATAAAGTTCAATAAAATCCTGTAGTCTGCATTTTGAACGGGAATTTTCAATTTGAATCATGATGTATTCTATCCTAAAAAAAACTTATTTCCTTATTATTTGCCTTGAAAAAGTCTAGAAATGATCACTGAGTTGTAAAGAGCATCACTATCATCTAGATTATAAGTCTAAATATTTTCAATTAAATGGAACTAGGACTTCCTGGAGAAATTCTGTTTCTAAATCTAGAACAAGATGGGCACCATGTGAATCTGGAGCATTGTGAAATACCAGAAAGCAAAGATGCTACCAAGAGTTACTGAAGTTATGTCCAAAGGCTCAGAGACCATATTGAAAAGACTCCCACTGGCCAAAAATGCAACAATTTAAGCATCAGTGAGAATTTTATTTGTGATAGATTGAAAAGCATAAATCTGTTTTTTTTTTTTTAAGAGTCATCCATTCACTTTAGAGAGAGAGAGAGAGAAGAGGGAGGGGCAGAGGGAGAGGGAGAGAGAGAAAGAATCCTCAAGCAGACTCCCTGCTTGGCACAGAGCCCAAAGCGGGGCTCAATCCCAGGACCCCGAGATCATGACTTGACCCAAAACCAAGAGCCAGCTGCCCAACCGACTGAACCACCCAGGCACCCTGAAAAACATAAATCTTATTTAAATCCCAAAGTTCAGAAAAATTTTAAGAAAAACATCTCCAATTCATCACTTTTTGAGAATGCAATGGAATCAATTCATTATTTTAAAAACTGATAAAGGGGAATAATCAAGCATATCTAGCTTTTCTTATATGAATTTCACCTCAGGATAATAAAGTTGTTCTTGGGGGAAAGTTTCTCTTTATAGGAGATTTCCAGATAATAAACAGAGAAGGAATGATAGAATTAGATTATCTAGTAAGTCTTAATGAAATAATGGTTCTCAAAGAATGGAAACCGGAAGTGGTGTGTCTCCTGATAGAAGCACACAGCACTACATGTGAAGTGTTCTTGTAAAAAAACATACCTGATTATGATCAATCCTTTAAACTTAATTACCAAGGAAATACAGGAAACCCCTATATTTTATTTTATTTTATTTTTTTAAAAGATTTTATTTATTTATTTGACAGAGAGATAGAAGAGCACAAACAGAGGGAATGGCAGAGGGAGAAGGAGAAGCAGGCTCTGCACTGAGCAGGGAGCCTGATGTGGGACTCGATCCCAGGACCCCAGGATCATGACCTGAGCCGAAGGCAGACGCTTAACCATCTGAGCCACCCAGGCGCCCCAAAACCCCTATATTTTAAAAGCACCACTGGAATTAAATTAGCAACATCTAGATTATTCTAGAATGTAGAAATATCTGTAAAAAGGTGACTCAGTTTCTTCAACTAATGAACTACAAGGAGAGAAAAAATAGAGATTATAAGACATTAACCAATGTCAGTGTATGAACTTTACTTGAATCTTGAAGAAACAGACTAAGATAAAATAAAACAATTGAAGAAATTTGAGCACTATTTCATTGTATTAAAGAAGTACTGATACTGTCTCATGTGATAATGGTATTGTATTTATATTTTAAAAGAGCCATTATCTTTTATAGAACATACTAAAACATGTTTTGGATTTCAGGATATGAGGTTTGAAATTTATTTAAAATAGTCTGGAAGCCAGGGGGAGTGAGAAAGGGTTGAGATGAAACAAGGTTGACCACAAGCTGGTAATTGTTGATGATGGATATTCACAATTTTGTCTGTTTTGTATTTTTTTTTTTAAATCCCCACACTAAAATGTCAAATAATCAAGAAACTCATTTCAGCTAGGGAGGTCAAAGAAATTAGTCACAAACTTGGAGAATATATTTGCAACATGTAAGTTAGAAAACTCTTGCATTTTGTACAAGAATGTACAAGTGTCATTTGCAATAACAAAATATTAGAAAACAAGCTAAATTTCCATCAAGAGAGAATTAATAAAGGATGATATTTTTTATACAATGGAATACTGTATAACAATGTTAAAGAGTAATATACAGAAGCTATAAAAATCTAAAAATCTAAAAGAAAAAGACAAAATTCCCAATGCAAAAATGGATAAAACACAGACCTTTTACGGTAGAATACAAATAATAAAAAATAAATATATATTCAATCCCAGTAATCAAATATATAAAAATTCAATATGCAGCATACTCTTTTCTACACTCCATATTGTCATAAATTAAAATATCTCCTAATACCAAGCATTGGTGAGGATGTGGAGCAGTAGGAGTTCAACGAAGCTTGAAAGACACATAAACTACAGTTCAACAATCCCCTCCCAATGTTTGAGAAACTTTTACAAATATTTCCTAAGCATGTACGAGATTGTTCATAGCAGTGTTGTTTGTGCTAACAAAACACTAGGTGAAAAAAAAATCAATATTCATCAAGAAGAAATGAATGAAAGCTGATCTATATCACACAAAGGCAGACAACATATCTGACTCTCCTAAATGAAATATTAAGTGAAAAAAATCTGTTTTAGGAAAACATGCAAGAAAACACTTAATTTCCATAAAGTGAAAAACATATACAATTACACAGTGTGCCCCTTAGAGTTACATTATGTAGTTATGAAGAAAGACAGAGGAATGGTAATTTTCAGAATTTTGGTTACCTCTGGTGGGAGAAGTAGAACATGATTGAAGAAGGGACCTTCATACACTGATGTTCATTGTATTATTATTATTCTTCAAACTGCTCTATATGTGTCCAGATTCTTTTATCTTTGTGAGGGTGCTCATAGGAACAATTAAATCAAATGAGATAACAGAAGTAGTTTATTACAAGACTCCAGTTAATAATAGGAGAGCAAAGAGGTTTGAGTGCAGTGGATCTGGTGAAGGCTTACTCTGGTGGGGCCATGTGGGGAGCCCCCAGGCTAGGCAGCGATGCAGAGGCAGGGTAGAAACATGCCCACTCACCGGCACCTGATCTGGAGACAGCCCAAGGAGTGCCTGATCTGCCCTATGGCCTGGGGCAGGGAAGCCAGGCATTTAGGCTATAAAGATCTGCTTCCTGAGGAGCCAGGAAAGATGAGTGCCGCAGGTAAGACACAGGATCTCTGCCTGAACCAGAGGACTAACAAAAGTTTTAAGAGGGCCTGAGTCTCTTTCACAGCAAATCTTCGTGAATGAATTCAACTGAAAGAAGCCAATAGGCTCATGTGGAAAATCTTTCTACTCCTTCCCCTCTGCTGGGCACAGATGGGTTAGCTGGCCCTCAGTTATGTCTGCTTCTTTTCCCAAATGTTATTGAATCTAAGCAAAAGTGTTGTCGATTCAGCAAACGTGTTGATTTCCTATTGTGTGCCTCTGCTGAGAGATGGGCGGGGGGCACAAAGATGAATGAGGCCCAGGTCCATCTGCAAAGTAACTCAGTGGAGACTGTGGGTGTGAGGAAAAGCCAGGAGGGAAAAAGCAGTGCTAAGTTAGATAATCACTCACCCATTCATGCATTCATCTAGCAGACTTTCATGTGTCAATCTTCATGTTGGACCCTGGGCATAACATGATAAATATGACACTGCCAACGTCTTCAAAGACTCACAATCCAGTTAAGGAGACAGACACTGAAACAGAAAGTTACAACACAACTGGTAAATCCAGTGATAAGATTCTTCAAAAATGTTATGCAAATAGAGAACAGTATCTGATAGGGCTAAGGGAAGAGCTGAGAGTAGACTTCAGAGGATGATTTTGAGTGAAACATTAAACAATACTAATTAAACAGATGAAGAATACAGAAACTGGATCCCAGATGGCAGGGGTGATGTGAAAAATACACTGAGGCAAACAAACAAAACACCACCACCGCTACTTTGTGTGATGGAAATTGGGGGTGGGGCAGGTCACAGCAGAGCCTGGCTTTCTGGAAGGAAGTTGGATTTTTATTTTTCATTTTCTAATTTTTTTAAGTTGAAATATAATTAAGATACAGTGTGGTGCTGGTTTCGGGTGTGGGATATTTATTGTTGTAATAGGGAAACCATTGAAAGAGTTGGGGATGAAGAATGACATAATGTGATCTGAATTTTCCAATTAATACTCTGGAGATTAGTGTGGAGAATAGTTTTGAGGAGACCAGAGTGAAATCAGGGGAGCTAACGGAAGGCAGGGAAGAATGAGTTAGGGGTAAAATGGAGTTCCATTCTGGATACTTTGTGTTGGAGGGACCTGAGAGACAAAACCCAGGAGAAGTCAGATGGGCAGGAAGTACAGAGTCAGGTCTGAGGATGGATACAGTCACAGGGAGATTCTAACCTGGTGGGAGGGGCCTGAAGGGAAACACTGTCTCCCTGCTGTGGGCTATGTGCGACCCCTTCCAGAACGCTCCACTGAGGGACTGAGAGGGCAGAAGAAACACAGTGGTTGGGGCAACACATGGTCAGTGTGGGTCCTGCATGCCTTCCTCAAGCTGGGCAAATCTGGTGGAAGGCATTTCTAACGTGTCACAGTTCCTATTTTCTTGCTCCCCCAACAGAACATGATTAGGAAAGAAGACCACATGTCTGAACTGGATGTAAATCAGATGGAAGGTGGTTCACAGGAGATTTTAGTCCAAATAATAGGTCAGATCTTTTCAGGCTCCATAAAAAAAGTCATAAAGATCAGTATCTACAAAAACCTGAATTCCATTTTCTCCTAAAGGAAAATTGAAATCACCCTGGGCCCTTGTCAACTTCATTTTATTGGTGGACAGATGGGGAGAGAAGTGGATTATCTCTCATTCCTTCAGTAGGTTATAGAATAAAGAATCATAGAATCTTATGGCTAAAGGGTATTTAGAGGTCAATTTACCTGACCTCCTTTAAGAAACTTGTCATAAATCTTCACCAGGAATGCTTCAAGAAAGAATTCCTTCAGTGGCCCGGGTAGGGATCAGGACAAGCTAATGTTCTGCAGCCACTTTGGAGATGTGGAGGAGACGGAGTGGGCCCTTGGAGTAGTAACAAGAAATAATGCATTGCATGATGTCAATGACAAAAAAATTTATCTTGGCAATAAGTCCCTTCCAATGTAAGCTGGGTTACATGTGGGCTTGGCAAGAAGAAAAGAAAGAAAGATTGCAAATTAGGAAAAAGTTTAAAATAGGAAAACGGGAAGTAAAGGGAGGTTATCATAATATTCCCCCCTCTACCTGCAATAGTGAGGATCATCTGCACAGACAATATATCATATATATTAATGAAAATCTGTTAAATATTTGCACACTTAGTCCTCTACAAATCATCATTGGGGCTCCTGGGTGGCTCAGTTGGTTAAGTGTCTGACTCTTGGTTTTGGCTCAGGTCAGGATCTCAGGGTCGCGAGATCAAGCATCAGGCTCCACGCTCAGCACAGAGTCTGCTTAACATTCTCTCTCTCCCTCTTCTTCCCCCTCTGCCCTGCTTGCTCATGCTCTCTTTCTCTCTCTCTCAAATGAATAAATAAATAAATAATATTTTTTAAAAATTCTCTACAAATCATCATTGAACCCACATCATGTCTGATAAAACTAAGACCCAGAAGAGGTAAGTGACTTGCCCAAGTTCACCCAGTTAGTAAGCAGGAGGGTATAGAAGTAAAACGTGGTTTTCCTTGTGGTATAATTTCTTCCAGAAAAGGGGCCCACTTTTTATTGAGAATGTATCTTCTGAATTATTTATTACTGTGGTAAAATATATGTAAGCTAAAATTTGCCATTTCATCCATTTTTAAGTATATAATTTGATGATATTAATTATATTCATAATGTTTTACAGTTAGCAGCACTGTATCTTTCCAAAATTTTCATCTCCCCAGAACAACAACTCTCTATCCATTGGACAATAACCTCCACTCTGCTTTCTCTCCTGATTTTGCTTATTCTAGATATTTCAGAGAAAGGGAATCAGATAATATTTGTGGGTTTTTTGTCTGGCTTATTTCAACTAGCATGATGCTTCAAAATTCATCCATTTTTCAGCATGTATCAGAACTTCATTCAGTTTTAATGGTTGAATAATATTCCACTGAGTACATATGTCACATTATGTTTATCGATTCATCTCTTGATGGACAGCTGGGTAGCTTGGATATTGTGCATAATGTAGCAGCGAACACTGGTAGACAAGCGTCTGTTGGAATTCCAGTTTTCATTCTTTTGGTTCTACTCCTCGGAGTGGATTTCCTGGGTCTTATATTCTGTGTTTAGCTTTCTGAAGAACCACCAAACTGTTTCCCAGGGTAGCTGTGCCATTTTGTAGTCTCAGCAACAATTATATAGGGGTTCAAATTTCTCCACATCTACTCCTTTCGGGTTTTTGTTTGTTTGTTGCCCTCCTGGTAGGTGTGGTGTGGCCCCTCCTCGTGGTTTTGATTTGCATTTCCCTAACGACCAAGGGCATTGATTATCTTTTCATGTGCTTACTGGCCATCAGTATGTCTTCTTTAGAGACCTGTCTATTCAAGTCCTTTGCCATTTTTAAACTGGATTGTTTATTTGTTGTTGAATTATAGGAGTTCTTTTAGATATTCTAAATATTTAGCCCTTATCAGATATGACTGCAAACAGTTTCTCCCATTCCCTGGGTTGCCTTTTCACTCTGTTGACAGTGTCCTTTGATGCACAAAAGTTTTTAATTTTGATGAAGTCCTATTTATTTATTTATTTTTGCTGTCTGTGCTTTTGGTGTCATGTCTAAGAAATCATTGTTAATCCCAATGTCCTGAGGCTTTTCCCCTGTTTTTTTTTTCCCCCTAAGAGTATTATAGTTATAGCTCCTACATTTAGGTTTTTGATCCATTTTGAGTTAATTGTTTATATGTCATAAGGTAAAGATTTTTAGCATGCTCTGGCACTAGGAAAACTAGTATTATGTGCCAGGTAAGACATTTTCAAATATATTACCTCTCTTCCAGAATGGTGGTGCAAAGAGCTTTACAAACATGCCTCCTAGTGATATAATCACAGCTGTTTAAAAATGATGTAAAAACACCATTTCAAGTCTCGGGAAATGGTTGTTAGGGCATACAGCAAATGAAGAAACATTTATTCCAGTGAACATATTTAATCACAGAATGAGATTGAGAGTCTAGTTAAGCCACAACCCACTCCCCCTTGGTTCTCTATGGGCGGCTGTGGCCAAGAAGATGGGACTCCTTCTCTCTCCATCTCCCAGCCAAAAGTTACAGTATTTCCCTGGTAGATGGTAGAGCAGGTCACCATCATTTCTTATCACCACCACTACCACCCGAGGTTAGTGCTGCAGAGGATGAATTCCGGCGAGTGTGGCTGAGAGGTCAGAGGCTCCCTTCCTCCACCAAGATGCCACTCTTCACCTACACAATGGGGGAGAGAGGTAGAAAAGTCTAATCATACCAGCTGATCTGTCTTTCTTCCATCTCTAATAAATTAATTACTTACTTGATGGAAACTTCTTTCCGACTCTCAGCTCCACTTCTATCTACCCCCTGCCAATTTCTTTCCAAAGAAAGCTTTAAAGTCCCAAGTTCCAATACATAAGGACGAGGAAGTCTTAAATTTTTGGCTAATTTCTGAGGTGAAAGGATAAGATATATCCTAATTATCGCCTGTCATTCTTCCAACATTTCTAATGACCAACCCTTCCTCCTAGGACAGTATCTGAGGGTATCTTACTTTAACACACTTTTGCAGAGGGAGTTGGTGTTTTTCCACGGTCAGCTGAGGACAAAACTCAGCCAGGCAATTGAGTATGTGACTCAGTCAGATGGAGGCAAGGCTGACAATGTTGGACGGCTTCACTGTCACCCAGTCACAGATGGCCAGACCGAAGGAAAGGAGCAGCTGTGTTATGAGGTGAGCAGAGACAAGTAAGAATCCCAACACATCCATCCCACGGGGCATGTGCACATCTGGGACTGATTCCCCACTTCCCTTCCAGGGAGGCGTGAATGCATGTGTGTGCATGAGTGTGTGCACAGGCGCATGCGTGCGTGAGCGTGTGAGTAAGAGCAATCTAAGCAGGTGTGAAGTTCCAGCAAGCAGCCCACAGAGGAGACATGTAGACAACTGGGACGAGGTTGCCTCTTCCTCATGGTCCTTTTTGAGATCCGATTATCTGTAATACTTCACCTCTGAATTGTTCTAGGGCAAGCCTCCTCCCCCTCTCCCCCACTGGGCTTCCTGCAGTCTCTGCAGCCCCCCACCTCCCTCACTCTTCTTTTCTCCCCCTTCATCCTTCATCCCTCATCTCCCCTCAGGTCCCCAACTCTGCTGGCTGCAAGTCTGGAGCCCAGGGTGCCAGACAGACCTCCCTTCCCTATCCTCTCCCCCACTCACCATTCTCATGGCTCTCTCAGGGTTTTGTGCTCCGTGGTCAGCTAAAGGCACACTTGGGGCTTAAAGAGGAGAAGGATGTTATGTTACTTACTGGTTATGGTTCCGTTTTCCAGACAATCCTGCTAACTTGTGTGCTGCTCACTGGCAGAGGCCTGAGTGTGCACTGCCCTCTCGAATTTCACAGACAGGCATTGCTAGGCTTTGGGACAGAGTACGAGCATTTCTTGGTTTCAGTTATAAGACCATCTAAACTCATCAAAGTATCACTGATTCCTAATGGGAATAACATCTGTTAGTGTGAGGTCACCCTTTATTGAGTGTGAAAGGAAGAAGCAAGGAAAGCCTGGCACCGAGTAACAGTCAGGCGCCCCCAGGCCACCCTGTGCTTCTGCTCCATCTTTCAACACCCACTGTGGCGTCTATGCCACTGCCTTTGAAGTTTCATCCGTCTAGGATCGTGGCCCTTACTAGAATATGAGCATTGCGTGCGTTATGATCCTAGGAATAATCAGCATTATTCCTACTGTCAGAAGACACAGGACTGAGTGGTGACCTGGACATGCAGTACCCATGATAACCATGGACATGCCACTTCCAGTCTGTTGGCCTCATTTTCTACACCTGCAAAAATGTGAATATTAGAAGGATCTTGGAAGTTCATGAATGTTCCTTAAGTACCTATCTTTCTATGAGTCAAAGTTTAGGATGTAATCATAAGCATCTTTATTTTTTCTTTTAAACATCTTCCCAGAGTTTTATGGTGCTGACACAGGATATGCCTGCTCTTTTGTTAAAGAAAGGACAATCTTTAAGCAAGTAACACATTCATATAGCTGCACTGAAGATGCAATAAAAAACGTCCCAGGGAGAAGTAACCCATTGTTCTCGGAGTTTCCAGGCCCAAAGGAAGAGCACACGACCGACTGGTTCTATCTTGACCCCACCAACAAAGCCTGGAGATGCTGCATCAGGATGCCACCCAGGCACATCCAGAACCTTCTCTGGCTTTAAGTCCTAGGAAAGTCAGAAAAGAAGAAAACCTATGTGGGAGGTAGGAAGCAAGAATGTACTTTCATAAATATCGCTTGAATTTTTTGAAAATGTTTCAGTATATTTCTTATATAACTAAATATATATGAATAAGGTAAAAGAAGATCAAAGGCATCTCAGGTCCTCCCCCTCTGTCTCCCTCCCTCCCTCTTTCCACCTTTCTCTGTCTTTCCAAGGTAGCACCTCCATTGGAACTTGTTCTAGTAAGATCTAATTAGGTCTCTTAACTGGGATAGGGGTAAAGAGATGCTAAGATTGGGAAACGCAGTCCTCACCCCCAAGGAGGTACAGCAGGACCCCTGGCTCTCTGCTGTCACCAGTCACCCTCTGATGGAGCCCCTGCAAGATCTGACCCAACCTCCAATCCAGTCTCCCCTGTGAGGTGACCCTGAAATGAGTCTCCCAGCTGCCTTCTCACTTAGCTCCAGGGCCACACTTCCAGTCCAAACTGAATCTGCCTTCTCCTTCCTCATCTCTGATGTGTGTGAGATCTGGCTCTGTCATCTCTCCTTAGAAGCGTCTCCATTGTTTGCCAGGGTCACATAATGGGGGAAGGAGCTCAAGGCCATGTGGCCTCATCCCCTGCCATGACACCCCACCCCACAGGTGATCCAGCAGCCCCAAGCTGAAAGCTCAGGGTGTGCGTGTTAGCTGGAGTCACCAACTGCCTTCGTGGTTTTCACACCATCCACCTTCTGGGTCCCATTGAAAAAATCAGATCTTTCCGCCACAGGACAGCCCTGAAGAAATTTAAAGCATAATTGTCATCTCTGGGAGTTCTGTCCCTTCCCAGCACCATTGAAGCCTGCATATCACATTGTTTACTCCTTCTTTCCCGGGTCAACCCGCTCCGCACACACTTTCCATGTGAAGGTGGTGATTCAGGTGTGGCCTGTGGCACAAGGCCTTGGGAGGTGGTCCCCTCCCTGCACATTCCAGGGCCTCCTTCCCAGAGGCCTGAGGGCTGCAGCTACAAAGCTGGTCTCCTCTGCGAAGTAGGTACATGTCCAAAAAATGCTCTCAATAGCATTCAGTAGCAACTTAGATGACTACTGATTAGGTCCAGTAATTTTTTTCTCATTTTTATAATTTTAAATCTTTCTGTGGAGGAGAATTGCCTGAGAATTCTGTAGTATAGCTAGGGTTTCTTTTTTTAAGTAGAGTAATCCCATACCACCCATGATGGTTAATGTTATGTGCTAACTTGATGAGGCCACAGTATCCTGATATTTAGTCAAGCACCAGTCTGGATGTTGCTGTGAAGGCACTCTTTAGATGAGATTCACATGTAAATCAGTGGACTTTGAGGATAGCAGATTACTTCCATAATGTGGGTGGGCCCCGTCCAATCAGTTGAAGGCTTTAAGATTAAAAAATGGACTTTTCCAGGGAAGACTGAATTCTGCCTCAAGACAGCCTTTAGAGTAGAGCTTCAGCATCACCTCTTCCCTGGGTCTCCAGCCTGCAGCCTGCCCTGCAGATTCTGAACTTGCCATCCTCCACAATTGCATGAGTCAATTCCTGAAAATAAATCTCTCCATTTCTCTCTGTCTGTCTCTTTTCATACCTAGATATAGATGCAGATACAGATATGCAAATGATTGCTTCTATTTCTCTGGAGAATCCCAATATACTACCCTTTAGAAAGCACTTGAATTACACTTAAAAAGTATATGCCTATCTTTTCCTTTATAACTGGATGCATTATAAAATAACCTTCTCTTTTGGTTAATTGTATATTGTTCTTCACTCCTAGCACTCTCACCCCCTGGTCCTTTTTGTTCCCTTCAACCCTGTAAAAGACTTGAAGCTCAAGTAGGAACACTACCAGTGGCTTATTACACATGCCCAAGGGCTCCACAGTCTCCCACCTTTCTACCCGGCTTTGCTCACTTCTACCAGATCTTTGCAAGGCTGGCTCCCTCTCTCCCTTCAACTCTTAGCTTGAAGTTCGTCTCCTTCGGACTTCCCCGACCACTGTCTTCAAAGTAGCCATCACATCACCTCCCATAATTATAGTTCTCTGCTTAGCAGGCTAATCATTGGGTGCTTGTCTGATTGATGGATCGACTGCGGTGGTTTCCATGCCCATCTTGTTTCTGCTTCCATATGCAGAACTTTCCTGGGGCCCATGTACAGGAGGAGACTATGGACGCATTTACCAAACAGACATTTATGGAACACCAAGTGTGTTTCTGGTGTCATTTTCAGTTCACAGAATTTGCAGACACCGTGTGCGGTGGTTTCCATGCCCATCTTGTTTCTGCTTCCATATGCAGAACTTTCCTGGGGCCCATGTACAGGAGGAGACTATGGACGCATTTACCAAACAGACATTTATGGAACACCAAGTGTGTTTCTGGTGTCATTTTCAGTTCACAGAATTTGCAGACACCGTGGTGCCCAGATAAGCAAGTTCTCTGTTCACATACCCTGCGTTCGAGGGGGGCAGAGATGCGGGAAAGGTGTTTAATAAAGTTCAATACCCATTCATAACGCACATGGCCAGCAATCTCAGGTGGAAAAGAAGAGTCTCATTCTGACAGAGTAGCCACAAAACCCTACAAAAAACATCATCCTTCAGGTCATTGGAAGCCTTTTTTCTGAAGTTGGGGATAAGACAAAGGTTCTGTCTGTCACCACTTCAGTTGAACCTTATGATAGAAGCTGGCATGTTGGGGACAAGAAGTCAGCATGCTGGGCACTCGGAGGGCAGGGAGACGTGCCTGGAAGGACATATTCTTGCAGAGTTCTATAAAGGCTGTTTCTTGATCTGATTTGATTAAAAGCATGATCCCTTTGTGGAAATTCTTTGAAATATACACTTAGGATTTGTGCCCATTTTCATATGAACATTGTACCTCAGTAAAGTATTGACTTAAAAACGATGGAAGCAGTTTGAATGTCCATCAACAGGCAAATGGATACGTGAAGATAAATACATATCACAATCATTTATCCCACAGTTTTAAAAGAAAGGAGATCTGTAAGTACTGACTTGAAAAAAAAAAATCCTCCAAGACCTATTAGCAAATGAAGAAGGTGAACTGAAAAACAATATATACGTCATGATCCCATTTCATGATAAGTGCAAATACTAAATTAAGGGAAAAGATTTAGAAAGGAAGTAGGCTGTTGTGGGCCAAAGGAAAATTTTACTTTTTATTCTATTTTTATATTATTCAGTGTGTTTATAACAAAACTACATTCATGTTTTACTTATGTAAAATAAATGCCATTATTTTCGAAATGGATGCAGAGGAGAGCCTACGCTGATTTCACAGACTTGCACGGGGCGGTGAGCCTGGGGAGCCAGGGCACTGCAGCAGCTGGGGGAGGGGCGGGGAAATAGGGGTGTCAGGGCTCCAGCTCCAGCTCCAGCACGACCTTCCAGTAGCCAGGGGACTTGGGCAGGTGGCTTAAACACTGATTTGGTGTCCTTGTTAGGAAGGAGGAAGTAGAAGGCAATGATTTTAATGACCCACTTTTGCAGTGCAGAATCTGGCTTTATCCACCTTTTCACTACCTCCTGCCCCCACAGCTCCCATCTGTGTGGGACCCTGTGCAGGTGTTTGTGGGAGAACCAGACTGTTGAGCTCAACTTTGACTTTCAGTCCATTTTTATGCTATCCTAAAGCCAAGAGAAAGCTCTGATCTTGAGGAGCCTGGCTATAAGAGGTGTTGACTGCGAACTCTTGGTGGGATGGGGAGCTGGTCCCTGCGCACCTTTCTGGGGGCAGGGTACCCCCAGGTCTCCATTTTGCTAACAGTGTTTCGAGACGCAGTTACTGTTTGCCCTTAGGTGTCTGAACGGAGAGACAAAGTCTGACACCTTTACTTTAACAGGGAGGAACTACAAATAAACAGCAAGGAATAAATCCACGTTTAAAAATAAACAGTCTACATAGCCAGCCCTTCAGGGCTACCTCTTGGTGAGTTAGCTGAGTGACAGATCGGCCAGCTGTCTGCAGCCAGCAGAACACCTATCTGTCAGGCTCACTAATTGCTCAGACGGAGATAGAACGCATCTCCCTCCAGAATGGATCGGCTCAGCCGACGTTCGAGCTTCCTTTGTCATCTAGCTTATGTTTAGCTAATCTTTTTCCTCCCCCCCTCTCTTGGCAGACAGTTCCAAGCCCACCCTCCCCTCCAGCACCCGGGACCGCATTAGCCTCTCTTCCTGTGGCTGCTGGGGGCTGCGTGCGCCCCATCAAAGACTGCCTGCGCAGCTTTAGCTACAGCCGACATCAGTGTTGTCTTGGGGAGCAGAAGCCCCTGCAGAAGTCAGCAGGGGCCATAAAGAAGCAGATGCCTCCCCCAAAAGCCACACACCACTGCATTCAGGCCAAGCCTCCGGTAAATCGTCAAAAGGGATCACTACCTCTCGTTCCGACGGGTCCTCGTTAATCCTTTATTGGGGATTTAATTGGCACCACCTTGGGAGCGCCTTGTGTTTATAAAATGATATACAACCCCAGACATTCATTAGCACCGTCAGTGCCTTTGGAATGACAAATAGCGGGAAGGCTTGGTCAAAATGCTTCTGGAGCCAATCCCAAATTAACTTTTCTATACCCTGCCAAAAAGATATATGAGAGCAATGAAGGTTTTATGATAGCCCATAATCTCACGATTAAACAATCGACTGGAAAAAAAAATGGGACAATGCATTATGTTTAATTGCGACGTAGGAACCAAAATAGACACCAGAGTCTCAGAGCCCTTTTGGTGACGGGGCCGAAGGCGCCCACACTTGAACCCTACTCCCAGCGCCACACACAATGTGCTGTGTGTTGCGTCCGTCACTGGGGCGCGCTCGGCCCGGCACGGGGTTGGCATCTGGGTGTTTATTTCTGGATCAGTCTAAATGGGCTTTCTCCAAGGCTGTTTTCACAGGTCCTCTTCACTCCAACAGCTCCCCCGAATGAAACCATTGGAATTCTACAGGTAACTGAGTCAAGGTTGAATCTTCCCTACAAGAAAGTAACTCCGTTCCGCTAGGACACCCCCCAGGCTGGAGAAAATGTGAAAAGGAACGGGAGGGCCCTTCGCTGAAGGGCCACGGAGGAGGGGGAGGAAAGATAGGAAAGGCTCTTGTTTGTACTCTGGAGAGTTACGTCAACTAGAGCTTAACTTCTCCTCCAGACCACCCAGTTTTATCTCTTTAGAAAAACATTAGCACATTTGAAATGCCTGCCGTGGCCGTGGAGACCACTCTGGAGTGAGCCAGCGGAGGCTCCCATCTTCAGCTTCCATTAACAGAAGGAGGCAGAGGGGACTTGCCATGCACCGAAGCGATTGCCCCAAACCGTTCACATAAATATTTAAAAATTGAATCCTCAGGGCAAATCACTCTTTTCCTTTTACTTCTTTTTACATTCAAGTAACCCATGTCAGCAGCCTGAGTCTGTTAAGAACTTTGAAATCCGTTTCACCTGGCTGTGAAATAGCTCTTGCCCTTTGCTGTCTTTATCAATATTTTGAGTTTTTAAACATGTTTTTTTCTCTGAAAAAGAAGTCTAGGGGGTGGGTTTGCTTTTGACCACCAGGGACGTGATGTGAGAAGGCCACGGTTGCCCTGTCGGTGCCACAGGCAGCTGCCGTGGGCCCCACGTGTGACGTCACAGACACAGATGCTCCTGACACCATGTCCATCCCCACGCTAGCTCTTGCATCTATCTGAATGGGTTGGGGGGGGGGGGGGGTCAGCCACACAGGCAGCTCCGTTTCCCTGGAGACCTGCAGACTCTCCATCTGGAAAGATCTAAGCCTGCCCCTGTGCCTCTAGGCCTTCCTGTGTTTGTGGTCTGAGGTTACAGAGGCTTTTCCCTCCTGGATGATCGCTTCACCACCAGAGGAACCCGCGGAGTGGTCCTTCCCCCTCTGGTCCCGCGGCAGCTCTCTATGGGGTATAGACTGAACCTTTCCCATCCTGACCCACTTCGGGGGTCACTTCATATATTCAAACCCAGACCTCTGCGTGTTTTTCTAAGTTGATAAACTCTATCTCCCCTCCCTTCCTCCTTATTTTTGGACATGTTCTGACAACAGGTGATTAGTTGCCTGCTGATCTCCAGCCTGCCAGCCAACCCCGTCTGTCCCCAGGAGAGGAAGAGCCGCCCAGAGCAGCAGCGCCAGAAAAATGTTCACCCAGGGATGACCGGACATCTCAAGGGCTTCAAGAAGCCGGGCCGCTCTGCAATGAGAGCTTCCTAAGGAAACAACCCCCAAAGGACGCCTGGACAGCGTCTGCCCCCTCTGCCTTGACTGCAGCCCTCCCTGCAAGAGCCATCTTTTGTGGATGGCCCTTTCTGCTCTGGGCTCCATCTGCACGTTGGGATGGGTCTCCACCCGCGCTCCTCATACTGAGAGCTCCTATTCTGGGGAGGGCCCAGGAGCTCTGCCCCTCATCTGGTGGGAACACAGAGCAGTGGATGGTTTCGGTCCCGCATGCCCGTGCCTTAGAGTGCAGGGCATGGGAACCGTGTGAGCTGGGCCTCCGAGGCCTGAGCAAGAATGGATGGACGGTAGGAAAGGACAGAGCATGGCAGTGAGGGGGTGGGGGATGCAGAAGGGACCCTTGGTACAAGTTTATCCCCTCTCCTCACACAAAGTTAAAACAGAATCATGGACACTGGGGAGGATATGTGTTATGTGGCGAGTGCAGTGTATTGTGTAAGACTGATGAATCATAGTCCTGTACCCCTGAAACAAATAATACATTATATGTTAATAATAAAAAAATTTAAAAAATAATTTAAAAAAAACAGAATGAACTATCACCATAGAGCCAATGCTAGACTGCACCAGCAGAAGTAGGGGTGGGGTATTGAGAGATAGGGAGGCTGTGTATAAAATGGTCACCACACTCCCCCTGCCTCGCTATACTAGGAAGCTTGACCATGAATCTAGAGACAAGGGACACCTCCTCAGGACTGTCTCCGCCCCTCCTAACAGTCCTGAGAAGGGGAGTGGTCCATGCTGACAGCACACCTGGGTAGTCACAAAGTGATGGTCACCATGTCCCCGACTGTCCTCTCCCCTGGAAATGACCCAGCCCTCCAGGCCCCTTCCTGACTCTGGCTACTCAAAGTGCTAATGATGTGTGGGCAGGGGGCACAGCAGAGAAGAGAGAGACAGAGGAGTAGAACTTAAATTCACCCAGAATTCTCCCATCAAAATATCTATCAGTAAATTAGTTCAGGTTTAGCATCTATGAGAATGATTTTGGAGAAAAAAAAGTTTCTTGGCAATTCCACAGTGGGATGGGGAAAGAGTATAGCGTCTTTGCCATCTTAGCTCAGCCTGATCTGAGCAGGGAGTATTGTGGGGGGCGCAGCTAGGCTGTGGGAACTAGGCTGGGGCAGGGGGCCCAGCTGACCCGTAAGTGCGCCTGTGAGAATTGGGGTCTGTTGGCAGGGATGTGGGTCTAGCTCTACACTTCCTGCCTAGCTGTGACATCTTGGGTAGCTGCTTAGCTTCCAGGGACTCCAGCGGGGATAATGACACCTTCGTGGAAATTTGCGTTGACAACTAAGATGCTGTATATGAGTCGTGTTTGGTGAACCCCAAACAGCAGCACCTGGAAGGAGGTAAGGAGAAGGTTGGAAAGGGCACCTGGTGGCAGGACTGATCATAACATCTTCTGGGCCACGTGGCGGGGCTTCCATCGGTGCTGGTGAGAGTCATGGAGCACCCCTCAACAGTGGTGCTCAAACGTTAACATTCATTTAAATCACCCAGGGGGCTTGTTAAAGGACTCACAGCTAGGACCCACCCCCAGGGATTCTGACTCAGTAGGTCTGGGTGAGCATCTGACAACGTGCATTTCCAACAAGTTCTCTGGAGACTTCGAGAACCTAAAGTACTTGCCTGCCTGCCTGATAGGGCAGATGATCTGTGCCCTTCCACTGCATTTCCTAATCAAGCACCACTTTTGTGTGGAAAGGCTATCATTTTCAACAATGGTTTAATAAAAATGATATACTCAGAGATTTGACAGTCTTGAGCTGAGCTCCAGGCTGCCTTCAAATAATAAGCATTCGAGTGCTCTATTCCAAGATGATCTTTTTATTTATAATTCGTATCTTATTTGATTGACTTCCAAGAAAACGTAAAATCATAGTGGTGATAGGTAACTCTCCTATTCTCTTTCCTTATTTTTGTTTTAAGAACTATATAATAATTCACTCGTAAAAATATAATGTTTACTAGAGTGAATGACCAAAAAATTACTTCCTTCTTACCTTTCTAGGATTTTTTTTTCTAGGACTTCTTTTTTTAGAATGAAAAAATGTTTGTAGATTTTCATCATATTATTTCAGCATCTTTTTGTTTATTTATGTTCAGTTTTTTACATCTTGATATTAACCTTTTGTTCTTGGGATACATCATGCTTGGTCCTGGTGAATGATAAATGTCATGTATTGTAGGATTCAAGTTATTTTATTTTTTTGTTAAGATTGTTTGCATCTCTAGTAGACACATGAAGATCACGAACTATGTCTGAAACTATATAGATCTCCGTACTGTCTGTACAAAGTACAGCAAAAAGACACTAATGGACTTTTATCATTTATTTCTCAGTAATGTTAGTATGACTTCTTGGCTTATGAATCATATATGAATTTTATAGGGTTTGTTTGTTAGGGGCACATTCTCATAATACAGACATGGTCACTGTCCTTGCTTGAACTCCTGAAAGCAGACCCTGAGTTGAGGATTTGGCTGTAGGTAAGATGTCGGATGCGGTGCCTGGGTGGCTCAGTCAGTGAAGCAGCCTACTCTTGGTTTTGGCTAAGGTCATGATCTCATGGGTTGTGAGATCCCCCAAAGCAGGCTCTGCGCTCAGTGGGGAGTCTGCTTGAAAGAATCTCTCCCTCGGCCCCTCACCCTGTGCCCTCTCTCTCTCTCTCTCAATCTCTCAAATAAATAATAAATCTTAAAAAAAAAAAAAAGGGTATATGAGACATGATCCCAGGTAGCAGGGGCAGGACTCAGAGACTGGGAGATAGGGAAAGCAGAAAAACCAGGGAAGGGGGGGGAACTAAGGCTTAGGGTATTGGTGTGGACAACCAGGGCATTTCATCCAGCTGGGAGCCCTCTCAGAAACATGTAGAACATTCCTGGGAAGGTCCTGCAGAGAGATGGAGAAGCAGGTTGGGTGCTCACTGCTTGAGGCTGCCCTAGGGGCATGAAATCCAGCTTTTTCATTCTGTCTGTGCTACTGACAGGCAGGCGGAGCGCCCAGGACCTTGGCACCAGAGGCTCTCCAGGGAAAGCCGCACCATTGTGTGGGAGTCACTTCATGAGTGGGAGCCATTGCCAGAGATGAACCCAGGAGATGCATAGCAGCAGCGAAATCAAATCGTCTGCTACAACCAGCATTCCCAGGGTGGCTTTTTCAAAAGTTTAATTCCCCATTTTATGAGAGATCTTTGCGTCAGTGAAAGCACTCATTAAACATTCCCCAACCAGCTTCTGCCAAATTGTCTACAGACTATACGTTGAAGTGGTTCAGGTCAATGATGCAAAAGAAAAGAAAATTTAATGGAGAAAGTAGCCAGTTCCTGGCGTGCCTTCATTCTGAACATCCTGAGGTTCTGCACGTGCCCACAGGTCTCTTTAAAATAGCTCCCGTTTCCCCCAGAGCCAGCCCTCCTCACATGCTGTGGTCCTAAGGCCGCCTATCCCAGACTCTCAGCCAGCACAGAGCCCCGCTTGGCGATGCTGCCTTCCACCCAGCCCACCCCCCCAGCTCATCGCTGACCTTGCCGCGTACCTGAGCTTCACTTCCCAGGTGGGGTGAGGGACAGAAAAATATCAGGAAAGAAAATGAGCTTTGGTAACATACATTACCTGAGAATGAAACTGGCTGCAGATTTAACAGTTGAGACTTTGGAGTCCTGCCGGGATATCCCCAGAGTGTCAGGGATACATTCTCCCTGTCCCAGAAGCCCTTTGTAGCTCTGGAAACTTGGCAGATGCTGCCCAAACATCAACTCTAGGTATTGATCAGCCCTGCTGTGGGTGCCCAGTGTGGCACATGATCACGTGGGGCCTTTGTGTGTCAGGCACAGGCTCCAGATTATTCCTCTCTTGGTCCCATTTTTATAGAGTAATGTCCAACACAGACAGCATCATTAAAAGAGCCCCTGGAATGCCAGCAAATTAGCCCACCTGCATACCTGCATGCTTGTCCCTCACCGCTGGAGTGCTCAGTACCAACCTCTCAGGAAAGGCTTCACTGACCCTCTTCCCAAAAATAGCAAACCCTACTCCAGACGCTCCCTTACCCCTTTCTCTGCTGTATTTCTTCAATAGCATTCATCACTGTAGCACACTCTCCATATTTAGCTTACCTGTGGTCTGTCTGTCCTCTCTGGGAAGTGAGCTCTACCTGGCTGGATGTTTCTTTGCTAGTTAGGGTCATTGTTGAAGCCCCAGGGCCTAAGGCAGGGTTTGGAACATACAAACACTGCCTGGTTTTTGTAGAATAAAGAAAAGAGTAAATAAACGAATGAGTAAAAACTTACTGTCATCCGTGCCCTAGACTATGATCACATTTTTCTCAGCTGATGCTCAGAGACATAGATATTGAAAATGCCAGAAAACCCTTGTGGGGTTAAAGCAGCAAGTTGTATATAAGTTAGAATGGGGTTCAAGACCAATTAAATAATTAGAGCGTTAAACTATTCTCTTGATCCAAGACAAAGGCTAGACAAGATAAAACAGTCAACTCTCCTCAAAGAGATGTCACCTGGCGGACAGTGTCTAGAAACCTGGACCTCCAGTGCTTTGCTCAGTGCTCATGACAGGAAACCCCACCTAAGAAGTCAAGGGGGCTCCTTCCTTCCCCAGAACACAGCAAGGGGGTTGAGCTGACATGGTGCAGCTGAACCACAAGATTCAGCTCAAGAAGATTCTGGCAGGGCCTTCCAGGCTCTTTGGGACTTTGGGCAAAGGCTTTTTGCCAGGTCCTTGTCTATATAACCAAAGGTGCAGAGAGAGGTCTAGGTGTGCCCCGCCTTTCCCACAACTCCTTTTCTGAGGACGTCACCCCCGAATCTGCCTGACAACCCCACACTTCCAGCAGCTGCCCTGTTGACCAGAATACTGGGGGCTCCTGTGGAGCTCACGGCTCCCCGGCTCCTCATAAGCTGCTTGGAGTCAGATGTGCTCAAGATGTCTGCACGGCAGCAGGTTCCTCCGGTTATAGCCCACAAAGCCGAAGCCGGGGAACCGAAACCAAGTTAGCAAATTGATAATCACTGTCGGAATGAAATCTAAAAAGATTGAATTTGCTGAACAGGATAACTATAGGCGCAATCCATATTCATGTTCACAACCGACAGGGCGCCTGCAGATCTCCAGCAGGCGCTCACAAATCAGGAGGCGGACGTGTTCTCTCCACTTTTTTTTCGTTATTCCTTCACTTAAACAAAAATTGTGTTTCCATCTGTGTCAAAGTGAAATTTTAGAAAGAGAGTTCCAGAATTTAGGGTTGAGGCCAAACCTCACCATTTCATAGCTGTGTTGCCATGTCTTCCTAGGAATGACTAACATTTGCAGAGCTCCGCCTGGTGCAGGAAAGCATCCTGCTGCTCATCATTTTTTTCTCTCACAATCCTGGGAGGAACTAGGGCAGAGATTCATATTATTAGGGAAGGAATCCCTTTTTACAAGGAAAAGAAAACCCAAATCTCAGAGTGATAAGTGACTGGCCTGGAGCCACCCAGCACAAACCCTCCCATTCATTACCTCCAAGTGACCCCGTGGATAGGGCCCACCCCGGCCCCAGCACTTGTGTGTGCTCCACCTGGCCCTTCTCAAGCTGTTCCTGGACCTCTTGTTGGTTCTCTGTCTCCTTGCAACTACTTCTGAGACTAGGCCAGGGCGCACGTGCAGACCAGAAAAGTGGGGGGACCAGGAAGCTATGGAGAGCACCTCCCTGTGCAGTCACCAAATGAGGGTGTGGACTCCAGATGCTGCTGGCTTTGGGGCTCCAGAAGGGTCTTGGTGGGTGCCGGGGTGCCCTCCTGAGACACCCCTTCAGGAATGAGGTGCCTGCTCCTCAGCTGCCTGGCTGCTGCTGGCCCAAACTCACAGCTCCACGTGATGAAAGCAACTGTCTTTCCCAAGGTCATGCATGCACTCGCCTTTACTGCCTGGTTACCCAGTCAGAGGTACTGAGACCCAACCCCTGTGCTCAAGGTGGGGCAACTTTCAAAGACCATACTGGTTCCAGTGCTCCCCGTGGGCTCAGCAAGTCCCCTGCTGCGTTGCAGTTTATACCTCTGCCCAGTCTAGCTTCTCTCACTCCCAAGCTATCCCCCAAAGCCTCCTGCCCGGGTCTGTGTCCAGACCCTGATGCCCCGAGGCATGTTAGAGCTCCAGAACTTAGCATCTTACAACTGAAAGTTTGTACCCCTTGACCAGTATGTCCACATTGCCTGGTCTAGGACAAACATCTTTTCGTTAGTTTGTCTAGAACCACAAGAAAGAACAGAGTTCCTGATCCAGAGGAAAGGGAACTAAGGGACAGGATGAGAAAAAAGTCTTGCCTCCCTCTATTCTCAAAATATTGAGCGTCGTACTCAAGAGCTTGCTGACTCCCCTCCAGCCCTGGCCTTGGAGCAGACATCAGGCTCCCTCAGGGCCAGTCTCTCCACCTGGACGGTTCTGGGAGCAGCCTCGGCATCAGTGGTCCTGCTGTTCTCCTCCGCCAATCTCTAGCATGACGCCCCTAGATGGCTGAAGGAGAACCACCCGGTGCTGTGTGTTCTCCCCATCCCAGGTACCTGAGAGAGCATCAAAGCTGCTTGCACCCATCCTCCTGGAATCAGAATGATAAACTGGACTTGACGTTTCTGCAGAAAGATGTATCTCTGTGAACTTAGGAGCCACCTTGAAGAGCTTGTCTTGCACAACCCACAGAAACCTGGGGATGGCTTCAGTGGAAACCTGGGGATGGCTTCAATGGAAAACCGGGGATGGCTTCAATGGAAACCTGGGGATGGCTTCAGTGGAAACCTGGGGATGGCTTCAACGGAAACCCGGGGATGGCTTCAATGGAAACCCAGGGGTGGCTTCAGTGGAAACTTGGGGATGGCTTCTCTATGTGGTACAGCTCTTCAAGGCCTCTAGGTCCCTTTCCCTGATATCCATGGCAAGACAGCCACCAAAGATGGTAACCAGAGAGGGTCAGATAGCAGAGCAGGGCGGGAGCAACACAAAAGCATGTGGTCAGGGGTGCTGAGTCCTCTGTGTGAGCTCTATTCTGTTGGCCAAGCGCCAGAGACTTTTAAAAAGAGAAGCTGCCTGATCACATCTCCTATTTGGAAAGACTGTCTGGAGCAAAGGTCTATGGCAGGGATGAGCTGGGGATGAGGGGAAAGGGAGACCAGAGGCGCAGATCCGTTTATGAGTCTGGTGCAACAGTTCAGGGCACACACACTAGAGACCACTGATACTTCCTGCTCATTTAGACAGAGCCACACATCCAATCCACCCTTCGACAGGGCACTACCTTGAGAATGTTGGCACCTCCTCTCCTTTCCACTTTGGAGGCTGCTCGGTGGAGATGTGGGTTATGTGAAAATGCTATATTTGCTGAATGTCCCAGAGGACAATACGATGTGTCTCTTGGTGGAATGACCAGAGTCTCCACATAGAAACCAGACCTGGAGGATAATTCTTTTTCCAGGTAGCAGTGGTTTCTTGAAGACCAGAAAGAAATGCTGCTTGAGAGACCACACTTCTGCCAAACTTCCCAGCACAGGGACTTGCCACTGTGACGTTTCTTCTCTTTCTTGAATTGGAGCTGGTGCCCTTAGTCAGGATTCTTTCACTTACAAGTGTCAGAATCTTAAATCAAAATGGCTGAATCACAAAAGGAATGTAGTGTCTCCTCTAACATGAAAAATTAGACTTTAGGCATAGCTGGATCCAGGCACTCAAACAACGTCATCATGAATCTCCCTCTCAATTCTGCTTTCACTCTCTATGTTTCCAGAATCAAGGACTTCAGACTTATATCTAACTGATTTAGCAACAATAGCCAATAAGAACTTCTCTTCTAAGAATTCTCACGGAAGTGCCATGTTGAATCTCATTCCATCAATATAACCATGACTCCATTCCTAAATAAGTCAGTGTGATCAGAGGCATGAATATACTGATTAGTTACTCCTGGAGCTGGGGGACAAGTAGGAGGGGAGGGAAGGGAGGCAAGAAGCCCATGTGGATAGAGATTAAGAAAGAAAGTACTTCTTCAAAGGAAAACTAAGATGCTATTCCCAAAAGGGAAGATAATGAGCTTTAGGCAAATGAAACAAATGGCTACCATATGCATCCTGGGAATTCCCATCCCTTCACAGACCGAGGGAGCTTTGAATCCTTGACTACTTCAATACCCTGCTCTTTCCACTGAGCCAAAGCTTCATCTCTTTCTTCCTTATCTCTTTGCTTGCAGCTTCTAATGGCATTTATAAACTTTGGGCTTATTTTAGGCAAATATAATACACGGGACCATGAACTACTTTGGAGCTAGAATCACATCTTATTTGCTGCTCCATCTCCATTAACCAGGATACTGTAGCCTTTCACACAGATATGCTGGATTAAATATGTTAGATTTGTAAAGTTTTTCTGGCACCAATATGCCTTATTTTGATAAATAGAGGGGAAAAAGGAGCATTCTTTCCTGTCTCCACACCCATCCTCCTGCCTCAATCCATTTAGGTGCATAAGCAGGGAAGGCATACTAGTCAACCAAGCCCTCAAGAGACAGTTGGATCTTAATAGCCACTCACATTTGGGATGGCAGACATATACGTAGAGGCTTCTGACATGATCCCAAAAGTCACATCCTCCATGGGCCCTGTAGTTTCTACCGTCTAGGCAAAGCTTTATGTCTCACCAGGAGACCTTCCGCCTCTTCCCCATGATGGTAAGTCAGAGCCCAGAGAGGAGCTGGTGCGTTGATGAACCCCCATCCAGGCCATTTACTATTTACATTTCTTGCTCCCATGGGACAGCATCTCCACACACAAGACTTGAAATGACAAAACTATTATGTACCATGGAATTTTGGGGTCTCTTGGGAATAGTAGAACAGATGCTAAATTCACTCATGCCAGGGTCTACAGAACCAAGAGCCCAGAGGGGCTGCCTGTGGACCCTTCTAGTCACGACTCAGAGCTATTTGGAGGAAGCCTTAAAAGCAAGGATAGCCATCCTTAACAAGAATACCCTCTTCATTGAGAACCTGGGGAGCTGTGTGTGTGTGTGTGTGCGTGTGTGTGTGTGTGTGTGTGTGTTAGCTTCTTCCACCAGGAACACCAGACACAGATACCCTGAACCACAGAGTTAGGAAGAGGACTCCCAAATCTCACATGTGAAAGGGCTCTACGACTGGGGCCTGACTGGAAACAACTGGAACCAACCAGCCTTTCTTCAGGAAACATTTACATGGCTACCAGGGATACTTGTCAAGTACCAAGGGCACACAAAGCAGCCATGCAGTCTTTGCCCCTCCAACTGATAGTTACCAATGGAGAAACCATTTGTGCAGTGCTCAGAGCAGAGCACTGGGGGAGCACAGAAGAGGGACTTAATCCCACGGTGGTGGGAGGAGGGGGTGGGTCAGTGAATGGTTCCTGCAGAGGGAAGACAAGTGCGCACACAGAGTGCTTGTGGGAGCCTGTGGAGTTGGGGGTCACCACCCTGGGGGAGGGGCGCAGGCTCAGGGGTGGGGTCCACAATTGAGCCAGGAGACAACACCATCTTCCCCAGTCCTCTCCTCTCCCCAGTCCCTCTCCCCTTGGCTTCTCAGTGTAGATCGAAGATAAGCTGGGGTCCATGGTTCACTTTAGGGCAGGCTTGCACTCAGCTGTGGCGGGGCCTTCTGTCTGTCTGGAGGCCTGTGTGTCCCAGTGAGGCCACTACTTTGAGAAAAGGACCTTGGTGTTGGAGTCAGGAAGGCAGCCCCGGCTCTGGCCAGTGCTCATGGCCTTGAACAAGTCACTTTGCTTCTCTAGCCTTATGTCCTCTCCTCTGCAGGAAGGAGGCTGAGCATCTTCTCTCCTTATTCTGCGGTTCCACAATCGACTCTTTCAGTACCAGAGGCCTAGGCTTTGTGCCAAATTAGATGTTACCAATCACCTGCTGCCACAGAACTGGAAAGCAGCAGCATCAAGGAGACAGGCTACTCCCCTGCCTCAAGCACGAATAAGCACTTCTTATTCGGAGGTCATGTGCAACCAGAACACTTGCTCTGAGCAAAAGATTTTTCCTTCCCTTGCTCAAACCAGTCATAATTATTCTAACCACATAGCAAACCTCAGCCACTCTGGTTTCCTGTAAGACCCCTTATCTTTTTTTTTTTTTAAGATTTTATTTATTTATTTGAGAGAGAGAGAATGAGAGAGAGAGAGCACATGAGAGGGGGGAGGGTCAGAGGGAGAAGCAGACTCCCTGCCGAGCAGGGAGCCCGATGCGGGACTCGATCCCGGGACTCCAGGATCATGACCTGAGCCGAAGGCAGTCGCTTAACCAACTGAGCCACCCAGGCGCCCAAGACCCCTTATCTTTACAGAATATGCCAGATGATCTTTTGGTGTCTCTGGTCCCCATGGATAGCTTTGCCAGTGATCTCCAGGAATTAAAAGACACTCCTGGAGCTCAGGCCAAATGTTTTTCCCTGGAGAGCACAGTTGCTCTGTACATTTGTAACCCTCCTGGCCACCTCATATGCTAAAGGAAGAAGCCAGTGGAGCACCAAGGAAATGGACATTTATTACTCTGTGCTATGCTAGACATGGTATTCTCGATCATGCATGTGGTCCCCACACTGAGGAGGAAACTGAGGGGCCCTAAGTGATTTGTCCCAAGACAGATAGCTAGAATGTGATAGAATACGGATTTGAATTCAGATCTACTCCAAAATCCATATTCTTCCTGCTGCCCCAAAGATCTATGGCTACCACACCACCTACATGCTTTGGAAAAGAAAATGTCACTGTATCCAAATCTTTGGGGACTCACTGCGTTGGTAAAGTTACTTTGGGTGCAGGATCCACACCTGCTCTACTCTATTCCTTTTCTCTTTACCAAACTGGAGAGCAAGTTTCTCCAGCAAAGATGAACCAGAGCAGGTGTTCCTTCAACTGTCCAGCTTCTGAGAGCATTCATTTACCCATGTACACGTGCGTGTGTGCACACACACACCCCCACACGTAGAAGGAGGGAGAGAGCCAATACACACACGGAGTACGTACTGCCTTTCAGCTTACAAAGCCATTTCACATCTGTTATCACATCTAATCCTCACATCAATTATTAAGGGAATGCCATCGCTTTAAAAAAAAAATTTAAGCTTTTATTTTGAGATAATTATAGAGTCACAAGAAGTTTCAAGGATAGTACAGAGAGGTCCCCTGTACCCTTCACCCAGTTTCCCCTACTGGTTACATCTTATGTAACTACAGGACAATATCAAAACTAGGAAACCGACAACTGACATTAGCATAAAGTGTGCTTGTATAGTCCTGTGGCAATTTGTCACCTGTGTGGAATCATGTAACCACCGTGGCAGAAAGGCCAGTATAGTAAGATCATATACTACATGATTTCATTGACATAGTATTCCCGACTTAAAGATGAAAAGTTAATGTTCAGAGAGATGATGGGACTTGCTCCAGGTCACACAGCTAATGAGTGGCATGTGAAGGTGGGCCATGGCTCCAATTAAATGTACTAGATTGCGCTGAGGGGACCTTTAGGGACAGGAAGCGATTCAGCAGAGGGATCTCAGAAGTGCAATGAAAGTTCTCAAAGAAGCTGATTTCTCTGAAAGCAACACAACTGCCCTTGTGAGGCCATCCTGTCCTGTCTGCAGTCCTCCTCTGGGAAGGGTCCGCCCCTTGCCCGGCAGCCCCGGGGGCAGCTCCACCCAGCAGGGGAGGGGAGCAAGGGCTGACTTTCAACAGCAAGTTCTCCTGTCCCATCTGGGACAACCGTGGCCTCACGGTGTGGCCACTTCTGCGGCTGTAGTTTCAAGAAGGCCTCACGGAGGTCTCAATTCTGGATTCCAGCTCAGCCACCCCCACAGAGATCCTAGAGAGGCTTGTCATAAAATAGTAAGCAATCAGGCATTTCCTGAGCATTTGTCCCAAGTGCTGTGCTTTTTTACAAGGGAGGAATGTGTGCTCAGAGCTCTTGATTGCTTAAGAATCCTGCAAATGTGATTTGACCAAACCAGTATTCTTGGCACATGACCTTTAAGGGAGGAAATTTCCTGCCATCATTGGCCCGATTCAGGCATTCATCATTTCTGCTTGGATGATTAGAAATTTTCCTAGTAGTTTTTCTGTTCTAAATCTTATCCTGCTCCAATCTTTCCTGCCCACATCTTTCTGGAATCATGATTGTGTTAACAATAACTGTTGTGTCAAGCACTGCAGTGAGCACTTTAGACCTATAATCTCATTTATTCCCCACAAAGATCCTACAAGGTAGATAGTCCTGTTCTCCCTATTTTACAGATAAGAAACGCTCTTAGAGTGGTTTCCACAATAGCCTGGGTGACACTGAGTGAGCAGAAAGGCTGGTGTAGAATGCAGACCCAACTGACTCCCGACCACTGCCTCTCATTTCCAAAATTCAAATCTAACCTTGTTACTGCCCTGCTTAAAGGATGGGGTAGACTCGTCTCTCTCTGCTTTTCCCTGCCAAATACAACTATAAGCCCTAGAAATCGACACAAAATGAAAAGATGTTCAACTTCGGTAGCCATTAGGAAAATGCAAATAAAAACAGAAATGAGATGTGACGACATACCTATCATAATGGTAAAATAAAAAGTAACGATGTTACCTAATGCTGGTAAGAGCATAGAGAAACTAGTTCACTCTTTCCTTGTTGGCAGGAATGTAAAACACACAGCCACTCGGGAAAGAAGTATGAAAGTTTCTTACAAAACTAAACATGCAACTATCATACAACCCAGCAATTGAACCCTTGAACATTTATCCCAGAAAAATGAAAAGCTAAGTGCATGAGAAAATCTACACATGAGTGTTCATAGCAGCTTTTTTCATAATAGCCAAAAGTTGGAAACAGCCCAGATGACCCCCTTCAATGGGTGAATGGTCAAACAAATCACAGTACACCCGTATTGTGTGTATTAGGCAGGGGTCTCCAGAGAAATAATAGTATATAGACAATAATATACAATAATACAATACAATACAATAATATATATAACATATAGTATATATATATATTTATAATATATATAGTAATATATGATATATAATAATACATGTTATATAATATGTACATGAAAAGAAAGAGAGAGAAATTATTCTAAGGAATTGGCCCATGTGATTATGGAGGTTGACAAGTCCCAAGATCTGTAGGGACTTTCGGCAAGCTGGAAACCCAGGAGAGCTGATGGTTGAGCTCCAAGTCCGAAGGCCTTAAATTCAGGGGATCTGATGTTGCAGTCCCAGTTCAAAAATCAGCAGTCTCTAGACCCAGGAAGAGCTGATGTTTCTCTGTTTAAGTCCAAAAGCAGGAAAAAAGCCATTGTCCCAGTTTGAAGACCATCAGACAGAAGGATTGCCCTCTTACATGGGGAAGTGTCAGGCTTTTCATTCTATTCAGATTTTCAATTGATTGGATGGGGCCCACCCACACTGTGGAGGGCAGTCTGCTTTACTCAGTCTACCAATTTTAATGTTAATCTCATCTAAAAACACCCTCACAGACACACCCTGAATAAAGTTTGACCAAATATTTGGGTGCCCCATGGCCTAGTCAAGTTGACACAGAAAGGTAACCATCACACCATGGAAAACTCTTCAGCAAGGAAAAGGACTATTCATATATAACAGCTTGGGTGAAGCTCAAAGGAATTATGCAGAGTGAAACGAAACACAGTCACAAAACATTACATACTGTATGATTCCATTCATTCAACATTCTTGAAGTGACAAAATTCTACAGATGTAGAACAGATGAGTGGTTGCCAGGGGTTAAGATCAGTTGATGCTGGGGACAAGAGAGAATGGGTGTAGTTATAAATGAGTAATTCAAAAGATGTCTGTCTCCGATTGGACTGTTTTGGATCTTGACTGTCATGGTGGATACAGGAACCTACATCTGTGATAAAATTGCATTGAACTAAATACTCCCTCCCCAGACACACATGGGTACAAGTAAAATAGCAATCTGAGTAGGACTGGTGTATTGTGTCAATGTTAAAATCATAATTTTGATATCACACTATGATTTTGCAAGATGTGAATCATTGGAGGAAATTGGGTGAAGAATATACAGCATCTTCCTGTATTATTTCTTACAACTGCATGTGGATCTATAATTATCTCAAAATAAAATGTTAACTAAAAATTAGTCAGTAGCAGAAAGAATGAATCTGTAATAATTGGCTGAGTATTCAGGATTCGGCCCTGAGCTGAGATTCAATCTCCTCCCATGAGAACATGGTCACACAAAACAAGGGCTCCAAAATCAAGGAAGAAGGGAGGGTGGATATGGGGTGGGCAACCAAAGGTATCTGCTTAACTTAGTTCTATTCCTTCTTCCCAGGCTTATCCCCTCTTTCCTCAGACTAGGTGAATCCAGTAGTCAATCGGATATTCCCATCTGAAAAGACAAACATTTCAAGTTTATGATGTTAGTAATGGAACTCCTCTTCTTCCACAAATTTTCCTTTCCAACTGTTTTTCTCTAAATTAACTGGGGGTGTCACCTTGCCTTTGTCACTACTCTAAGAAATGTTTCCTTCCATATGCCTCCTCCCATGCTCTGATCAATCATCTCCCCCTGCCTCACACTTGTCCTTACACCTCTAAACCCATCTCTCACTCCCTAATCACATATTTCATCTCTGTAACTCCTACTTCCCTCTCGGATCTCCACCTAGCTGTCTTTTCTGCCTGCCACATTTGAGTCCCTCGTGTCACCATGTGCTACCAGCACCCTATACATCCTGGCAAAGGTGTTATCCCATTTCAGTTCACACATCTCTTTGTCCTCTAGACTGTAAATCCTAAAGCCAAGAGTCTCAGCCTTGGCTACACATAGGAATCACCTGGAGAGCTTTAAAAAATAGCAATGTCTTATCCTGCCACCAGATTTTTTTCTGGTTTAAGTGGTCCCATGAGTAGCCTGGGCATTGGAATATTTAAAAGCTCCCTCAGGTGGTTCCTATGTGTAGCCAATTTTGAGAAGCACTGTTCTAAAGCTTCCAAGTCTATCTGTCCACCATTGTATCCCCACTTCCGAAATAACCTCACACGTAGTAAGTCCACAGATCATAGTAAACTCATTCATCGACTGAATGGGGCAAGTGAAATTGATCACTGTCTTCCTGGAAATCCTTAGGTCACAGGGTCTGTGAACCTCCCAAGATAGAGAATGACCCACGTCTGAAGGGGAGTGGAGCTCACTACCCTTGTGGCAGCAGCAAGGCCCCTCTGGGAGCTGGACCACACTCCCCTGCTCCCCGCATCTTGGCGCGAGTAACCTGCATCCCCGGACAGAGGCCCCAGAGTGCTGGGCTGGCTGGCACCCCTTTCTTTTATGCCTTGACGCGCTGCAGACCAAGCTTGACAAAGTTAAAATTTTTTCTTCGGGGCATGAGCCAGGATGTCCGATTCGGTGATTTGCAAATGGAATCTACATTCTACAGATGCCAGTGCATGTGCTTACACTGTGTTTCTACCAGCTGTGCGTACCAGGCAGCAGAACAAAAGCCTTGCTGCTGAAGACAATCAAGTCACAAATAACTGGAAACGCATGCACGGCTTCTTTTTGCCCAAGCCTCGCTTACTCCAGGCAGATGTTCTTATTGTCTCGAGTCATTCAGAAAAATCGTTCAAAGATGCAGACAAGAAGGTCAGGTTATTTCCTCCCACAGAAATTAGCTGAAATGTACTTTGTGGATGGACAGAGTTGAGATCATTTGACAGGGAGCCCAGAATAGCAGATTTTTAGGACTCCAAAACATGACTTAGCCCAGTGACTTCATTCTACAACCAAGGATCCTTAGGCATGAATGGAGAGGAGTTAAATGTTCAAGGTTGAGGGTAAAATGCCTATTTCCTGGCAGAAGCAGGAATAGAAGCCATCATGCTTGGAATAGCACTAAAGAAACTGTTGCAAGCTCTTAGGACTTTTCAACAAATAAATAACTGCCACTCATGTATCTGCATTCAACAGCTTTCACTGAACACCTACTATAAACTAAATATAACATGAGGCACCAGGGATTCAGAGATGCAAAGTGGAATCCGGCCTTTAAGGAGGAGGAGGAGAAAAAAATAAACTGGAAATAAAACAGAGTAGTAATGGAGTGATAGTGGCAAGTGGGGCACGGTGGAGAGACCCCCTAAGGCAGGCATGGGGGCTGGGCAGGGGAAGCCAGGAAACCTGACCGACTTGATACGAGGAGTGCATGGGAATTGAGGAAATGGAAAGAGTGTGAATGGTTAGGGCTTGGGAGAGGTAAAGCCATGATACAAGTACTAAAAAAAAGCATAGGTAAATCACTTTGTCACTTTTAAGTGGAGAGAACATTTCTAACTACGTACGATTCAAAATCCAGTAGCAATAACAAGAAAGATGGATAAGTCTAATTATGCTAATCTTTACCAAGATAAGAGACAACATCATAAACAAAGGTAAAAAGACAAGATACACAGGGGTGAATACAACTGGGGCTGCACAGGTAATATGCACCGGGCCTGGTAAAAAGCTTGAATTTATTCTCAAAACAATGAGAAGCCATTGAAGGTCCATAGGCACTGAAGCAACCACAACCCAAGCTAGGTTTCCTGACTCTTCTGCATTTTACAGGTGTCTCCCTGAGCAGCACCAGCTACACATTAGTCACTTCCCAGCATTTATAGGTAAACAATTATTATGCCTGGGCCCTACTTCCAGAAACTCTGGCCTCATTGGTCTGGAGTGGGCCCCAGGCTGCATGTTTCTGTTTGTTGTTTTGGTTGTCGCTGGTTAGGTGATTTTAACATGTCCCCAAGATGAAAACCTCTCACCAACTGAGCTTCCAGCAGCCTGACAAGTGCTCTTTGTCTTCGAGGATTTTTCAGATCACTTGATTGTCTTTGTTTTTTTTTTTAACCTTCTTTATTGCATTCTGGCAAGGAGGGGATCAAGATCAAAGAGGGGATCTGCACTCCCAGCTACCTGCCCGCCAGGGGAGACATTGTAACTCGAAGTCCCTGCTTTCTTATGCAACCAGTATTCTCCAGTAGGTCCACTTGGCCTAGAGGCTCAGATGGGTGGTGTTGGCAGATAACAGAGAGGGGTTAACATGTCAACAGCAGAAATAATGAGGTCGGGGAGACTCCCTACATGCACTGGAGGAAGAAGAGTTACCTTCTTTTTGTCTTAAGAATCCCAAATTTCATCTTGATGGATAGGATTTTCTTGAATGGTGCTTTTAAAACTTTCTCTTTGAAGGTAAAGTATCTTCAGGTCTTACTCTGAAGGAAGGGAGAAATCAGAATGTTCTCTAATGTATCTTCCAATCTCTGTGTCTGGAAGAGTTCAAGGACGAGGAAGTGATGGGAGAAGGAGCTCCCAGGCCCTGGCCCTAGCTTCCTCTCCTGAGCCACTCCTGTGGGTACCCTCCTGGCTCTGCACCCTGCCCCCCAAGTCTGTGGCATGCCCCACCTTCTCTGAGTTCCAGCCTGTGAATGTGAGGTGCCTTGAGGATGCACGAGGACTCCTGTGCTCAGCAGTCCTGCCTTCCCTTGCAGATCTGGTCCTTCCCTTTCAGGGATGGTCCCGAGGGATGGCCTCACCACAGAGAGCTTGAAGTTATCCTGAGACGGTTGAACACATCCAGGTGGTTCTTGGCAAGTGGTCCACATTCAACAAGAGTTACGTTTCCTTTCTTCCCCCTCTATCATTGCCCACTCTCAGTCATAACCAAATCCTGTACAATCTAGCCCCCAAATGGCTCCCCAAACCATCCCACTCCCTCTGCACCCCTACCCTCAAGCCCAGTGGTGGAAGTGATCGGCCTAATGCAGGCTATAGGACAGCCTGATGAATTTAAAAACAAGAATAAAACAAGCTTAGGGGCACCTGGGTGGCTCAGTCATTAAGCATTTGCCTTCGGCTCAAGTCATGATCCCAGGGTCCTGAGATCAAGCCCAGCATCGGGGTCCCTGCTCCGTGGGAAGCCTGCTTCTCCCTCTCCCACTCCCCCTGCTTGTGTTCCCTCTCTTGCTGTGTCTCTCTCTGTCAAATAAATAAATAAAACCTTAAAAAAAAAAGAATAAAAGAAGCTTAAAGTCACCAGCAATTCTAGAGGTCAGTGATAAAACACTCCTTTCCCCACAAAATCTTTCATTAGTTTATGTTCTAAAAAATTGGGGCAGTCACTTTTGATTTTAACAATATATTTGCAGGCTTCAAAATAGCAATTTTATTACATGTGTTTTTATAGCCATCATATTTTCTATGGAACTTAGTTTGGAAACTTCCAATTACACAGTTGGTCTTTGACCAGCTAGACTTGGTTGGCCACATGGGTCCATTTCAAGAGAAGGCTTGTTAACAATTTAAAACCATCTGAACTGACTTCCTGTCTGTTTCTCAAACATCGTTTCAATACATATTCCTGAACCTAAATGATAGGTTCAAAGCACATGATGATAGCCCAGTGATGTTAGGCCAGAGGAAACAGAACTTGAGCTATTTCATTTCTGTCATTTGTGTCCTTGATGTGGTCACTGGGAATGTTTACTTGTTCATAAAATTTAAAACAATGAAGCAGGAGTATGAAGTGCGAGGCTTAACATTTTTGTTTGACAAGTGCAAATTTTAGTTCATCAAGTATTTTATTCCATTTGAAAAACGTATTTAAAATGGACAGATATTATTTTTAAATTTTAAATTGTTTGAAAACTAAAGACTAGAGTAAGAAAAGAATGAGTATCACTAATTATCACATGATTATTGCTAAAAACAGGTTTTTTCCTGCAGAGGAAGGGGGGTGTTCAAACCCGCCCCACGCTGGGCCTCAAAGGCTGGAGTCCACCCTGGAGCCGACCTTCCCCGTGTTTCCTCTCCCAGAAAAAGCAGCCGCCTCCTCGCTGACCCTCATGCCCCTTGAATGCGTCCTTCATGTCACCCCTAGGATAATAGTCCTGAAAATCTAATTTTACTCCCTACATGCAAATTCTATGCTCTTTAGTTTGAGGGCCCTCACAATGTGACTTGACATCCTATAAAAAAAGAGTAGAAACAATCAATCTGCCACAGGGTTGAGGGAGGCAGTTGTGGAACAGATATGGAGCGGGGAGGACTCAGTCATGGCTGGCGTGAGCAGTGACAGGTGGGGAAGCCCTGAGGGGGGCCCCATGCCTGGCCAGCTGTGCATTTAAGGGGAAAAAAGGTGGAGGCTCAGGTGCGAGACAGCCTGAGGTGGCATCTCAGCTCCAGATTAACCAACCAGCAGGACTCGAGCACTTGCACTCCTTCTCCTTATTTTGTATCTGCTCTTAGGGGTGTTGCCATGATTAAACACTGAACACATGTGGTGCTGGAGCACATGCTCCTTACCAGTGGTTGTGAGGAGTCACTGCTGCCCTGGGCAAGGATGGGATGTAAAGTTCCTAAGGCCACCGTCCTTCCTTGAGGTGCTTGAGTGTGGACGGGTCAGGTCTTGGTAGCGCGGGTAACTGAAAGGGCGGGAAAGCCCAGTGGGCGTGGCGGAGCTGGGTTGGAGTTCTGGTGTGCTGCCTACTGATCTGATGGCAGGCAAGGGCCTTGTCCTCTCTGGGCATCGGATTTCTCCCCTCTGTGGGAAAACAATCCAGGCCGAATGTAACATCCACTTCCGAGAGACCAGGTATAACGTCCAGGACCCCTAGCCATACACCCTATGTTCCAGCACGGCGGTGTTCATGGTTCTCCGTCACACCAGATAGTCAGTCCTCCTGACTTTGCCATAGGAAAGTCCTTCCTTCCTTGTGCTCTATTATTTTTATAATCATTTGGGTACATATCAATGTCCCCCTGGGATGAGTGAGCCCCTCAGGAAGGGATGTTCCTTATTTACTGGTACACCAGCTGGAGTAGCCTAGAACCCTGTTGGGTGGTGTGTGCATTTGGTAAATGGTGGAATCCATGGTCCATTGTAATATAATATTCCAGAGTACTATGAGAGTAGCTTCGCATGAAAATCCCTTCAGTCAATATTTAAGTTTATTGAGTTTGTGATAAGGTGATCCTAAAGTAACTGTCTTTGATATTTCAAAGGATTCTCATCACTTCATTGTGCAACTCCCAAGATAAGATACACAGTAACTCCACTTCCTGTCTTTTAGTGGTTCTTTCGGGAGGGCACTAAGTCCGTTTCTGTAGAGGGATTGAGCAGAAGCTGGACAAGAAGTGAGGAACGGCAACCTCTGAATATGTGAATGCAGAGGAGGAAGGGTAGTAAAGGTTTTCAAGGTCACTTCCTTCCAACCCTGAGATCCATTAACTTGACACTACATTGTCCTCATAGTGTCTCCATGAAGATTGAACCCAGATTCACAAGAGGGTGACTTCAAAAGCAGGAGCTCCCATTTGCTACAAAATCCAGAGCAGGGAGTCTCGGGCCTTGATATTCTTGTGAATTCACCTGTTCTCACCTCAGTTCCAGCACTGGCCTCATACTTTCCATCTGTGTCAGGCCATCCAAGTGACTATAACATGGGCAAAGACCTTCAGAGTTGGCTCTCCTTCCCACCTGCCTCCTTCCAGGAGGAGGCTGTACCACTTGGCAGTGCTCCTTAACCTTTGTTCACTGCATTTCTCAATGTAGAGAGCACTCAGAAACCTTGCCTAGAGCTCATTGCCATCTTCATAGCAGAAATTGAGGTAGGCTTGTTAAAGACAAACCCAAACAAGTCCTAGATTCCTCACATACCCTCATGGAGGATGAGTTGCAAGAGCACAGTGAACTCCATCCAGCTGTGGGAGCTGAAAGACCTCACTCACTCCGACCTGCACCCTCCACTGCACCAAGGTTCTGTGCATTGAGGCTGGCCCAGGTCAGGGCCTCCCCTGTAATGTCCTCGCCTCCTGACTGCAGACAGGGTCCACCTGTCCTGTACTTATCAGTCTTGCCGCCTAGACGACAGTCATCATCCCCTTCCTCTCCATTCAGCCCACCACCATCAGCTTTGAGCCACCAGTCCCTAGAAGTTCTGCCCACCAAAATCACCAGTGACCAATGACGTCCTCATGACCAAATTCACAGCCTACTCTCGGTTTCTACTCAGACCGCGTCCTCACATCCAGTTGCTCTTCTCCCTGAGTCCACAACTATACTGTATTTCTGTGGTCACGAGATGATTCTGGCTGATGAAATGCAAGCATCATCTCCACATTGGCACACGAAGAGCCCCTCATGTGCCCTCCCAAAGCTCTTCCTTCTGCTGGCTTGCTACAGACTAAGGTGATGTCCTTGGAAACCAGGTGTTGAATGGGGGTAGGGGGCAAGAGGAGTGCACAAGATCAAAGGAGACTGAGTCCCCGAATGGTCCCCTGAAGGTGTGAGCCAAATGCCCACATTTCGGACTTAATATGAACAAGAAATGAACTTGTGTTCAGGTACTGAAATTTGGGGGTTCATCTACTAGATCACATGCTGTTAAAGTTGCATTCCCCATGGGCTTCTGTGCCATCTGATACTCTCAATTCAAATCACTGTGCTTGGCTCCCTGAGCCTGAATTTTACCTTCTCGGCCAGGGTCAGTCACCCCTGGCCACTGTCCTTCCCTAGCACTAGGCAGAATTGGTCCCCAGACAGGGGCTGGGGGCCCCCTAGCTGAGCAGCGCAGCATCATGGCTAACCTGGCTCAGCGTGAGTCCCTCCTGAGGTCCACTGCCCATACCTCTGGCCATAAACTCGGCTGCCTTGGATATTTGAAATAAATGGAAAACCTAAAGTCCTGTGAGGGGAATCTGGAGGCATATTTACTTGGCTATTCTAATATCATTTTCTAGGGCCAGAAAGTGACTGGGTGCTGGGCCCCTAATAATCGGTAATTGAAGATTTGGGTATGGTTAATGTAACTATCAGTGGTTTCTCTTTGATGAGGCAGTTGGGTTCCGACAGGAATAAATGTTTATGGAGGAATAAGGATCATGTCCCTTCTGAATTGTTTCATCCTTGTTCTGAGCATGTGCTTTGAAGAGGAAGGGTTCCTGGGATGGTAGAACCCTGAGTTATGGCTCAGATGTGGTACAGCTTCTCCCAGAGTCCACAGACAGGTCCCACTCGAATTGTGCCTGTGGGGAGTATGCCAGACCAACCTCACGTAGCCCGGAGCTGGTCCAGGAATGTCATGGTTCTGGGTTGCATCAACTCTCTAAGGAGGCTTGGCCACGCTCTTAGTTCTAGGCATGCTGTAGCCAGCCTTTCACAAACATGGCACATCCGTCAGCACCAACAGAGACTGGCAAGGTCCCCGGGGGCCAGACTGAATGCTCTGTGCCCAGGGAACCCAGGCCTGCATGAACCACAGGGCCAGCTGTATGGGGCTCACCCGGGCAGTAGAATTTGCCCTAGAGTACACTGGTACAATTAGTGGGGGAGGTGGTTAGGACAAAGAAACCCTCCATCAGCAACAGGCCTGGTGAACAGAGCATGAGACACTCCAGAGTAAGCCTCGGAGTACACCCGCAGAGCCTCGGTGAGGGGCGCCTCACCCACCCAGGAGCGCTGAGCCCACACTGCGTGCCGCACACTGGCCTGGAGGGGGGCATTTAAACAAGACCGCAGGTGCCCCTTGGGCACATCCTGGATAAGACATGCTCTGCTCAGGGGCACCTGGGTGGCTCAGTCGGTTAAGCGTCTGCCTTCGGCTCAGGTCATGATCCCAGGGTCCTGGGATTGAGCCGCGCATCGGGCTCCCTGCTTAGCGGGAAGCCTGCTTCTCCCTCTGCCTGCAGCCCTCCCTGCTTGTGCTCGCTCTCCTCTGACAAATAAATAAATAAAATCTTAAAAAAAAAAACAAAACAAAACATGCTCTGCTTAACAGTCCAGCCTGAGCGCTGTTCACAACACTCAACAGAGGGCAAGTTACCTGAAGGCCAGGACCCCAGAGCTGGTCCAGACACCTTGGGCCCGGCTGTGTCATGTCACGAGTGAGGAAACTGAGCAGAAGGGTCCCGCAAACTCAGTTAGAACCGGGGCGGGAGGGAGGCCCGGGCGGCCCCACACCAGCACATACACTGGCGGTGCCCCAGGTCAGCAGCGCTGACAGCCGCTGAGCTTACAGACCTTGGACGAGTATCTGAAGGGCTTCTAGAGGCCTCTGCCAAGCTATGTAGGCATCTGGAAAGAATTGCGGTCTGGGCTGGAAACCGTGTTGAGAATGACATTTTCCTGTAATATCCCCGTTTCTAAATAGGCACATCATGGCTATTCTGAGTCTGATTTCAAGGTCTAAAGTTTGTTTAAATTCACACTGACTTGGGAAGAAGGGGAAAAAAAATACATTGTGGGAGGGAGCAAACAGCGCGGGTCGGTCCAGCCTGTCCCCAGGTACTGTCAGCAGGCACAGCCGACCGCCCAGGCCTGCCGGGAAAGAGGACCGGACTTAGGCCGCGCTCCTGAAGGGGGCTCTCGCACCAGCCCAGCCCCCCACAAATCGCAAACCCAGGGCTGAGTCTCCTCTCCCTCTTTCGCGGAAGGGCTTACTCCCGTTTCCTTTCCCATTCCAAGCGGAAGCACAGAGACAACAGCTCTGTAATCAGAGAAGCCTGCATCCCTAAGGGATGGACGTTACCAGAAAGAAAGCCCTACTGAGGAAAGACCATACATTCATGGGAGGCTCAGAAGACAAAACTGAGTGAGAGTTCTCACTTTGCCCAGTAAATTGCCTCTTGTTCTGGAGAGTCTCCCAGGATGGACAGCTGGGAATCAGTTCTCTCTGGTCCTTCTCTTTGTTTATGTCCCAGGTCTCCTCCCTCAATAAGAAAGAAAGTTCTCTGAGCATCCCCTCTCCCTGGAGATCAGGGCCGGCTAGTGCTCCTTCCCACTGAGCGGTAGGTGAGGATGAATTCAGAGGGAATCCTCTACAGGAAGGAAAGTAAGCCTTGTGTGTTCACTATCAGCTCTCCCTTTGTACCTTGTGGACATGGTTTCAGTCTCTAATCCCCATATTGCCAAAGAGCAGCCATGAGGAGGGGAGAAGCAGACGCTGCCACAGAGTCCCCCAGGGAAGCACTGTTTCCTCACCCCCAGCCTAGGGGAGAAGGGGTGGCCGCCCCAAGGCCCACCGTACAGAGACTTCTCCTCTACTCCATGTCAGCTCTGATCTGGAGCAGGCTGTTTAGAGCTCTCTGATTTTCTTGTCCAGATGTTGAGATTGTCACCCCGACCCCCACCTCACATATGCATGTCCACACATGCACACACACTGGTGGTAGGTATCACCGCTCCTTTCTCAATTCTGCAGTCCTATGTTCATTTTGAATATATGTCTGGCTCCCAGACTTGGGCTGCTAAGATCTACTGAAGAAAATATAACGCTTTGTGCCTGTGTGGTTGTGAATACCACATTGGGCTCCATGTCGCTGGATCCTTACTTTCTAGAGGTCTTTATCCTCTTCCTGCTCATTTTGTATCTCCTGGGAGGGGAGTGCAAACACCTTTTTGGCCCCAGTTGATGCATTTCTAGATTATCCAGGCACAGTTATGGATGTTGGCACTCGGGGGGGGGGTGCCCTCAGTCACCTTCTTTGGCAGTTCTCAGATGACTGAGCTTAGCTCGCATATGTTGTCCTCATGGCTCCAATTGTGGCCTCCAGCTGCACCCGACACACTGTTGAGGAACCTGACGGGGCTGTGATAAAACACGATGCCCTTTCACACAGACTGTGTCCAACTGGTACTTCTAAATTTTGTAGTAATCCCATGTCAGGCCCCAGTGCTTGCCATTGTAGCCTAATGTCGAGGTGGTAGGCTTGAATTGGAGAAGTCATTGCAGCCACCCCACACCCTACACTATATATTTTTTTCTTTCTGATTTTCTTTTTTTTTTTTTTTTTATTTGAGAGAGAATGAGAGAGAGAGTGAACATGAGAGGTGAGAGGGTCAGAGGGAGAAGCAGACTCCCTGCCGAGCAGGGAGCCCGATGCGGGACTCGATCCCGGGACTCCAGGATCATGACCTGAACCGAAGGCAGTCGCTTAACCAACTGAGCCACCCAGGCGCCCCTTCTTTCTGATTTTCAATAGCAGTGTTGTTCTCCTTTTCTACCAAATTAACTGAAATAAAATATGGAAACCAGGTGTCTTTAGGGCCCTCCAGCCAACCAACATTTGCAAGGAGATTGCCTGAAAGCATTTCCCACCAGCAAGCAGGATTCTTGTCTCTCTTTCTCACCCATTACTCCATTCTCTCCCAACTGGTTTAGGTAAAGAGGTCTTTAATCGCCTCACAAAATGGGGAGTCTTTTTATTCTCATCCTCTCTCAGGCTCAAGGATAAAAACTTAGCACGTGTTTTCTTAGTAAGTCTACCCTGCCAAAGACTTAAAGAAAAGCCAGCAGTCAGACATGCCCTCCAGGCCCCTATGCCTTCCCATCCTGCCTGCAGCTCTGCCCAGGTCCCTTCAACCCTGCAGGTTTCTCTAACGCATGGTTAAATCCTTTCTCCCCTGGCATGTGCTCTCTCTCAGCTTTCTCTACCCTGTTCTGGTGCCTTTCATGGGCTGCCAAGCTTAGGTCTTTGTAGCCCTACATATTTCTTATGAATCATCCTTCCTTCTACAGGGTCAACCCAACCTTATCTTTTCAAAGCCTTAATTAGAACACACCATTGCTTAGGGCCCCCACACTCAGTATCACCTTCAAGAAGTCTGTCATGTAAATTCCTACGGTCAAGTGTAACTCCACCTTTCTGTCCAAACCAGGCACTCTCAGTATAACTCCACCCCAGGAAAGAGGGCATAGTCTTCTCCACCAAGTTCCCTCCCACTAAAAGTCATTGCTTTTGCTGGAGCTATTCGGTCATGGTAGAAAATCACTCAGCTCCATTAAGCTCTAAGAAATACTGAGAAATGGCCATTCAACAGCCCAGGTAACATCACCACAAATATCTCTGCTTAATGCCTTGAAGATCATTGGCAGCAGAGAGAAAGCATCACTATTGGACAGTCGCAAATACACAGAGACCCCAGATGATAAACTATCTTCTTCCCATCAGACCACAGAGCTCTTTGTGGGCAGCCATGAGATATGTTTTCTCTGTGGTTTCCATTCCTATTTCTCCCCAGCACAAACCCCAGAATATGTGTACGTGTCTGCCTCCCCCTAGGATTGGACAGTCTGCTTCTTCCAATTTTTTACTTGGTGAACCTAGATGCAGAGAGTTTGGCCTTCCAGATCTTCTATAGAAAATGCTCTCTACAGTCAAGGAGCCTTTCCCTTGACAATATGGAAAGCTTCTTCAACCTACATTGGGACATTCTTTGCTATTTTTGTGTCTTTTATCTCCCACTTTTCTCTCTATGAAGGACTGATGGAGAGAGGAAAACCTCACCCTGCTCATAAGTACAGATTTGAATCTGAGCTCTACCACTTACTAGGTCAATGACTTTGGGAAAAACCAATCAACTTCTCTGGTTGTCAGTTTACCCATCTATAAAATGGAGTTAAGACTCACCTCACAGAGGTTTCTGAGAATTAGACAAAATAGGTGACAGGAACATTCAGCCTTCACCACCCGTCAGTGAAAATTAGGTCATTGTCATTGATGCCACAAATTTTGAGAGCTCTGAGGTGCCTCCAGTTCTTATAGAACCTCAGTTCCCCTAAGACTCTCACCTTGATGTCTTTGAAGTGGGCTCAGGGCTGCTCATCTCTGCTCAACAGACCTCGCCTCCAGCCTCCTTGAAGTTGTATGCTCCTTACCTCCTCCAGCAGTCCCGGGAGCAGACCCTGCCCTCCCTCTAATTCTCCATTCCTAGTATTCTCTACAGCAACTTGGCAAATATTTTTGGTGAGTTTGACAAAATTGGGTTCAAGATTCATGAGTAGAAGGAAGCTCATGTGCAAGAAGTGACTTTGTATGTGCCCTTCTTAGTACCAACCTCCCCAGGCTCACTGTCCATAGGTCCTGTCTAGCATTCACTGTCCACCCGCCATCCAGCTTGCCTCCCTGTACCAGGGATCATATGCATTGGGACGTCTTAGATAATTCCAAGTGCTACCTGCAAAGGCACTCTTCAAATTCACATTTGCCCTCCTAGGCCGTTCCTTATTTACAGTGTTCCTTCCACATGATGTGAACTTCAGGCCACCATACCCTTCCTGCAGTCTCTTGAACTGAGTGTCCACATCTTGTCCACATCTGGCAAAATCTGAAAAATACTTCCAGGTTTAAAGTGGCATTTTCCCCCAGATCTTATCTGTTCTATACTCATTAAAGAAAAACAAAATGAACAGTAAGAACCAAAGAAAGATAAACAAAACAAAAGCCATAGGCAGCTCAGTCAAGGCATCCTGCTTCATACATATGGGAGTAAACAATGTTAGGAAAATACAATCACTCCTTAATTGACTGTGCAGGGGACTCATTGCCTGTTTAAAAATAATAATAGACCATGTATTTATAGAAAAATGCAAATTTCCATCCACCTGAGGAAACTTCTGGAACAACACAAAAGCCACCATCTTGCGTGTCTTCTGCTCCATCAGCATGTCATGGGAACAAGGCAGGAACAGGAAAAAGGAGGAAATGTTCAACACTTATCAATAAAACATGGCGTTTCATCTCTGTGAGTTAGAACTGCAGATCCCTGAACCCAACCCAGACTGAGTCAGTCACCCCTCCAATGGGCAAGGTCCAGGAAATCAAGAAGGGGGGACAGAGAGGCTGCAGTTAGAAAAAATAAAATAATTAATTTACTTATTTTACAATCTTTTCAACAACGACAAGAAAATTAAGTCTTTCAGCAGAAAAGGAGCCAATGAGGAGACGGGAAGTCACAAGGCAAGGGTATGACAAGCCATCCCCTTACTCACCAGACCATCTGCAAGCCTGTTGTAGGATGAGGAGGACAGGCCACCGAGTGCCAAACTCATGCTGCGGAGGTTTCATTTTTCACATTTTTAAAATAAAAGGCTTAGCTGAATGACAGAAAACAATAGCAGATTGTTTTAATTGAGTTTAACCTTTTGCCATTTTTTCCTTGTCAACTTGTAACAATTTTTCTGCTTAAATTGCTGTGCTTTTTGTTTTCCTTACACTTGAAAATGGCATCTGGAGCACAATCATTATATTCTAAATAATTAATGTAGAGTTAATATTAAAATTAGATTTTAATCATGCTTTGACAAGATTTATTTTATCTCCAATACCAGTAATCTTTTCCCCTCATTGTCGGATTGAGAGTGGATACAAATAGGTACTTGATGTACCATTGCTAAAGAATGAGCAAAGACCAGAAATCCCCAAGAGCTTGGGAGCCCCTCCCAATCCTAATTCACATCAGTCTGATAGTCATCACTGTTGTCCTCGTCCATATTCTCTCCCTTTCCCTTGAGCACTCTTGAACTTCACCCATATTGCTCTGGCTCCCTGGAAATGTGTGTGTTGGCAGGGGAAGGGTCTCAGGCACATGCAAGTCAGACTGACGTGAGAAAACCTCTAAGAAGATAGTGCCTCACAAGGAACTTCTGCCAGGACACAGGGTTTGCGGAGTGAATGGGGACAATGTCCTCAGAGGAATGAAACGTGTTGAGAGGACCACCTCTAAAAAGGAAGTGAGGCATGGAGTCACCGTGAAATAAGTGACTTTAACCACCCACACAAGAAATTGTCCTAAACGAAAGTTACTAAATACCATGATGAAAACAGACATTGGTTTCCATGAAATCTCCCCAAGGAAAGTAAAATCATTGTAAAAATGGATGTGTACTTTACAAGTCATGCTTTAAAAATGCTTTATAGCTATTATCTCATTTGATCCTTGCAACACCCGGAAACATAGACAGTAGTTCTTTACTTTGTTACACAGAAGGCAGGAATAAAAGGAAAATCTTGAGTTTCTCCTACATCCTTCCAAGTCACTGATTATGAAATGAAAGTTTTGATAATGACTTCACTGAACTGTTGTGAAGTAAGTAAAGCAATTAAAACAATGTCCAAAACTTAATGGGACACACACACACAAAACACGCACAGGGTTGCTATTATTACAATAGATTTGAGAAAACTGGAGTCTAGAGGGATAGTTTAGCTTGGTCGAGAATATACTGAAAATAAGTTGCTGGTACAAGCAGTGTCTTTATTAAGGCTGAAGTCCAAAACCTCCTCAGTATGTCAGTTTCAACTACCAAAAAAATATTATGAAGAGGTATCAAAGTTACATATGCTTTGATAATTCATCCCAGAGATGGTAAAAATATGATAAGATGTAGGTGTAGGTACAAAGTTATTCATTATGGGACTATTTTTCATAATAGTATAAAAAAGATTGGAACAAATACCCATGGCTATCAATAAGGAGCTGGTAGAATAAACTTTAGTTCAGTCACACAAAGGATTAATCTGAAGAAATAAAAAGAAATAAGGAATAACTCTACATATTCCCTTGAGTGCTCTTCAGGATACAGTTTGAAGTAAACAAAGCAAGATGGGCAAGAAAGTATGTATATTATGCTACCATATACTTATGAACAAAAGGAATAAACATGTATGCAGATATTTTCCATATTAAACAAGTACAAGAGACTTCCACTTTTGGAAAGATGGAGTAGATGTACTTTTTTCTTATTCTTCTTGCTAAGTACAACTAAAATACTCGACAGTACATATAGAGCAAACATTAGATGGACTATAAAGTAGAGAGAAGGAAGACCACCAAAGAACCTTGGGAACGAAGGCCCACATTTTGGTTAGTTCTGTGGGTTTTCTTTTTCCCCCTATTTTCCAAACATGGAGCTGAAGAAGACAGCTACCTAGAAGTACCAATGGTTACAGACAAAACAAAACAAAAAACCACTAAACAAAAGCCTACTCTCCTAAGCCAGAGGACTATGAAATAAGCAGCCCAGCAAGAAAAAATAATGACTCTACTCCAATCAAACACTCCAAATAAAAAAAGTGACCCCACCTACTTCCATGGCAGCAAAAGCTGAGTGACGATCCTAGGCTTCATCACTCTGTCAGGAGGTATCCCAACACCCTTGTTGATGCAGTATCAGAAAAGCCTGAGTGGGGATCCAGGACTTTCATCTCTACCAAATTATAGAGCCTCTCTCTATGCACAGTGTCATGGACACCATATGTGGAGCCTGGACTTCCATTTTTACCATGAAGTAATAAGGCACCTTTCCTTCCTCACTGGGGTGGTGACAGAGGAGGTGATAGAGGAAAGTGGGGACCCTCACCACCACTCAGTAATAATGAGGTCACACTATCTGTGACATCAGTGGATCCATGTGGAGAGAAGTTACAAGGTATATCTATCATTCCCAGAGAGAGAGGTACCAGTGGAGGCTTGGTGGGGAGATAGAACTCCTGTCCCTGCCCAGCAGTAATGAGAAGCTCCTCCCATCTTGGGTACCAATGAAAGCCAAGTGGGAAAACTGGATTCCTAAATCCATCTGGCCATAATGACATAACAAATCTCCCTTTCCTTGGTGGAGCACTATCAGAAAAAGCCAGCTAAAACAGATGGTTTAGATAAGATGCAAAATCTCAAAACATAATATGCAAACTGACAAGAATTCAATAAAAAAATCACTCATCATACTGAAAACCAGGAAGATCTTAAACTGAATGTAAAAAATTAATCAATAGATGCCAAAACTGAGATGACAGAAATATTAGAGTTATCTAAAAAAGATTTTTAAATCAGTCATCACAGAAATGCTTCAATGAGCAATTATGAATGTGCTTAAAACAAATGAAAAAAGAGAAAGTTTAGCAAAGAAACAGAAGACATAAAGAAAAACCAAACAGAATGGATATTTTCTAACTAAAAAATACAATAACCAAAATTAAAAACAAGCAAACAAACTCAATGGAATCAGCTCAACAGCAGAATGGAGCATCAAAGGCAAGAATCAGTGAATGGACAAATAGAAATTATCCAATCTTTACAACAGAAATAACATAGGCTGACAAAGATTAATAGAGCCTAGCCTCAGGGTCTATAACAAAAATTCTAACGTTTGTGTCATTGGAGTCCTAGAAGGAGAGGAAAAAAAGGATAGGGCTACAAAAGTACTCAAGCATTCAGGTGACAGTGGATTTCTCATCAAAAACCATGGAGGTCAGAAGGAAGTGGAACATTTTTTAAATGCTGAAAGAAAACAACTGTCAATCCAGAATCCTATACCCAGTGAAAATATCTTTCAGGAATGAGGGGAAAGCAAGATATTCTCAGACAGAGGAAAACTAAGGGTTTATCACCAGCATACCTAACCTAAAAGAATGGCTAAAGGAAGGTCTCAAAAGAGAAAGGAAGAAGGAACCTCAGAACATCAAGAAGGAAAAATGAATGCATAAGAGAAACGATTGGTAAATTAAATAGTAATACTCTATAGTACCATAGTACTGTAATATTCTGTAATACTCTTGGGTTTCCTAAATTACGAATGATGGTTGAAAAAAAAATTTTAGCACTACCTGATAATGGTTTTAAGTGTATAAATGGGAATGAGTAGAGGAACATAAAGAAATTACATTTCACTTGAATTGGTAAATATGACACCAGGAGACTGTGATTTATATATTATGTAGATCAACCATTAAAACAGTTATATAAAGATATGTACTCACAAACACTATAAACAAATCAAAATAAAATTCTAAAAAAAATATTCAAAGAACCCACAGGAAGGTAGAAAAAAAAGACACACACACAAAGACAATAAACAAAATAAAAAACAAAATTGCAGGTTTAATCCCTAACACATCAATAACTGTATTAAGTGGTCTAAATGTACCATTTAAAAGACAGAGATTAGCAAAGAAAATTGCTACAGATGGAAAGAGACATATAATGATTAAAGGGTCAATCCGTCTAGAAGATATAACAATCATAACATGTATGGAACAAACAATAAATCTGCAAGTTATGTGAAGCAAATCTGATAGAACTGAAAGGAGAAATATGCAAATCCACAATTACAGTTGGAGTTTTTGACATCTCTCTCACAATTGCTAGAAAAGCTAGACAGAAAATCAAGGGAATACTGAAAACCTTGGTGATAATATTAACCAATAGGTTATACTGGACATGTATAAAACATTTCACTCAAGAGCAGCAGAATACACATTTTTTCAAGGATTCACAGAACATAGACCAAGGGAGGCCATACCTGGGCAATAAAACAAAACCAACAAGAACTAAAAGAACTGAAATTATAGCAATTGTTCTCTGACTCCAATGGAATCAAAATAAAAATCAACAAAAGAAGATTTTGAACATTTTCAAGTAGCTGAAAACTAAACAAAGCACTTTAAAATAATGCATGGATCAAAAATAATATCAAGGAAAATTTTTTTAAAAATGTGTCAAATTGAATGAAAATTAGGATGTAACATTATTAAAATCCAGGGGGCACCATTGATGCAGTACTGTGTTGGAAATATATAGCACTAAAACACATTAGAAAAGAGGAAAAAACTCAAGTCAATAAACTAAGCTTCCACTTCAAGGATCTAGAAATACAAGACAAATATAAGCCAAAAACAATTAGAAGGGGACAAATCATAAGGATCAGAATAGAAATTTTAGGAAAAGAAAACAGAAAATAAATAAAATCATTAACTCAAAACGCTTGTTGTTTGAAAAGATCAGTGAAATTGACAAAGTTCTAATAAGACTGGCAAAGTAAAAAGACACATGGTACAAAGTAGCAGTATTAGGAATTAGTCAAGGAATATGACTTGACACTGCATACAAAAAAAAAAGTAATGTGAAAATGCTAGGAGTAACCCTATATATATGAACTGAAAAACATAGATGAACTATACCAACTCCTTGGAAAGGAAGAACTACTACAACTCATCAAATATGAAATCAATCATTTAATAGCTTTAAAATTATTAAGGAAGTTAAATTCATAATTAATACTCCCCCAAAGAGAAATCTCCAGACTCAGATGGTTTCCCTGGAGGATTCTATCAAATTTCTAAAGAATTGACACCAACTCTACACAATTTGTTCCAAAAATGTTAGATGAAGGACACTTGCCAATTTATTTTATGAAGCTGACATTATCTGGATACCCAAATCAGACATACACAATACAAAAAATAAAATTACAGACCAATATCTTTCATTAATATAGATGTGAAAAAATCATTAACAAAATATTAGCAAATAAAATCCAGCAATATATGAAGAAAAATTATACACCACAGCCAAACAAGGTTTATATCAAAGATGTCTGGTTGGTTCAATATTTTAAAAATCAATAAATGTGATCTACCATATCATTAGGCTGAAGTAGAAAAAAATCACATGATTATGTTAATGTAGAAAAATTATTTGAAAATATCTAGCATTTGTTAATCTAAAAGTTCTCAAAAAACTAGGAATACTAAACTTCTTCAACTTGATGAAGAGTGTCTACAAAAACCCCACTGCTAATTTCATATTAATGATGAAAGACTAAATACTGTCCCTGTAAGTGTGGAGATGAGGCAAGGATGTTGCATATATAGAAGTTCTGGCTAGTGGAATAGAAAGAAAGTAAGAGAAGAAAGTAAAAGGAATGCTGATTTTAACAGAATAAACAAGAATTGCCAATAGCATGATTACCTAAATGAAATGTTTTTAAAAAAAGAAAATTCCTAGAATTAATAAATGAGTTCAGCAAGTTCACAGTGTATGAGATAAACATACAAAAATCAATTGTATTTCTATATCCTACCAGTTAACATGTGAATGCCAAAATTAAAAATACAGTATCACTTATAATTGCTCAAAAAATACATAGGAATAAATTCAGTGAAATATGTAAGGAGCTTATACTCTGAAAACCACAAAACTCTGGTGAAAGAAATCAAAGTTTTAAGTAAATAGAGAGCCATATAATGTTCCTGGACTGAAAGATTTTCATAGTAAAAATGTCAATCCCCCTCAAACTGATATATAGTTTTACAACCATTCTTGGGCACCTGGGTGGCTCAGTCCGTTAAACGTCTGCCTTTGGCTCAGGTCATGATCCCAGAGTCCTGGGATTAAGCCCCTCATCGGGCTACCTGCTCAGCAGGGAGCCTGATTCCCCCTCTCCCTCTGCCCTACCCCCTGCTCGTGCGCTCTCTTTCTCTCTCACTGACTCTCTTGCTTGCTCTCAAATAAATAAATAAAAACTTTAAAAAATAAAAAATAAAAAAATAAAATAAAACCATTCTTATCAAAACCACAAGAATTTTAGATATAAGAAAGCTTATCATAGAATTTATTTGGAAAGGCAAGGAAACTAGAAGAGCTGAAATAATTTTGAAAAAGAAGAATAAAGTAGGAGGGATCTGCCTACCTACTTACTCTTAAGACTTATATAGCTGACAGTGATCAAGACTCTGGTAATAACAGAGAAACAGGTACATAGATCAATGGACCAGAAGAGGTAAGTCAGAAATATGTCCACACAAATATGCCCAACTGATTTTTGACAAAGGTGCAAAAGCAATTACATAGAGAAAAGATAGCCTTTTTAACAAACAGTGTTGGAAGAGGTGACATTTCTAGGTAAAAAATGAACCTTAATGTAAACCTCACACCTTATAAAAAAATTAACTCAACATGGATCACAGACTTCAATTTAAAATGTACAACTATAGGGCGCCTGGGTGGCTCAGTTGGTTAAACGACTGCCTTCGGCTCCGGTCATGATCCTGGAGTCCCGGGATCGAGTGCTGCATCGGGCTTCCTGCTCAGCAGGGAGTCTGCTTCTTCCTCTGACCCTCCCCCTCTCATGTGCTCTCTCTCTCTCTCTCTCAAATAAATAAATAAAATCTTTTAAAATAAAAAAAAAGTACAGCTATAACATTTCCCCCCCAAATTGAAAAGATTCAAAATCTAGTACTAGGCAAAGATTTGACACCAAAAGCACAATTCATAAAAGGAATAATTAATAAACTGGTCTTCATAAAAATTAAAAAAAAAGTTTGCTCTGTGAAAGACCCTGTTTAGAATATAAAAAGACAAGCTATAGAATGGAATAACATATTTGAAAATCACATATCTGACAAAGGACTAATATCTGGACTCTCAAAATTCAGCATTAAAAAAATCTAATTAGAAGATGAGCAAAAAAACAGGAACATTTTACTAAAGAGAATAAACAGATGGAAAATAAGCACATGAAAATATATTCAACATCATTAGCCATTAAAATATGCAAATTAAAATCTCAATGAAATATCACCACACTCCTATCAGATTAGCTGAAATAAAAAATAATGACAACACCGTATGTCAGTGAGAATGCAGAGAAATTGGACTACTCATACGTTGCTTCTAGAATAAAAAATTACACAGTTCTTCTGGAAAACATGTTGTTAGTTTCTTATAAAACAAAACATGCAATACCATACAATGCAGAAATCATACTCTTGGGCATTTATCCCAGAGAAATAGAAATTTATGTGCATTCAAAACTGATATATAGATTTTCATTGCAGTATAACAGCCAAAAAAACTGGAAATGCCCAGATGCCTTAGGGTAAGTAAATGGTTGAAAAAATAGTGGTATATCCATGCCATGGAGTACTACTCAGCAATTAAAAAACAAACAAACAAACAAACACAGAAAACTACCACTGATACATACAACAATTTGAATGAATCTCAAGGTTGTTATGCTGAACTAAAGAAGTCAATCCCAAAAGGTTATATGCATTTGAATTCCATTTATATAATATCTTGAAATGACAAAATTATAAGGATGGAAAGGAAATTAGGAAATTCCTATATTAGGAATATAGGCAAAATTAGATCCCTATATTAGGAATATAGGCAAAATACAGACAAAATTATAGGGATGGAAAGGAGATAGGCAATTGTTATATTAAGAATATAGGAGGGGTGGGGCCAAGAGAGTATCTTGACTCAATCGATGTCAGTATCTAGTTTGTGATACTGTATGTAGAATACTGCATTTTACCTGATATATTATATTTTACATTATAGTACAACACTGTGTCTATTGAACTGTATTGGATCCAGGTTTTGATTTACGAGATGTTACCTTTGGAAAAACCTGAAGAAAGAGTACCCAGGGTTTCTTATAACTACATGGGAATCTGCAACTATCTTAAACAGAAATTTTAATATTCACAACAGCAGAAGAATGAAACAATACAAATGTCCATTGGTGGATGAATGGATAAACAAAATGTGGTATACTCATACAATGAAATATTATTTGGCATGGAAAAAGGAATGAAATCCTTATGTCTGCTCTCACGTGCCTGAAACTTGAAGACATTCCACAAAGTAAAATAAGCCACACACAAAAAGACAAATACTGCATAATCCCACTTACATAAGGGCATCAAGTGGTCAAATTCATAGAGACTAAAAGGAGAACAATGGTTACCAGATGTGGGGGAGGGGGCAATGAGGAATTTAGGCTTAACAGGTGTACTTTCAGTGCAGGATGATGAAGGACTGCTGGAGATGGGTCATGGTGATGGTTGCAAAACAGGGTTTATGTAATTAGTGTCAATGAACCGTGCATTTAAAAATGGTTAAAATGATCAATTTTATGTTGTATCTATCTTACCAATAAAAGGGAAGAACCTCAAGCAGAGCAAGACAGCAACAATGACAAAGTTACATTTGGGGGAGGAAGAGAACATGATGGAAGGAACAGGGATAAACCTGGACTTCCCACAGTATGCTTTCTTTTAACCTTGTAAATCTTTTATAGAATTCTAATACAATTAAATTTAAAATATGAAATCCTTAAAAAACAAAAGCCAGTTGAAAGAATATAATACACCTAACTCTATTGACTTATGGCATAAGCACACATAAAAACTGGGAAAATAGAAGTATTTTCAATGATTATATTGTTGGAGATAGTTTTGGGATTGTTGTTGAGACTGGTTTTTATGTCTTTAATTGTAAGATAAAGCACGTAAGTAATTTTTTTGGCGTTGCAAGGAACTGAGAATTTTAGCATGACAGAAAGAAGATACGAATGTTAAGATTAATGAAGTTAAGGGATGCCTGGGTAGTTCAGTCGGTTAAGTGTCTGACCATTGATTTCAGCTCAGGTCATGATCTCAGGGTCCTCGGATCTTGCTGTGTCAAGCACCCCCCTCAGCAAGGAGTATGCTTGAGAATCTCTCCCTTTCCCTCTGCCCCTCTCCTTGTACTTGTGCTCTCTCTCTCAAATAAACAAATAAATCTTAAAAAAAAAAAGATTAACAAAATTAAGTAAATGGTGGATCGACACCACCTCCATGCAGCCCACAGCAGCAGCACTCTGGGTGGAGAATCCCCTCCCTGCCCGCCCAGCAGCAGTAGGCTGCTCTCTCTGCTGGAAATGGTGTCAGGTGAAGGCTCTACTTCAGTCGTAAAACAGGAGCTGCTCGGAGCAGGACCTGTGTCAGATTAGATCCTGGAGGCACTACAGGACAGTGGGAAAGAGTGCAGGCTTTGGGATGAGCGGGGTCAGACTTGGATTCTACCATTGCCCAGCTATGGAACTTGGGCAAGTCTTTTCACTTCTCTGTAGAGGAGTTTCTTCATCTGTAAAATAGTTATTGCAAGAATGAAAATGAGTCGATATATGTAAAGTACTTAGATCAGTGCCTGGCATATAATAAACACTCGGTATATATTAGTATTATCATAATTTTCCCTTATCATCCAGTTCAGCCTCTGATATATTGTAAGGACCCAATAAATCCTGAATGAATAAATAAATGGTCAGTGGGAAGGTGGGTGCAGCAGGTTCAGGATGCCCGCAAGTTCTCTGACATCCCTCCTTTGGAAAGGGAGCTCTCTGTCCCCTCCCGTTGAAGTGGGCTAGCCTGTGACCCCTTTGACCAACAGAGTATGGTGTAAGTGACACACACCAGCTCTGGGAGACCTAAACCACCATGTGAGAAATCCATCTACACTGTTGGAGAGGGAGAGGGTCCCAGCTGGACTTACCCTTCCCTCCATCCCCTTCAAGGCACCAGGCATGTGAGTAAAGACATTTGGAGCCCTTCAGACAATCTAGCCATCCGCTGATGACCACCAAGTAAATCCAGTCCACACCACGTGAGGTAAAATTGTCAGTTACGCTCTGACCAAATTCCAACTTGCAACATCATGAGATATTATAAAGTGGTTGTTGTCTTAAGCCCAAGTTTTGGGGAAGCTTGTTATGGAACAATGGGTCTTCTTGGGCTTATTGCTTCCTTCTTCAGGACCCTCAAGGAGCCTGCCCTGAGGAAGCCCCATCAGGGCAAGGAGCAGAGTGAATGCGGGTGCACTCATGTCTTCCTCCAGGGGGCACCACCAACGTTTGATGATGACCTTCTCATCTTTCTGCAGCTCAGGGACTAGTGATAAAAAAGTAGTCCTCCAGTGAGTGTAGAGCCTGTGACCAGTCCATCCACGGGGTACTACAGAAACCCCTTGCCCCTGGGGTCCAGGCCACTTTCCCTCCAGGCAAGTCTGAGGGGCACCCCCATCAAAGCCATCATGACCTGTAGGACATGAGGCCAACAGTCCTCAGGCCTGGTCTGCAGCCCCTGACCTGCTCTCTCTACTTTCACTGGAGCTGGTCACCCCACAAATCCTGCTACCCGTGCCATGGACTCTGAAGGACCTTCTGCCCAGAGGTCATCTGTGTTCTCCCTCCATCACTATGCTGCCTGAAGGACTGGACTTGGGGAGGGGGCACAGAAGGGAGAAGAACACTGGCTAACAGAGATTGCCCAGCACACTTAAATCAATCACAGTTCCCAGTGAGCTGCCTCTGAAGGCTGATTTTCTTGCTTCACTCAGACAGGCTTTTGGATCTGATTTTATAGATTTCTGTGGTCTGAAATACTCAATAAATTTCCAGGAGCCTTTCAGAGTCCTGCTCTGTGTTTCATTCACACCTCCTGACAGTTCCTGTTCAAGTGAGGAGCCCTGCGCAGAGGCTGATCGCAGCCTGGCCCATCCCCCTGAGCTCCGAGGGATAAATCTGTCTGTATCCTGGCAGGACAGTGCCCCCTCCCTGAGCTTCGCAATGTATGTACGGGGGTAGGACCTGGGAGTTTCGAAAGTCTGGGAATGTTTAATGACACCAATGCTTTCCAAAAGCATGAGAAGAGGAGAATGTTCCAGGCTCTTCCCTTACATCTTGAAGATAAACATTGATTGAAGGGAAGATGGTAAAGCCAATCTACATTTTCTTGGCTCTCATGCAAAGTCTGGTCTTAATACGAGCTGGCCCAGGACAAGACCAATCCTGAAACATCATTAGACTGGCCCTGGGAGCTAGCAGCAAGCCGAGGCCCAGGATGCAGCTGTAGGAGGGAACTCCTACCATGCGCTGCCCTCCCTGGAGACACACCGGCTCACTGATCTGTCCTACCGCTCCAGGTGCCTCCTGCAGAAGTCCCTGAGGCACGGCCACTATCTGTTTTCTCCTGTGGACACAGGGTCAGAAGATGAGCACCTGCCATACCCCTGCACCTGTCTGTGTAGGATTTGCAAGGACCGGCCCAGTGGAAGAGGACTAGATGCAAAGAGACAGGCTTGAGGTGGGAAGCACTCCCTGGTGGGCTCTCTAGTACCCTGGAGCATCTGGAAGTTGTCCTGAGACAGACAGTGCATTATCTCCTGACTGCCTCTCCTGATGACCAGGATAAGGCCCATGGAACCCCTGGTGAGCTTTCAATAAAGGACGCTCTGACTCTTTCTTTGTGTTGAGCAATATGGCGTGATGACCTTTCTTTCATGTGACTATCCAACTTTCACTTGAATACTTTCAGGGCCATGGGACCCGCACTGTACAAGGCTGATGATGCCATCCACGGAAGGACTGTTCTTCATCATGAGCGGCCTCTCTTGGTGATCCTAAATCTTCACAAAGATTCCCCGTAGAAGATGTTCCCCTCTCCCTTCTACCTTCATGTAGCTTTCCAGACCCCTCACATCTTGACCAAAACAGGATTATAAATAGACTCTTATCATCTTGTCCGTGGATATCCAGCTGGGGGGTGGGGGTGTTAGCTGGTTGGCGCAATTTGTTGGTTTGTCACTCAGAACTCATTGGACATGATTTTTAGTCTCCTTTACTATTCTGGTCGCTCTCCTCGCAATGCGTTCCAGTTTATCTATGTGCTCCTCAAGCGTGACATTTGAACTATCGCGTTCTCTGTCCACCATAATTGTATTAACCCAATATTAAGGACATATTTGCATTTATAACAGCAGCTGCTATATCACATACTATGGTCAAACCAAGCTCTCTACAGCTGTATGAAACCCCAGGTCACAGGGAAAGCTGTGAGGCTGGCTCTTCTCCGTTTTGCTTTTCTAGTGGATGGGCACACCACAAGCCCATGGCTTTGGGTTAAGTTCCACTTTCTTCTCCAATGTATAGTATAACTGACTGACCAAATCAGAAAAACAAATACAAAGAAGAATTGCATAAATATGTTCCCATGTACAGAAAAAATAGAGATGGAAATACACACACATACGCATATGCATTTACATCTCTGTATTTGCCGGTACATAAAAATTTCTGGAAGGATACACAAGAAACTATTAATAATTGCTGCCTTGGGCAAGTGTGATTAGAGGATCTGGAATGAGATATTAAATACCTTTAATATTGTTTGAATATTACCACGTATGTATATTACTTCTTTGGTAAAAAGAGTACTAACTATATAGAAATAATCCGTTTCCTCTGAGTCAACCCATTAATCTCGCCTATAAACTGCTTCCTTCCCATAAACAAACTTGAGGAGCTTGGCTTCTCAACTTTCATCCAACCTCCTTTTCCTATTTAAAATGAAGGACAAAAGAGGGGCACACTCCCTTAGGCCCTCCCTCAACAGCAATGTATGACAGGACTTGCATTAGAATACCCTGCTAGTTTGGTTTCCCCTGAAAGCTCTTTGAGACAGACTACATTTCTGGGTCTTTCTCTTGATAAACTTCCTCTCTTCAAGTACAAGAGTTGCAGGGGCACCTGGGTGGCTCCGTCATTGAAGCATCTGCCTTTGGCTCAGGTCATGATCCCAGGGTCCTGGGACCAAGCCCCAGAGCGGGCTCCCTGCTCAGTGGGGAGTCTGCTTCTCCCTCTCCCTCTGCCTGCCGCTCCCCGCTGCTCATGCTCTCTCTCTCTCTCTCACTCTCAAATAAATGAATAAAATCTTTAAAAAAAATGAAGAACAAAAGTTGCAGCAAGAATTCAGGATGGAAGTCAGAGTGTGAATGTGTGCATGCAGATGGCTGGGGGAGGTCTCAAGTGTACACTGCAGAGAAACATGCTCTCTCCATATGTTCCATGCTAATGGCACACACAACCTCATGGAGACCATGACCCACTGAGCAGACTACTTTATTTTCTGACTTGCATTTCACTCAAGATCTGCTCAGTCCAGGAAACCTTAAAGAACAACTCCAACCAGAGGCCCGTTGGGTGAGAAAATATCTTTTTTACTTGTCCAAACAGAGCAGACAGACGCTATGGTCACAAGGGAGGAGCATTCGAGAAGAGGTCTTCCCAGTGTTTCCCACAGACCCCGCTGTGGGGGTGCTTGGGTGTAACTCTCAGGAGTATGCGATGGCCAAGCAAGGCCAGGGCAGAGTGAAGCATACAATTCCAAGCTTTCCTCTCCAGACTTGTCACATGCCTTGGATCTCCCACACTGCCCCGCGTTCTATAATATATTCATCTTCCTATTCTCAGCGAGCGGCATTGAGCCCAAAGGCCACATGTCTATGAGCACTGAGGGCTTCAGTGTGTATTTTCTTCTGTGGATCACTCTATAGTCTCTCTGCCTTGGAGATGATCCACAATTGGCTCCCAAATCCAGCCCGATTAGGCTCATCCATTCCACAGCTTCGATGTAATAATCTCCAAGGGAACTCCCCAGAGATAGGCTTGCTCCACATTCACTCCTAATTACCCTCAGCATCACAGGACATATTATCCAGGGTAACATGAAATCCTGCACTGGAAACACTCATCACTTGGATAAAATTTATACAAAATATTGCTCTAACTGTGGTGTTATTTGAAAGTGGAGGGCGACTTGCTAGAATTTAGTGAGAGGCAAGCTATATATAACTCATTTGGATGGAGTTAACCTCTGTGTGGACTTCCTTGGGGACCCGCTGCATTTATCACACACTGAAACTATTAATGCCACGGCAGATTGCTGTAATATAACACACACGTGCTGTCATCATCTCGCAATAATGCAAAACCAAGACATTCACTTGGGCCCTTCATTTTGACAGTTCCAGCTCAGTGCCCACTGAACTTGCCGTGCAAATCCACATATTATTTCCCGACTTTGATTCACATTTGCAGCTACATGAGGCCAAATATCCACGAGAAAACCGAAAAGCTCCATTAAAAGTCTTGCTTTTTAAATATCCAGATGTACAACTTTGCCTAGCACAAACATCTAGAATTTTTCCTGCTCTGTTTCTCCGTATTTAACCTGTGGTTGGAAGTCTGTAGACCTTTTTAAGACATCTGGCCACTCAAAACTTAGGCCTAAGGCTTAAACTTGAAAATGACCGATAAACAACTCCAAGGCATGTGAAGCTGCTCCTTTCTTTCCCAGGCCGCTCAGAGCAGTCGTCATGAGCCCAGTGAGGAATGGGACACAGCTGTCTGGACGGTTGGCGCTAAGCTGTCCCAGGACATCGGGGTCAGGCTCACGGTGAGAACTCAGCAACACGTGTCTGATGCGTATTGAATGTCCTGTGGCAAAGTCTTGCTCTCCAATGATTTTTAATGTTAATCTTGTGTCTTACAAAGAGAAGGACATGTCGGAAAATTACAGGAGGCTAGAGCTGGACAGCTAGCTGGCCAGTCTAACACCAACAATAAAGGAAGAGGAAGTGCTGCTTTCAAATTCTGTTTCTAGGATGGGAACTCCCTACCCAGGAGTCCCCAGGGAATCCCTTTCCTAAGAGGTGTTCCATATCACCCATCTAACATTCCAAACCCACTGTCTCTCCAAACACACGTCACCACTCCGTGCCGCCCCATCTCCTTACCACCATCCACTTGATGCTCTCATCTACTGGGTGTCTATGCCACCCTCCCTGGAATTCTTTCTATACTTTGAGCCTTAGTTTCCTCATCTGTAAAATGGGGAGACATTTTCCTAGGATTTTTTAGGGATTCAGTATGACCACATATGTAAGGGGCTCAGCCTTGCCCATGGTAAGCTCTCCATAAATACACCATCGGCATCTTTTATGGACCCATACAGAACAAAGGTTTGAAAGTCAGACTGGGTCTCTAGCTTGAGCAAGTTAGGAGCTCACACGTAGGATGGTTAGAGCAAAGGAGTTAGTCGTGTAAAGCACCTTGAGTAATGTTTGGCACCCAGAAAATCATTGATAATAAATGTTAGCCATTTGGATTAGTGTCCTCTCCAAGGAAGACCTGTTCTCTCTCCTTTGTCATGGCCCCTCAAGAGAGATGTTAGTCTTACATACTGAGTATTTCAGGGATGACATCATTTGGCTGTTCCTTGTTTCTTGGGTGTGTTTTTTTCACTTAGGGAAAACTCTCCCTTTGTCTCTCCAGTAGGTGCCCAAATATATGTGAAGAACGGTTTGAATGGTGATGGACCATTGCCTGGTGCCATGTATGCTTTTAGACCCCCATGCACCCTCGGGGCTGAAGTGGACTCCTGCTTTGAGTGACCAGGCCTGGTGATGAGGATTTCCTGTGGCTGCTGGGGGAGGCCAGGGGCCTCAGAACAGCTGCTGGAGGGGAAAGGGAGAGGCCGGGCTCAGGGCACGTTCCGGGTCTGATGCCAGCTCTCTACTCACCAGCTGGTGTCCCACTGCAGTTGCTGTCGGTGGAGGGACCATCCTGGGGGTCTGTTCTCACAGCCCCGAAGAGCCGATGGCTAAGAAGATGCCCTCGAAGCTGCCTGTAAACTGTGAACCCACTTGCTCTGTCCCCAGGTCTTCTTATTCCTGTCTTTCCATTTTGGGGGGTAATAAGTGATTTTTTGGTTAAGATAGAAACCATTTCCTAAGTTACCAGGGAAAACAGTCTTGCTTATTTGCACTAACTGAGACATAATGACATATTCACATAGTATCAGGTCCACCCTTGCAGGTCTCGGTGACTGGTCAGGACCCAGGGAACTGAGGCTCATGGGGAGCAGACTGCCTGCCCCTCAGAGGAGGCCGTGCGTCCACAGGGACAGGAGGTACTGGCCAGTCGCTGAGGCTAAACCCTGTTTTCTTGACCAATTCCTCTGTCTCTGCGGGAAGGGGAGCTCATGTCTCCTTCTCCCTCCATGGGGACCTCTTCCCACCTTGCCCGAGGGAGGCCTGGCTGGCTCCTGGGACATCCGCACCTTCGAGGAACCACCTCAGCCAGACTCCGAGCTTCCGGGTGGATACCAGCTGTCCATCACTTTCTAGTCACGGGCTTTCTCTTGCTCAGCCCCAATCCCATTGTCTTTTAAATTAAAAAGAAGAAATTGAAAAGGGAGAGAAGAAACTCTAGAAGGCTCCAAGTTCTTATCTGGTGGAGCTCCAGCAGGGCAGAACTGCCGTTGGGCAGCTAACAAGGCAAGGGGTCCCTAGGGGGTGGCCCTGTGGCCCCCAGCTGGGTGATGCTCACAGTGCTCCGTCATCCCTGATGGCAGCTGCGGCAGAGGGTCCAGCCACTGACCCTGCACTCCACCCCTTGCTCTCTTTCCCCTTCTCTCCCCTAATCCCAGCTTCACATCAGTCCCTAACCATCCCCACCCCCCCACCCCTACCCCCACCCCCACATGTCAGGGGCAGCGTTTCTCTCTCACTTCTGGTTCCTACTGCCCAGACCAGACCTCATCACCTCCACCTCTCCATCTGTGACAACAGCCTCAGATTACATCTCTGGGTGTTCGAGAAGGGTCTTCCCTAAGTAAGGCCAAACACCCGAGGTGACAGAGCCCCAAGTTCCTGCTGGGGGGGCGATGTCTCTGTCCACCCCCACATGCAGCCTCAGCACCTGCTCAACTGACTTCCTTCACTCACACTGTCTCCATTCCCACAACACCACCCACAGAATCCCCTCCATCCCCCAGGGCTGCCCACATACCACCTCCTCCATGAAGCCTACCCTACCTCCCCACCAAGGGTGGGTCCTTCCTCTGTTAGCCTATCAAGCTCACTTTGTGGCTCACAGATCCCATCCTCACTGGTGTAGTGATGATTTGGGACATCTGTCTCCTCTGCCACACAGCATGCTTTCTGAGGCGGTTGACCGAGGCTTTTCCAGGTTGACACCTGCGGGTAGGATGTGAAATGTCCATTCTCGCATGGGATCTGCAGTACTGAGGAGCGATCACAGTAGAGGAAAACCACAGCTGGTGGCAACACCAGGTGTCGGGCCCATGTCGGGGGACTCGGGGGACACACGTGTACACAGTCGCCAACAGACTCAAGTGGCCCAAGAAGGCAACCCAGTCCCCGGAGGAGACCCACGCCACCTGGAGGAGCCATGGAGCCAGATCAACAAACTATTGGTGGGCTTCAGCCAGCAGACTCTTCTGGTGTCTGCCCCCGATCCTGGGCCTGCCTCAACCAGGCCCCGTGCTCAGCTGTAAGGAGGCTCTGAGGGCCACGTGACCTGAACCTGGGCCGCTGTCTGGCCACGGTCTGTTCGTCTGTTATGTGTCTTTACTGGGGAGCCACAGCCTGTTTATTATAAAGCTGTTGGAAGTTGCCTGGGGGGAAAAAAAAAAAAACAGAAGAAAACCAAAAAGAGCCATATTTCCATAGGATGCTACTTCTCATCAAGTAGCTTATCCCAAAAGTCCTGCCCAAATCCTTGTTAACTGGAGAGCCTCTAGTTCATTGGGGTCACAGAGGCCCTGTGCTTCCTCTTGGTCCCAAACAACAGCATCCCGTCCAACTATGGTTTTCCCTACACCTGGGCCAAGCATGTCACAATTTTTGGCTAAATGAGCCTAGAGCTGGTGACGGTTACCAGACATCTTGTGACAGGTAACTCTGATAACAGCAAATCCTTCGCCCAGGTTTCTGTGGTTTTTATGCCGACTCTGTCTTTCATTCTGACAGACAATATCCTCTGTTCCTCTCTTGCTTATATCTGGATCAGACAGATAAATCTCCAGCCATGATTCTCTGGTCCGGGTCTGGTCAGCGCTGACCTCACAGGAAGTTCGTGGGGAAGGTTCCGACCCTCCTGGAGGAGAGGAGGCAGAGTGCCAGAGAAGGAAGCCAGAGGGCAGGCCTGATGGATGAGCCTGGGAGGAGAGACTAGGGGAGGTTCGGGAACACTGCATGTGCTGGGGAGAGGGATGGAGCCTGCAGATCTCCAGAAGATAACTAGAAAACCGGTGGCATCCCATCCTCCTCCTCTTTACTCCCTTCTTGCTTTTTCTAAAAAGCGCATTTAGCGGTCAATTTCCACTCGTTCTCCTCACTGCCTCCCTGACTTCTCCTTCAAGAGTCAGCCCCAGGCTCACCTCCTCCAGGCAGATTTCCCTGAGTTTGCCTTGTCTGTACTGGGGCTTCTCCCCCCATGGAGTGTCAGTGATGCTGTTCAGTGGCTATCAGCTCCCATTTCCCTTGTTCAGGGGACTGTGAGCTCACTGATGCCATTCATCTCTGTGTCCTCAGTGCCTAGTGCTCTGTCTGGCTCAAGTGCGCTTCTGCAGGAGGCTGGCCCTCATACTTTCTGTGTCTGTCTCCAGCCCCACTGGTGTTGTCCTAGCCACATTCACATCATCTCCCGTCCACGCAGCTCCCATGGTCCTCCACTCCCCCAACTTTTCTCCCTGCCTCCACCCAGCCAGTATGTGCTTACCTGTCACCAAAGGGCCATCTCAAAGGAAGCAGAAAGACCTGCATTCACATCCTAGCCCTACCACTCTCTAGCTGTGTAATCTTGATGAAGTACTTTAATATTTCTAAAATTCACATTCCCCATGTCCATAATGGATGCAGACATCTTTGATGACAAAAATAGGATCATGTGTTAGAAGACACCAAGTACTGAGTCCTCCTCTCCAAAACATGGAAAGTTAAGTAAGACAAGAAGCCCTCTCTCCTGTCTCAGAAGGAAGTAGAACAGAGCAATCCAGAGCTGCAAGCCCCTCGTTTTTCCTCTGCCAGATGGCAGGCGTTTCAGGGACAGAAACACAACTTTTCGTTTCCCAGAGGCCAGCACAGTCCACAGCTGATAGGAGTCACTGGGTTGGTATTTGTAAATCAACCACAGGGTGTTTCCTTTGTGTTTTAGATACAGGCTGGATCAATGCTCTGCTTTATGTGGACTTCCCCCTCTGATTATCACCTCACGTGTCCTCCTGGCACACCCCCTCCAGGCCTGACTCCTGGCACAGAAACAACGCCTCAGGGGATTAGAGATCAGGGAGAGGTGCCCCAGCACCCAGCCCTCTGCCGGCACACTGTGGGAGCTCACACACTGCGAGGGCTTGTGGAAACGCTTTCACATGCATCCTTAGCTGAGCAGCTGCTGTAATGAGGGAAGTTCCCTTAGGGGGAACCCGTGACCATGTGCGGGCAAAGGGGGAAGACTAGAAGGAGAAGTACAAAGAAGCAGAGTACTGGGTGAGGATGGTGAAAGAAGCACCGCGGAGGACAACTCTGGGGGAAGGTAAAAGAAGGACAAGTCAGAAGATTCTGGAGGGCTAGGAATGGCCTCCCATCTGAGCCCCAGAAACTGGAGGAGAGCAGAAAGAGATGGGAGCAAGTGGGCCATGCTGAAAATAAGGCTTTGCCCAAGAAACTACATTTACCAGCAGATTCGGGTGTCACCACAAGAGATTTAGGAAGTCATGCTTATAGGCCTGGGCATCCTGAGCCCAGGGTCCTGTGTCCATCCGCTATCAGTATGGCTGGAGGCTGCCTTTCCACAGAACTAACCTTAGGGTCCAGCTGCCTCCTTGATCCTGTCCTCCTTCACAGAGCACAAGTGAATTATTAAGTAATTACCCACCGACGCCCACCCCCGAAGCTTACCCAGGCTCTGATACATGACAAGCATTGTCCTTCCCATCTCACAGGTCAAGTCACACTGTGAGTGAGAGTCCAGGCTCCATCTGAGCTGGGCAGATTCCAGAACTGTGAGCTTATCTCTTCACTATGCTGTCTACCCCAAGCCTGGAAACCTTTCCCATGTCCCCTTCTAACCCCTTACCTGTTAACTTGTCTGGAACTAGTATACAGAACTAACTCAACCCCACTATTAAAGTCATTCCCAAAAGGAACAGAAAATCAGAACATGTCTAACCCCCGATCCCTGCCACTATCATAGGCTATATGGACACCCAAGACTCAGACTTTGGACACTAGGATCCCAAATAGTGCAGGTGGGTAATCATGCTCTCCTTCCAAGTTCTTTGGAGAGAAAGGAGGCTCAGGAACACCATTCTGTTTCATTGAAAATCTAGGCTTGACTCCTAATATCCAGAAGAAGATCAACCTTGGTGGTAACTCACCTAAAACTGGGCATCCTAAAAAAGCAAGATGGAAGGTAATAATGGAAATCAGTTACTGAATTTGGTAAGTATAGGAAATGAATTGTCCCTAAGTTTGGCCCCATTTCTAGGTAGCAACTTTCTCTCCCAACTTTGTAAGGGGCCCTTGGGCCCTGGAAAGCTCCATAGTCAAATGATAGTTGCTAGGTGTGGGTGTGCTTCTCTGGGTAGTATGGGGCCCATGGCGGGGGGCCCATGCAGAGGCATGTGGGACTGAGCTCAGAGTAAATGGAAGTAGGAAGCATGGCTTACAACCTTCTTTTTTTCCTGGAATAATGTACTTGAAATATATTTTATTTTGTCCTTTTCATCAAAACCTCTTGACTTCCTCATCTTTTAATTATTATTCTCTGGATTCTTCCCCTATAATTTCCACCTTTCCTTGGTCTTTTTTGTTGTTGTTTGTTTGTTTGTTTGCTTGTTTGTTTTTGGCAGTTTTATACCTGTATTTGACAATCAGTGATTAGTTCTCATCCACATTAACTGCCTGTAGATTTTTGAAAGTGGTGACAGGTACATAGATAGCCAATGTATCGAGCTTGTTTGGTGAAACTTCATCCTCGTTATGTTTTCTGGACAACCACACATGGATACAGTTTAGAACATTCCTTATTCCTTTGGCCCAGACAGATTTGTTGAACCTGGTATCAATGCACACATCTGGAGTTCCCATCTCCTTCATGGGAAATTTCCAGATCTCTTTGAGTGCCCGACGGGCACGCTTCTTGAAGCTCACTCCGTGAATGTGCCTCTGAATGTCAGTGGTGTATTCTCTGGTCATTACCTGGTCGATGGCAGAACAGCACTTCTTCATCTTGCTGCCCTTCTTTGTGGGTGCCATTCTGCTGGGCCCTGGTTGGAAAGGAAGCTGTTGTTTTTAATATAAACTTTTACTGATTTAACTATACATTTACATGCAGTGATAAGAAATAATACAGCAAGGTCCCATGTACTGTTTATACAAATTCTCCCAATGCTAGCATTCTGCAAAACGATAGTATAATGTCATAAACACAATATTGACATTGCTACAAGCCCCAAATCTTATTCAGTTTCACTAGTTTTTTTTTTTTTACTCATTTGTGTGTGTGTTTAGTTTCATACAATTTTATCACATGTAGGTTTGTTTATTCATGACTAGAGTCAAAATACAGAACAGTTCCATCTTTATGACCACATTCACCTCCCTTCTCCATCGCCTGTCTCTAACTCCGGGTGACCACCAATTTGTTCTCCATCCCTATAATTTTATCATTGTAAGCATGTTATATAAATGGAATCATACAGTATGCAATTTTTGGAGATTGGTTTTTTTCATTCAGCAAATTCTCTTGAGAATCATCCAAGCTATTGCATGTGTCAATAGTTGTTTCCTTCTTATTGCTGAGTAATATATTCATGGTATGGATAAACCACAGTTTGTTTAATCATTCATCCATTGAAGGGTATCTGGGCTCCTTCCAGTTTTTGACTATTATGAATAAAGCCACTTTGTACATTTGGATACGGGTTTTTACATGCGCATAAGTTTCCACTTCTCTGAATAAATGCCCAAGAATGCAATTGCTGGGTTGTACGTTAGTTGTATGGTTAATTTTATATGAAACTGCCAAAATGTTTTTCAGAGTGCCTACAACATTTTACATTTCTACAAGTAATGTAAGAGTGAGGCAGTTTCTCCACAACCTCACCAGCATATGGTGTTATCATCATCACTGTTTTTAATTTTCACCATTCTGATAGATACATAGTGATTATCCCATTATGGGTTTTAATTTGTATTTCCCTAATATCTAATGATGTTGAACATATTTTCATGTGATTATTTGTCATCTGTATATGGTCTTCAGTGAAATGTCTGTTCATAACCTTTGCCCATTTTCTAATTAGATTGTGGTTTTTTTACTGGTAGGTTTTGAGAGCTTTCTTCTAGATATTAGTTCTTTATAAGATATGTGGTTTGCAAACATTTTTTTCCCCAGTATATAGTTTGTCTTCTCATCCACACAGAGCAAAAGATTTTGTTTTGGTTGTGGCTCAGTGTGTCAATTTCTCTTTTTATGAGTCACATCTTTGTTGTCAAATCTAAGAACTATTCCTCTATTCTTAGATACTGAAGATTTTCTCCTATGTTTTATTTTATTTCAAAGAGTTTTCTAGCTTTATATTTTACGTTTAACTCAGATTCACTTTGAGTTAATTTTTGTATAAAATGTGAGGTTTAGTTCAAGGTTCATCTTGTAATTTTGTTCATTTGGATTTCTCTATTTCTTTTCAGCTTTATCAGTTTTGCTTTATGTATTTTGAGGCTCTATTGTTTGGTATGTACATATTTAGTTTCATTATATCTTTCTAGTAGATTGCTATGTTTACCACCATGTAACATGCATCTTAGCTCTAGTACTTTCTTTGTGCTAAAGACTACTTTATCAGAAATTAATATAGTCACTCTTTTTTTTTTTTAAAGATTTTATTTATTTATTTGACAGAGAGAGGCACAGTGAGAGAGGGAACACAAGCAGCGGGAGTGGGAGAGGGAGAAGCAGGCTTCCCGCCAAGCAGGGAGCCCGATGTGGGGCTCGATCCCAGGACCCTGAGATCATGACCTGAGCCGAAGGCAGATGCTTAACGACTGAGCCACCCAGGCACCCCATAGTCACTCTTTTTTACTAATATTTGCATAGCATATTTTTCTATCATTTAACTTTCAATCTGCCCATGTCATTGCAATTTTTTTTAATTTTTTTTATTGTTATGTTAATCACCATACATCATTAGTCTTAGATGTAGTGTTCCATGATTCATTGTTTGCGCATAACACCCACTGCTCCATGCAGAACGTGCCCTCTTTAATACCCATCACCAGGCTAACCCATCCTCCCACCCCCCTCCCCTCTAGAACCCTCAGTTTGTTTCTCAGAGTCCATCCTCTCTCATGGTTCATCTCCCCCTCTGATTTTCCCCCGTCATTCTTCCCCTCCTGCTATCTTCTTCTTTTTTTTTTTTCTTAACATATATTGCATTATTTGTTTCAGAGGTACAGATCTGAGATTCAACAGTCTTGCACAATTCACAGCACTCACCATAGCACATACCCTCCCCAGTGTCTATCACCCAGCCACCCCTTCCCTCCCACCCCACCCCCCACTCCAGCTACCCTCAGTTTGTTTCCTGAGATTAAAAATTCCTCATATCAGTGAGGTCATATGATACATGTCTTTCTCTGATTGCATGTCATTGCAATTTAAGTCCATTTCTTAGAAACAGCATTTACTTGAGTTATTATTTTATTCACTCTGCCAATCTCTCTCTTTTGATTGGTAGGTTTATACTATTTATATTGAAGGCAAGTATTGATAAATTAGCAATTAAATCCTCTATCATTTTATTATTTATTTTCTCTTTGTTTCTTATGGTTTTGGCGTTTCTGTTAGGTGTTTTAGGATGAGATTTACATTTAAATTGGTGGACTTAGAATAAAACAATTGTGCTCCATAATGTGGGTTGCCCTCATCCAGTTAGTTGAAGGCCTTAATAGAACAAAAAGCTGACCTCCCTAAAAGCAAGAGGGAATTCTGCAGCAGGCCTTCAGACTTGAACTGCAATATTGGCTCTTCCTGTGTCTCCAGCCTGCCAGCCTACCCTGCAGATTTTGAACTTAAGTAGATATACTACCTGTTTACATTCATCACTTGATGGTTGTTTAAGCTGTTCAAACTTGTTTTTTCAAATTTCTCATGTGATTCCTTTTTGACTTATTGATTATTTAGGAATATGTTGGTTAATTTAGACAAACTTGGGGATTTCTCAAATTTTTTTCTGTTGTTCATTTCTAATTTCATTCCTTTGAAGTGGAGAAAATAAATGTATCGTTGCAATCCTGTTAAATTTATGAAGACGTATTTTGCGGACTGGCATATGGAGAATAATTCATATGCATTTATATAGTTTATAGTGTTTTTTTCAAGATGCATTTATTTGGTTTATAGAGTTATTCAAGTGTTCTATTTTGTTGTTGAACTTCTGCCCAGTTGTTTTATTCTTTACTGATATTAGGGTATTGAAGCCTCCAAATATTATTGTTGATTGTCTATTTCTCTCTTCAATTTTGTCATTTTTTGCATCATGTATTTTGAGTCTTTGTGGTTACATGCATAAATGTTTACAATCATTATATTTCCTGAATGGATTAACCCTGATATTATTATAAGGTCTTTCTTTGTATCTAGTGATGATTTTTGTCTTAAAGTTCTCTTTTGTGTGCTCTTTGTGTGGTATATCTTTTTCTATTCTTTATTTATGTCTTTGAATATAAAATGTGTCTCTCTTAGACAGTTGGATAATTTTTAATACATTCTTCCAATCTCTGTCTTTTGATTGGGGCATTTAATCCATTTATAAATAACATAATTGCTTATAATGTGAGATTCTTGTTTGCTATTTTGCCATTTCTTTTATATATGTCCTATATCTTTTGCTAGTGTTTCTCTATTGCTTGATTTCTCAATCTTCGTGGTGTTAAATAGACAGTTCCTAGTGTAGCATTTTAATTCCTTTGTTATTTCTTTTACCAGACTTTTCCAAGTTATTTTCTCAGTCATTGGCCTGGGATTGCAAGTAGCATTTTAAGAGTGTATAAAACTTTGCTCCACTATTACTTCATTCCCTACCTCATCCTTGGTGCTATTATTTTCATAAAAATTATACTTTATATGTTTATATAAGTTTATATTTATATATGTTTTATGTTTATATATAAAATTATATTTTTATATGTATATGATACAGTTTTATATTTATTTTAATGCAGTATTTTAAGACAGAGGAGAAAAGATTTACAAACAAAAACATGTTTATGTTGTCTTTCATAATACATGGTTATTTTTACTGCTGCTTTTTCCTTTGTGTGGATTCGAATTATTGTCTAGTGTCCTTTCATTTTAGCCTAAAGAATTCTGGTTAGTTTTTTGGTTTTGTTTTGTTTTGTGTTTTATTTTTTCTTTTCAGGTGTGCTAGCAACTAATTCTTAGTTTTTATTTATCTGGAAATGCTTTAACTTCCCTTTCGATCTGCAGGAGAGTTTAGCTAGATAAAGAATTTTTGCTTAATAGGCTTTTTCTTTCAATACTTTGAAGATGTCATCCCATTGTTTTCTGACCTCTGGTTTCTGATGAGAAGCCAGCTGTTAATATTATTGAGTATTCCTTGTACTTAATAAACTGCTTCTCTTTTACTGTTTTTAATATTTTCTCTTTGTCTTTGAATTTCATTAATTTGACTGTGATATGTCTATAGTGGATCTTTTGGATTTTGTTCTATTTGGATGTGTAGATTAATGTTTTTCATCAAATTTGAGAAGTTTTCAGATACTTTATTAAATTATTCTCTGTCTCTTTCTTTTCTCATCTCTGTCTGGGACTCCTATTTTGCATATGTTGGTATGTTTACTGGTGTCCCACAGACCTCTGAGGTTCTATTCATTTTTCTTCATTATTTGTTCTTTCTGCTTCTCAGACTGGATAATCTTTAAGCTTATTGATTCTTTTTTTTCCAGCTCAAATATGTTCTTGAGTTCCTCCAGTGACTTTTTCACTTCAATTTCAAAACTTCTATTTATGTATATATACAATTTTTCTCTTCATTGACATTCTGTATTTGGTGAGGCATCATTGTCATACTTTTATTTTATTTTATTTTTAAAGATTTTATTTATTTATTTGAGAGAGAGAATGAGAGAGAGAGCATGAGAGGGGTGAGGGTCAGAGGGAGCAGACTCCCTGCTGAGCAGGGAGCCCGATGCGGGACTCGATCCAGGGACTCCAGGATCATGACCTGAGCCGAAGGCAGTCACTTAACCAACTGAGCCACCCAGGCGCTCTGTCATACTTTTATTTTAATTCTTTGTGCATGCTTTCTTTTCGTTATTTGAACATATTTATAATAACTGATCTAAATTCTTTGCATACTAAGTACAAAATCTGTGCCCTCTCAAGGACATTTTCTGTTGCCAGTTTTTTTCCTTTCTTTTTTTCTGTGTATGTGGCATATTTTCTTGCTTCTTTGCACATTTCATAATTTTTTGTTGTAAACTGGACGGGTGACTTCTCCTTGCCTCGGCCTTTGTGCATGTGTGCTGGCTTTTAGATCTCCAGGAATATGTCAGAGTTTTTCGAAATTCCCTATGGTGGTCTAGTTTGCCAGAATTTCTTTTTAAATTCCCAATCAGGGTCTCGTTTTCCTTAAATGAAATCACAGCCTTAGGTGGCTGAGATGTTGCCAGCAGTTTGGTATCGGTTCAATACGGTCCTGAGAGTAGGTTTCCTTTTTGTCTTCCCCATTTTTCATCCCCAGCTGAGCTTAGACGAGCTCTGAGTCAAATCAAATAGCCACCACATTCTGTAAATAGAGATTTACCAGGGAGCTAAAAGTTCTGACAAAATACTGACTGTTCTCTGGCAGACTACTCCTTCTCTGCCTCCCTTGAGGATGTTTCCTTCCCAACCCATCTGCTAGCAGTAGGTGTGCCTTCAGTCCTGTCCTAAAATAACTATCATCTCACTGGACCTAGTCTCTCTGAATGCACTCATCCATTCATGGGTCATGTATACTCTGATGACTTTGAAATATAAATCTCCCTCCCAGCACTCTGAGGATTTAAGCTCTCAATTGGAAAGTTTCTCTTAAACATTCCTCTGGCAACAAAAAAACACAGTATTTCAAGAACTGAACCTATTCTCTTCCATGCCGATTCCTGAAATGGTTCATCTTCCTATTTTTATATTAAAGACAGGAATCTCTCTATCAGGCAGCCCAAACGGGTCTCCCTGTGGTTTTTCTTCCCACATCTCTGCCACTCCACATCCACGCAGTTGAGGTTCCAAGCAGTTCTGCCCCCTATACTTTGTCCCAGGCTTCCTTTCTCCTCTATTTACACTCTCATCGCCCCAGCCTGGGCCACTGGCCTCAATTTTCCAGGCCGGAGTGGAGGCATCCTTGGCACATACCCCTGTGGTGCTCTGTAATTAATCCATTCAGAGCTCTTACCACTCTGACTTCTAGTTGTCTTTTGCTGATCTATCTTCTGCCCCAGAACATAATCTTCAGGAAAAGATCAGGTCTCATTTGTTCTCATTCCCTTGGCTATGGAGCTTGGTAGGTATTCAAAAATACATGTTACTCAACATGTGAATATTTGCCACAGTGACTGAAACTAATGACACTCGTCAGATTGTAAGTTTAGGTTATCCAGGTGGGGGAAATGGGTGATAGTTAATAAAGACAATGAGTGACACTGAAAATGTTTCTGATATTAATCAGATGTGCACTCTTGAGGTGTTTCACCAAACACTTATGAAAGAAAAGGCTATGAGAACACCATGAAAAGCTTGGCAATCATTCTCCACTCCACAGAGTAACTTTGTGGTTCAGAAGTAATTTAAAGAAAGATATGACTAGACAGCTCAGGACCACCATCTTTTTGGATTCCACATCCTTATTACTTGGCTAGAAAACCCACAGAGATTTGACTTCAGGTTTCTTAAGAGTAAAAATGTGTTTCTTCCAGTTAATGGCAGGTCAAAGTATTTCTTTGTGAGATTTGAGCAAACGCTGCCTTAACAGTACACAGAAAAACAGATAACCTTGACCACTGGGAATTTTAAATTTGAATTTGAAATGAAGTCACGGGAAATGAAATATTCAAAATGCAAGCACCTTTAAAAGGCATCTATCTGCACAATCTGGGATTTGCGACAGACAGACTCTCCCACAGCTTGCGTCTAAGGCTTGCTTTCTAGTGAGGTCTGGGAGTAATGTATTTATTTATCCCACTGTACTGAGTTGGATAGTGTCCTACTAAAATTCACATCTAGCTTAAGAAATAGAACATCATCCTTACTTTTGAAGATCCCAAGTGTCTCTCCTCTACAACCGTAAGAACAATTTTAAAGGAAGAAATCTCAACAGAAATGCTAGCTGTGGGCAGGGTCTTTCCACCCTGCCACCCCCTAAGGAATCCAAAAGACCAGCTATTCCTCCCTGCTTTCTATCACCTAGAGTTCAGGTAGATGGCCTGGATTTGGCCAATCTGCTCCTTCCATTTAGTACACTGAATCTTGAGAGAGTGACCCAAACACTCAGGGACACTTGAGAAAATATTCAGCACAGCCAAAGGCCCACCGGTGTCATCTGAAAAAAAAAAAAAAAATGGCTCCCATGGCTGATATGTTTCCTGTTATTTAGCTTCCCTTGGTTCCAGTCAGTTCTCCAAATCTGCTCAACAGCCTTCCTATGAATTCTGGGAGTGTCTCTATATACATCCAACAAATTCTTTTGCTGCTTATGCTAGCCAGAATCAGTGTCTATTGCTTGTAACTAAACCTCTTCTCCTGTGCTCTCTCATAGTGGAAAATCCATTGCAACATGGCAGCTCCTGTCTGACACATCTCTGAGCTCCAGCCTCCAGTCCAGCCCTGGACCAACCCCAGAATCAGCACCAAGAAATAGCTGTTGGCTAAATGAAGCCTTAGGGTTAAAAGAAAAAAAGATCTTGGGACATGGACTGAAGGGATTTGGGAGAAAACTGCCCAGCTCCAAGAACCCTGCCTGTCACAAGAGACGCCATTGTGTCTACTGAGTTGGCTTCTCTGGCTTGGAACAAGGAGCACAAGTCACTTGTCTTTCTCCTTGGTAATACCAAACAGCTGCTCTGAAGTGAACACCAGATGAAGTGCTTATAACCCCCTTCCCTAAATAAATGCAATAAAGATGACTTTCCCTTTCATAAACCATGGTTAGGAAGCATGCCAAAATATCGTTGTCTTCTCTCTGCTCTGGCAACTCTCTGGTATCCTAGGCAGCAAAGCAAGGGCACGTGTTCCCTGGGTAGTACCAGCCCCACTCCAGGCAGCTGCCGTTTCTCTACCTCTAGAGCTGCAAGGTCAGGTGCTGTCAGGTTTGAAGCCCTCTGCCCAAAGATGTTTGGTTGGCCCAGTGGTTAGAGAACATGACGCCTTCTGCCCCTCTGCAGAGGCAGGTCAGTCCCGTCCTACCAATTAATCCTTCCAAGGAGCATTTACTAAGGGCTGAAGTCAGGCTGGGGATCTGTAGTCTAATGAGTAGAACAGATCCAAGAACACACTTGCCCAACAGATGGCCAAGGCTTTTGTTTGATGCTTTCTTACACCAACTGCAAGGAGTACAGGGGAGTACAGGGGAGGTGCCGGAAGGGGTCAGAGAAGATCCACTGAAGAGGTGTACCTGGAAGTGGGTCTTGACATCAGATTAGGGTTTTCCAATGGGAAATGCAGGGTGGATGTTTCAGATTAAAACACAACCTGAGCAAAGGCACAATGGCCTGAAGGTATAAGCAGGAGTCAGGATGGGAAGGCAGAATTGCCAATTGTCTGCGACTGCAGCTAGGCTTCTCTGGGTGGGCCAGGAGTGGGCCCTCCTTTCTGGGAGACCTGGGGTACCAAGGCTGAGTCACACTCCGTTTGGAAACACTGGAGTGAAAGGGCCTCTTGCCCAGGAGAGAATCTTCAACATGGGAGCCATGACTCCAGCTGGTACCTGAAGATTTCCCATAAGCCTGGAAACAGGCCCTTTCTTCCTTTACAGGGCTGGGCTGGAACATGTGAAATGTCCAATGAAGAGACTCATCAGGCACTGTGGCCCTCAGCCTGGCCACAGAGCTCTATCAATTCATTCACCCAACATTTATTGAGCACCTATGGTATACTGTGCCAAGGGTAGATGGTCCAAAAGTAACTGATATACATTCTTCACAGAAAGGTCACTAAATACATGCAACCCCTGGAAATTATACAGAAAGGCATTTAATAATTTAGAGAAGGAATATATTCTATAGGAAAAGGCAAGTTACAAATCTGTTATACATAGAATAATGGTATTTTTTTAAGATTTTTTAAATTTACTTATTTGAGAGAGTGTGTGCTTGAGTGGGGGGAGGGGCAGAGGGAGAGGGAGAATCTCAAGCAAACTCCACACTGAGTGCACAGCTGGACGTGAGGCTCAATCTCACGATCATGATCTGAGTCAAAATCAGGGTCAGATGCTTAACTGACTGAGCTACCCAGGTGCCCTGAATAATGGTATCTTCTATAAAAGAAAAACTTCCTTTCTGCATCTAAAGACACAGAGATTGAAAGGATGTATGGTTAATATCAATACACACACACACATACACGCACACACACGCAACATGCATTTTTTCTGAGTGGTAAGATTACAGGTGATTTACAATTTCTTCTTTGTCTCTATTTTCCAGATTTCCTACAATGCACATGTATAATTTTGAATCTGGAAAAAAACAAAAGAAAAATTTTATGTGTAACAAAAAGCACAGCCCTTGTGTTCCCAGAGATGCTCACAGGCAGTACGGGACTCAATCATGCCCACATGGAAGTGTGTTGATGGTGGATGTTAGGAGACTCTGGGTCCTATTTCAACCTATTATTTTAGCAGGCAGTTATCCTGTTTAGTTTTAGCACACAGCTACTGGCCTATTCTGTGGGCTGTGGTTCCAATGACAGTTTAATTGTCAGGGCTCTTGGTTCCAGTCTGCCTGTTTACCTGGTGCTTCTGGGGCTCCCACTGGGCCCTGCTGGTGCTACCTGAGGAGATAGGTGTGGTTCCAGATGGGGCACTGTGTCTCCTGGCAGGTAGGGGAGTTCTCGTCCAAGGGTACAAGAGGTTTCTCTGGCCAGATGCTTATTGTGACAGGATTCCCTTATTGTGATGGTGACTCCTCTCCCCGCTCAGGGTCTCTAGTGGGAGAACAGGGTCTTAGCCCTAGGGGAACAAAGAAGCTAGCCCCTTGCCTAAGCCCCCAGGTCCAGGAAGCCTCTCAGTGGAGGAGCGACGTCTCAAGCCTGGGGTAGAGAGCTCTGCCCTGGCTGTGTATGGGGAATGGGGTTCCCAATTGATCCCCCTAGCATGTGGTGTTACAGGAACTCTCATTCCATACAGGAAAGGAAGAGCCTACTGGGTATCTCCCATGGTAGGTGGGGGTGGGAAACACTGGGTCTGGGTTCTCCTTCTTCGGCTGGCGGGGGTGGGGACCTAAGACACTGCCCCACTGTGTTTTTCCCCCATGCTGGGGCCTCAAGCCAGTTCTCCTTCCTACCACCTGTGAGAGTTCGGGGTGACTCCCGCTGTGCCAGTTCGGGAGCCCAAAGCCGTGTGGAGCAGACAGGAGCCCAGAGAGCTGGAGCTTTGCCATCTCCCCCACAACACAAGCCCCTCGCCGGTCTCTTTCACTTCCTCCCTCTCCTCCATCAGTCCTTCACGCTCTCTGTCGGGGTATAATTCACGTACTATGAAACCGCCCATCTAACACGTAGAGTTCAGTGATTTTTTTTGCGCAGTCCCCAGCCTGTGCCGCCAACACCACGGTGCAGTTCCAGAGCGCATCCGCCGGCATGGAAACTCTGTATCCAGGAGCAGGCGTTGCCTCCCCCTCCCCCCAGCCCTGGACAACTACTGGTCTACCTTCTGTCTGTAGGGATTTGTCCTTTCTGGACCCTTCACAGAAATGGAATCGTGCGGTATGTGGTGACTATGAACGGCTTCTTTTGCTTTGCAAGTCTTCAAGGTCGACCCATGCCGGACACCCTACTTCATTCTTTTTATTTGCAAATAATAGTCCATTAAACAGATTCCATTCTGTGTACTCTTTCAACACTTGAATATGTAAGTGGTTTCCACTTTGGGGCTACAATGAAGAATGCTGCTGTGGACATTCAGGCACGGGTGTGTGTGTGGACGTGTATTTTCATTGTTCTTGGTTTTATGCCTGGGAGCGGGATTACTGGCACATTTGGCTGCCATACCGACATCTGCTACAACATGGGTCAACCGCAAAAGCCTTACACTAATCGCGAGAAGGCAGCCGCAAAGGACCACATACTGCACGATTCCATTCATATAAATGTCCACAATGGGAAAATCCATTGAGACAGAAAGTTAGATTCGTGGCTGCCTAATGATGGTGTCCTGGCTGGGGGAGAGGGCTGACTTCTCATGTGTACGGGGTTTTGAGGGAAGTGAGGAGAATATTCTTAAGTTGACTGTAATGACAGTCGCGCATTTCTATGAATACACTGAAAACCATCGCATGGCACGCTTGCGATCGGTGAATTGTATGGAATGTGCGTTATATCTCAGTAAGGTTATTCTTTAAAAGGACAGAAGGGAGAGAGGGAGGACGGGAGGAAGAGAGGCTGTGTGGGGAGACTGTGTCCCCCAGGGCGAGCTGTCCGTGTTTCTGAGAGCCACAAAGCTCCAGCCTCAGTACCTCCTCTGAAGCGAGGCCGCTGTAAATCACCGGCCGGGAATGGCTCTGTAAACACGCACCGGCAGCCTCAGCTAGGTGGGGATTACTGCTTTATTGATCCTCAGGTACCTTCTGGGGATTGAGTTGCTTGGAACTTCTCTACTTGCCTTCTGAGTTCCCCCGTGCAAGTCAGGGCCCATGTGTCCCAGCCCAGGATTCCCGGCGACCCCAATCTCCTGCTGTAAATGTCAGGGATGATAAAGTGGGGCCAAATCTCCTGTAGGAAATGGTGGGAACCATACCTCCAACATGGAGGCAACAGGGCTGGGCAGCGTTCTGGGGAATTCCTCAAAGCTGCCCTCCCGCAGGTGCCCAGGGGGCGGGTGACAGAGGACCGATGAACAGAAAGTGCATCTAGAGCCTTGTTTTCTAAAACCCTTCTGTCCTGGTCGCTTGTGCCCACCACATGATAAATTGTATTAAATTTAAGGTTCAGGAGACATACAAAGTAAGGGACGTGCACAGCTTCCTAGAGAGAATATTGGTGGCATTGAGCTAAGGTAAGAGCTACCGCCAGGTGAGGGCCAGAGCGGGTCTCAGGGCCCCCCAGGAGCAGCAGGGAGTCACACAGCCTGCAGGTTTGGGGTGCTGGCCTTGCCACAGTAATTTCGTCAGGCACAGGATATTAGCAATGCACTCTTTTTATTCATTAGCTTAAACAAAGCAATCAAAGATAGATAGATAGATATAGTAATGGTTCTCTGTTGAAAGAGAAATGGTTTGGAACCACCTGGTCCTTTGACTTCAGGAGACTGCCCCTGCTTGCCAATTTTATGAGGTTGGAAGAGACGAGAAGGAGAAGATGTTCTGGGAAACACTTTGGAAACTGCAAAGCACCAGACAAACACCAACATCTTATCTTTTCCCTCAGGGCGGTTCTTACTCAGGGACCCATCGGAAGATGCAGCAGGAGAGGCCCAAGAGCCTCGCTGGCCCTCGTCCTCCAGAGAGAAGCAGACCAACCATACAGGCTGCTCCCCACTCCTGCCGCCCTGACTTCGAGCAAGCTCCACAGTCTCACCCCGCTTTGCCAGGAATTGCCCTTGTTAGGGAGAATTTAGCAGTTTTCGAAATCCCCAAGTGCCTACTCTCTCATTTGGTGACACAACAGATGGGCAAGACTGGAAGGGCAGGGAGGAGCATCTCCCAGTACAAAGGGAGAAACTGGGGCTCAGAGGGACTGAGATCCTAAGTGCACCATCCTCGCGATCCGGTGTCACGGGGAGGGTCAAGGTTGTTGGCTCATCGGAGAGGCCCAGCATCCCCCAGCCCAAGTGCTGATGTCATTACCCACCCCTGGGGTTCTTAGCCTCTTTGCTCTCCTAACTGTGCCAGTCTGGTTGTACTTAAACCAGGCCCCCAGTGGGCCAGAAGCTCCCCATGCCAGGCCCCTAACTGCCCACTGAGGGAATCTTGGCCTCCCATCACACAGGCACAGGAGCCAATGAACCATGGTGCGCACGCACTCAGGGCCGCGGGGTCCGGCAGTGCCGTGAACGGGGGATGGGCAGGGCAGAAGGAACCCCGGTAGCCAGAATGTGCACCAAGACACGTGGGGGTACGTCTTTCCACAAAGAAGAGACCCAAAATATTTTTTGAAGCTTGTGCCTCTCTTGATTTCCCATTTTTGATAGAAACATGGATACAGAGAAATATTTCCCTATCTTAAGGGGGAAAACCAATGCAAGTATGATGATCTATGAGCCCGGACCCTCTGCTCCTTAACTGGGGACATGAAGGGGAGCCGTGGGGCAAAACGGACTGAAGTGGGGGCTGCTTCTCACCTCCGCATCACCATTCCCACACTGGACAGTGTGTCCAGTTTCACAAGATGTTCTGAGTTTCAAGGGAACCTGGAAATGTGCACCTTTATATGCCACCTGCCTGTTACACAGAGCACAAATCTCGTTGTCCTCTAACAGTCCATGAAGACCAGCTATGCAAAATGCATTGGGGGCCAATTTTTTAAAAAATATGAAACACTTTATGTATTTGCATGTCATCCTTATGCAGGAGCCATACTAATCTTCTCTGTATCGTTTCAATTTTAGCATATGTGCTGCCGAAACAAGCACCTTGGTATCCAAATCTGACTTGCAAGTTTGGATGTCTTGCTCAGGTTTTATATTTTACCCTGGCTGTCAATGTCTCTGCCTCAGAAGATCACACCTGGTTCTCAGACGAGAAGTTGATTTGCCTTCGGCAAGCAAGTCCCAAAGACCTGAGAGGGAGCACGGAGAGGTTCCCAAGTGTCGTCTTCCCCGAGAGCACTCAGGGGACACCCCACTCTCTCCTACTCTGAGGATCAGCCACACAAGCATATACTGAGCCTGATTGGTTTTATTCTTAGGAAATAAAAATGGATGAATTGACCACACTCTTCTCTATTTTTGGTTTCATGATAAGAAGGAAAATCAATTCCTCATTCCAAAAGACTAAAGAATGATTTAGTAGATTTTGTTCAAAAGCCTTGCCCTGTTGAGTTGAGGATGTGGCTTTCTTGACACACATCAATACTAGTTAGCAAAAACTGTAGACATGACCCCTGAGAATCCCAAGTTCAAGGGCTTATATCTTAATATAAACAGGCTGTGAACTTTTGACTAAAACAGGTAAAGTAACGACAAACAAACCATGATGAAATGAAAACTAATCAGAGGAGAATAATTGGCTGAATTTTTTCGAGAAGCCCCGCTAATCCTGGAGGATATGATCTCACCTTCCGGCCATGCAGCTGCTGTCCTCGCAGGGCAGCTGTGGATGCGCTGACATCCTGGGTTGCGTGTGTGCCTTTGCTCCCAGCCTCAGGAGCGTGGTGGGAGCACTTGGCCAGCATCTTCCTCCCTCACAGCCACCTTCTCCTTTTCTCTCCTGACCAACAAGCCCCATGCTTCAAGCTCTCCTTGGTATGCTCGTGCACACCTGGACTTTTCCTCCTTGTTCAAAGTCATCACAGAATTAAAAAAAAAAAAGAAAACAAAAACATTTGAAGAAATTAGAACAACTGACAAAAATGAAGTTGAACAAATTCACTGCCTCCTTCCTTCTGTATGTTCCCCACACAGTAGCCAGTGATCCAGGTAAAATTCAAAGATTCTACCATACCTCTGCTCAGGGCCTGCAGCAGCTCCCTAATTCTCTGATGAAAGCTATGGTCCTTCAAATGACTTCCAAGTGTCTCTATGATTTGTTCCCTACCTTCGCACGACTCACATCTGTGGTCTCACCTCCTTCTGCTCTCTCCCTCCCCCATGCGTTCAGTCAGCTACACTGACTCCTCAAGCACACCAGGCCCACCCCACCACAGGGCCTTTGCACTTGCTGCTCCTTCTGCCTGGAATCTCTTCCTCAGATAGCCACATGCTTCAGCAACATCCCTCGCTCCCTCACTTCCTTCAGATCTTTATTCAAGGGCCACCTCATTGTGGTTTTGATTTGCATTTCCCTGATGATTAGTAATGTTGAGCCCCTTTTCAGGTACTTCTAGGCCATTTGTGTGTATACTTCAGAAAAACGTCCGTTCAGGTCCTTTGCCCATTTTTCATAGGATTATTTGGTTTTTTTGCTGTTGAGTTTTCATAGAAACAGAGAAGAGAATGGCAGTTGCCAGGGTCTGAAGGCAGGGGGGGAATAGAGAGATGCAGATCAAAGAATACAAACTTTTAGTTATAAAAGGAATAAATTCTAAAGATCTAATGTACAACATGGTGACTACAGTTTCTTTTTTTTTAAATTTTATTATGTTATGTTAGTCACCATACATTACATCATTAGTTTCTGATGTAGTGTTCCATGATTCCTTGTTTGCGTATATGTGCCCTCCTTAATATCCATCACCGGGCTAACCCATCCCCCCACCCCCCTCCCCTCTAGAACCCTCAGTTTGTTTCTCAGAGTCCTTAGTCTCTCATGGTTCGTCTCCCCCTCTGATTTCTCCCCCTTCATTTTACCCTTCCTACTATCTTCTTCTTAGTTTCTAATATGGTTTGTAAACTTGAAAGCTGCTGAAAGTAGATCTTAAGAGTTCTCACCAAAAAAAAGAAGAAGAAGAAGAAGGAGTTGACTATGTAAGACATTGGCTGTGCTAATTATCTGGATCTCAGCAATCATTCCACAATGTATATGTATATTATATCATCACAGTGTACACTTTCAATATATACAAGTATATCTGTCAATTATTCCTCAAAAGTTGGAGAAACAAATGTCACCTCCTGGAGGCTGTCCTGGCCATGATATCTAACACTTGGATTCAGTGTCCCCCTCTCTAGCACCCCTCCCTGCTCTCCCCTCTTGCTTTGTTCACCCATATCACCCAACACTCACTGTATGAGGTGTGGCCTGCTCTACATATATGACCTTGTCTGTTAACTGCTTCCCTCCCAGATTGTCACCTCCCCTAACAGCAAGGATTTTGTTCTCTTTACTTGAGACATGGTTGACTCCCAAGAAATGTTGAAAATCTTATTCCTTTTTTCAAAAAAAAAAAAAAAAACACAGAGTAAAAATAGTATCTAGTCCCTGGCACGAGGACACTAATGGAACTGAGCCATGGAGAAAGCTCTGCTCACCTGCTCTGTGCTGTGTGGGGACCTGGGCAGGTCCCTTGTCATCTCTGAGCCTTGGTCACCTCTGTAAAAGGGGCACAATTACACCTGCCTATCTTAACTCACAGGATGTTTGTAAGATACCAGTGAGAGAACAGTGACAGAAGTCCTGCAAACACTGCCCAGTGTCCCTGGGGCACAGGCAAAATTACCCCACCAAGGACCACTGCTCTGTAAGGATCTATTAGTTATAAAAACAATAATATTCATGGCTTAAATTCTTTAACTGGTGTGCCTTCCCACCAAAATTAAAAACTTGCTTTGCCTTGATAGATTAAATTTTGTTCTTGTGAGAATGAACTAGAATCTTGCCCTGCCCCAGACAGCCCTCTGACTGCTCCTGCCTTGCTTGTCATGGGAGATGTCCTTTCCTCCAGCTGGAAGGCAGTAAAATGTTTTCAGAGTTCACATCTCAATTCAGAGCCTCGAATGAGATCCCCAACGTACTGGGGAATCCGTGCAAAGCTCCAAAGAAGGATCTGGTAGTAAGTCGTTGGGCGGGGAAACACTTCCTTTCTTTACCAGCCACCATAACCATGCCCTCTGGGAAAAGCTCCAGGTGGGTGGGGGATGCACTAACAAACAGGCTAGGGGCTGCTGGAATGTATTTAATGAAATCCAAGTGGCCCCTTTGGGAGGCCTGGCTGTGGGGGGGCCTTTATGGGGGGGCTGTTCTTCTAAAGGGTAGCGACCATCCCAATTTTAACATGATGCACTCCAATGTGCAAAGAAAAATGTTGCTTTTTTGTTTAAATTATCCTATAGCTGTTTTCATCTTCAACCTGAATCCCTGCTCACAGTAAGTGGAGATAGGAAGGAAGCAAAGACGACTGCGCTTTCCAGTGCACAGCATCTCAGTGCTTTGGGGGTTTAAATGGTCGCTTTTAATAGTCAGTTCCAAGTGCAGCTGTCCACTCTGGTAGTCACTCCCTCCCTCTTTCTCCAAATGGTGATCCGGGTGTGAGTGAGAGACCTGGGACTAGGGAAGCCGCAGCCCATGGAGGGAGGGTCAACGAGCTGCCTGCTCTGCTGGTGGCCACCCCAGGATTCCGGTGTGGGGTCTGAAGTGAGTAGGCTGAGGACCCTGGCTGCTCTCACAGCAGGGAGGGCACCATCTGCTGCTACAGCCTGGGCCTCTGGCCTTTGTCATCCTCAGTACCTCTCTCCTCCCAATACTAAGCTGCTGCTAGTCCCCATGAATTTCACACGCTCTTATGTGGCAAGCAGGAGCGCCTGGATCCCATGCGTGCCTGGCCTAGATTTCAGGGAGTCAGGAAGACGGCTGGGGCCTGACCTTCTAAATAGCTGCCACTCATCCCCAGCCTGAATTGTATCTGCTATCAAGCCAAGGTGGGGCTTCTCTCAAGAGCCTCCAACCTCGTTCATTCATTTATTCATTTAACAAACATCTATCCAGGGATCATTTCTATGCCACACACTGCTGTGGGTGCTGGCGATGGAGCAGCAAACAAAACAAAGTCCCCAGTCCAGAAGGAAGAAAAAAGCAGTGAGCAATCAAATGAAATACACAGTGTGTCAGAGGGTGATACATGCTGTTGAGAGATATATATCCGGGAGGGTTGACCAGGACCACTGGGGGAAGAGGGAGCTATCTTAAATGCAGTGATCAGGGAAGCCCTCTCTGATAAGGTGGTATTTGAAAAGATTTGAACAGAGATCTAGAATCCGTGAGGGGTGAGTCATGAGACTATCTGCTGGAAGAAACTTTCAGGCAAACAGAACAGCAAGTGCAAAGGTCCTGAGGCAAGAGCATGCTTGGTGGGTTTGCAAAACAACACAGAGTCTGGGATGGCCAGTTAGAGAAGGCTTTAGAAACACCCAGGTAGATACGGGAGTGCCTCACAACATCAAATAGCTAGCTCCCCATTGCAATACGCTCCTAACTGGTCTCTCTGTCCTGACTATTCTCTGAATCAAGAGCCAGGCTTGCAGATGATGGGCTGTGGAGTCTCAGGTCTGGTTTCTTGGTTCTTCCTCTATCGTGTTCCTCCCTACCAACAACTTCTGGCCCAGGAGAGGTGGGTCTCTTTCAGTCACGTTGGAGAACTCCCTCCTTGTATATCCTGAATTCTCCCTTTTTATGATGACTTACAATAAAACTCCATGATCAGAGTCATGGGAAGTCTCACTCTTTATGTCTAAAATGGGAAGCTTGGGACTTTCGAAATCCCTACTTTCTTTTTCCAAAAAGCCTGGCTTTGTCTCTGCTGGTCCACAGGGTGCCTGTGTGAGAATTAGAAAATGTGGCCAGCTCTCAGAGGACACAGCCAGGCACCACGAGATGCAGCTTGCTGAGCCAAGCCCAGGCTGCATTTTCACCCCTTCCTCATACCCCTCAATTAGCAATCCTCTAGCCTGCACCTGGGTGTCAAGCCTATTAGTCCCTAAAGACTTGACAAAGTCATCTTTGAGACTCAACATTGATCAATGACAAATGTGTCCTAGAAATATCAATTCTAAATTTCCCTGGGAGGGGTGCTTTGATGGCTCAGTCAGTTGAGTGTCTGACTTGATTTTGGCTCAGGTCGTGATCTCAGGGTCATGAGATCCAGCCCCACATCGGGCTCCATGTTCAGCCGGGAGTCTGCTTGAGATCCTCTCCCTCTACCCCTCCTCCTACTCTCACACACTCTTGAGTGCTCTCTCTCTCTCCCTCAAAATAAATAAATAAAAATCTTTAAAATAAATAAATAAATAAATTTCCTTGGGATAACATGTTTCATGGTGCATTCTTGGAGGTAGAAAATGGCCAGAGAATGAGATTTGTCAGGGGGAATGAAAACATTATTCCTATTACCACCATTTCCAAAAGAGCCTGCAGGATTCATTTGATACTGAGAATAACTCTCTTCCCTTCTCTCTCCCCTCCTGACCAGGCCTAATGTGTACATTTGTAGGCTGGTTCCGGAAGTTAGCATTCAATGGAGTAATAATGGATGTGGATGGGGAATAAGGTGTGTGGGGGGACCAAGTGAAGCCACGCTTGGGCAAAGAGGGGGCTTCTGAGGAGAGGAACAAGACTTAACGGGTTGATATACAATGAAGGCAGTGGGCATCAAGAGCCCAGGGTTTGAGATTTTCTTCTGCTTACAAAGTAACATGTTAGCCTGCCATAGTTTCAAGGATGAGGGCAAAAGACATGACACTCTTGAGTCAGAAACAAAGGACCTCATAACTCAGCACACAGCAAGCAGGATGGACATCAGCCTAGTTCCATCAAATCCCCTTGCCCCCCGAATCCCACAGTGATGATGCAGAGAGGTCCATGTGGTTACTGCACATGGAGTGAGCTTCCATCGCAGCTGAGAAACCATGTGCTCAGGAGATCGGAATCATTTATAATATGTAGTTAGCACCTGTATCTGGCCTCTGCCTCAGAAGGAGGCATTATCTTTGCTACACTGGACAGTTAAGCAAGCTTGCCCTTTGCTTTGGAGGGAACACTACCTCTGTCTTCCCAGACTGTTCTCTACATAAACACTCTTGGAGAGATTCTGGGACGAATGCAGCCAGTGTGTCTGCTCACAAGAAATGGGAAAGACACATGCACAATTGTCTCCTGGCATGGCAGGTTAGAGCTCAGTCTGTGGTGCTGGTGGAGGGTCAAGAATTGGCTACTGTCGTCCCAGAGCTTCTGTTCTTGGTGAGAAAGCCTGAAAAATATAAAGCTGAAGACCATGCTCGTGTCACTTGAAGATAAGCTCGGCTTTTTCGTCTCTGGTACTGCCTCAGAAGTAAACACAAATGGGCCCAAACACAAAACATAGGCAAGACTGAGGAGTCGGGCAACTTGAGCATTCCTTCCCACCAGGCACGTTTTCTGTCGGAAATCATCGGCCCCCAGCTGGCTGGGCCAGCAAACCCCTCAATCCATCACTGACAGGCAGCTCTGGCTGCAGCCAGCATGTCCAGCCTCTGGAGCCACATTTCCATGCAGAGACCAGCAATTAAGTGTTTAGATTCAAATCAATGTGTGTAACAGCCTTGGGGACATTTTCAGTACTCCAGAGACCGAGTAAGCTACTATCAATACAATCAGATGAAGTAAAATTGCACAGAGCAAAGTTTTATAAAGTCTCCTGCATATGGAATTATTTGGACAAGAAATCTAGTTAGTTTTTCTTATAGCTTCTCTGCTTGTGTAAGAGTATTAATTACTCATTAATCCACTTAATTTGATTAAATGCCTTAATTTTTTCGAAGAAAATTGTTGAACACGTCCTATGAGTTGGTCTTGACTGTGAGGATACACAGATAATCAGGAAAGTGGCCATCTATTTCCTCAAGAAGCCCAGAGTCCTCTCAGTGACATGGTCCTTTGACAGAAAGTGCTAGAAGTGCAGGCAAAGCCAGTGCCTGACTCATAGCCATGGGGCACTGACCTCTCTTCATCCTATTAGGTCAGCATGAGAACAACCCCTTTCATCCCCACTCCTTGCCACTTACTGTCTCCTTCTTCTCAGTTCCTTATTTGCTGTGTGCTGCAAATGCCCACTGGGGCTGCAGAAAACGTTTAGGACAACCTGGTCAAAAAGTGAAAATCTAGGCTTACTTGGCATACTCAGAGCACTAAACCAAGGTTGGGCAAGATGGTCAGACATCTCCTCTATTTATGATAGGTGAAGGAATTGAGAGAATGAATGAATGAATGAGTGAATGAATAAATGAATGAATGAATTTTATAAAAGCATGAATTCTCGTAAAAAGAAAAAAATGGAAAAAAGGAAAAATGAAATGTATACCCATCAGGATGGCTATATTCAAAAAAAAAAAGGAAGGAAAGACATATTAGTGAGGATGTGGAGAAATTGGAGCCTTTGTGCATTGTGGCGGGAATGTAAAATGGCGCAGCTGCTGTTGAAGACAGTATGGCAGTTTCTCAAAAGATATACATCATTTTTTATGAGCCAGCAATTCCACTTCTGGGTGGTATACCCAAAAGAAGTGAAAGCAAGGACTTGAACAGACAGTTGTACACCAATGTTCAAAGCAGCACCATTCACAATAACCGAAACATGGCCACAAGACAGTATGTATGTTTATGTATGTATATATGTATGCACACACATACGTACAACAGAATATTATGCAGCCTCCAAAAGGAAGGAACTTGCGACCAATGTTACAACATGGATGAAACTTCAGGAATAAGCCAGACACAAAAAGACAAATATTGTAGGATTGCATATACATGAGGTAACTAAAGCAGCCAAACTGATAGCGACAGAAAGTAACAGGGCGGTTGCCTGGGGCTAGAGAGAGAGAGGAATAGGGCGTTGTCGTCTATTGGGTACAGAGTTGCAGTTTGAAAAAGTTCTGGAGCTGGATGGTGGTTGATGGTTGCACAATGCAAATGTACTTCAGGCCACTGAAATGTACACTTGTACATTTAACGTGAGTAAATGGTAAATTGCATGCTACCTATATTTTACCACAATAAAAAGAAAAAGGAAAGGTAGAATATTCGGTGAGCTATCAGTTGAGAAATTGATGGCAGTTTTCACTTTTTAGCCAGATGTTTTGGCGTCACATAGACACAGCCAAAATGAAATGATGAAGGATTTGAGAATTGAAGCCAGGACTCTGGAGTCTCAAGTGACTGTGATAATTACTGCATTTCATTTCCTGCATATAAGGTGGATTGAGTTCAAGACCAAAAGCAATATTCCAATGGGCTGTGATTAATTGCCCCTCCTGTGTTTAAATGGACCTCCTCATGGCTTTTGCTATTGTTCTGCACAAATAATTAGGGCAGTTTCCACTGCCGAGTTCATGCTTGTGCGTGTTCTCGTAGAGAATAACAAGAAAAAAGAGGCAATTTCTGTTCAGTGTTTAATGAGATTTCAGACTTGGAATATGTTAATCCACAGTTAGGTCGCAGACACAGAGGTCTGGCCAGGAAAGGGAAGCACCAGCCTGTGGTTCCCTTATAGCATCTCGCTTAATTGTTTTGGTATGCTATAGAAGTGCAGGCAAAGCCATGCCTGACTCATAGCCATGGGGCACTGACCTCTCTTCATCCTATTAGATCAGCATGAGAACAACCCCTTTCATCCCCACTCCTTGCCACTTACTGTCTCCTTCTTCTCAGTTCCTTATTTGCTGTGTCCTGCAAATGCCCACTGGGGCTGCAGAAAACGTTTAGGACAACCTGGTCAAAAAGTGAAAATCCAGGCTTACTTGGCATACTCAGAGCACTAAACCAAGGTTGGGCAAGATGGTCAGACATCTCCTCTATTTATGATAGGTGAAGGAATTGAGAGAATGAATGAATGAATGAGTGAATGAATAAGAGTAAGCACAGACGACCTCTTCTTTATTTATAAATGAATTTCAAAGAGGTTCAGTAACTCTCCGAGTCACACAGATAGTAAATGGAAGAGTGGAAAGTTGTACTTTGCTCAGATACCCATCCTTCCATGCTTTTGGGAACTCTGCATATCCACAGGCCAGAGAAACCTTGACTTTCCCTGAGTAATCTGTTATTCATTCGGTTATCTATTCACTCAGCCAACAAACGATCGTTCTTCACTTCCTATATTCCAGTGATAGGTTCTGAGGATAGAGGCATAAGATACGCCGTTGCTCTCTCCAGGGAAGTTCACTGTTAGTGACCGGAAGGCTCGGCGGCGATCGCAGAGGAATGCCCGGGTTGGAGACAGCACGGAGGAGACAGCATAGCCCAGGCCACTTTGCAGCTGAGCCAAGGATAAGAAGGACTCAACGGACAGAAAAATGAGAAGCAGGCATTTCAATCACAAGGGATGAACACCAAATTCCCAGCAGGACACTTGAAGCGTATGTTAGAAACGAGGGTGGGGGGTAAGCGGTTTGGGTTTTATGTTGAGGTCGACAATGAACAGGGAGCCACTAACATTCTTCTGTGAGAAAATGACAAAAGCAACAAATCTACAATTCAGAAAGATCACTCTGATAACTACATGGAAGATAGAGAGAGAGTGGCAGGCCAACACAGGCAAGGAGATAATACTAATGTCCTAAGACTGTCGTAACAAATTACTACAAATGGGGGCGGGGGAGGGGGGAGCTTGAAACACAGAAATTTATTCTCTCATGGTTATGGAGCCTAGAAGTCCAACATCAAGGTGCTGGTAGCTCCAAACTCCCTGTGACGGCTCTGGGGAAATGTCTGTGCCCTGCCTTTCCCTCAGCTTCTGGTGTTGCTAGCAGTGACAATCGCTGGTGTTCCCTGGCTTGCGGGCACCTCACCCAAGGCACTCTCCTGTGTGCCGTGTCTCCTCTTCCTGCAAGGACAGCGGCCATATTGCTTCAGGGTCCGCCCTGCTCCCGCATGACCACACCGTAACCTGATTATATCTGCAAAGACTGTTTCCAAATGAGGTCACATTCACAGGTATCAGGCATTAGGACTTGAGTGTGTGGACATATATCTCTATATACATCTATATATATATACATTTCAACCCCAGGGACACAATTCAACCCACACCAGAGACCAGTTAGAGGACACATGCAATTGCTCAGCTGAGAACTGATGAGGTAACTGAGCAGCAACAGAGACCCAGAAGAAAGGAGTTGATCAGGAAGGAGAGCTGGTCAAACCTGAGGGCGGTGTTGGCTTAGGGCCGCTGGGAGGTAAAGGAAGGGGATTCCTGGGAACGGAAGACAGGAAGGGGGAGGGGTGGTGGGGCAAATGACTTGGCATGCCCATCTTTCAAATGTGAAGAAAGAGCTTTGGCAGTGAAGCTGTTGGTTCTCCACTTTTTAAAGCAACAGAACTCTCTATTGCCTGTGAGATGAAATGCCAACATTTGATTTGGGCAACATATGAATGGTCCAAGTCTGGCTCACACCTCTGTCTCCATCACTCACAGCCCTGCCTTTCCCCCAGTGTGTACACATGTATATGTACATGTATGTACACACACACACACACACCAGGTGGTCATTCTCTCCTTTTGTTCACCTTGCTCCTAAAGCACAATGCCAGGGACTATGCTCCTTGAGGATAGGTGGTGTCTTGTGTCTGGCTGTGTCTGCCCGCTGTGCAGGGAGGCAGAGCGTGGTGTTGCCCCTGCCCTGGGTGCACCCCTCCCTGTTGAACTCCATTCCTCTGCCCATCTATCATCCTTGGAGACAGAATTCATCCTGCCTGCCCCTCACCTTCCATAGTGTGTTGAGTCTAACCTGCACCTATGGCTGTCATGCTCGTTCATGGTCATTGTGTGTGTCTGATCCACCCCTCAGAGTAAGCACAGATGGCATCGTCAATGTTTTACTCATCTTTGTATCTCCAAGGCCTCACAGGACTGATCCAGAATAGAAGCTCAAGAAATATTCACTGTAAAGAGCTCTTCAAGGGAAGTTGCTGGAGTGTACTACGGAAATCAGGGGCACGGGCTTTGAGGTCAGGCCGACCTGCATTGGAATCCTGGCTCTGATACTCAGCAGCTCTGTTAACTTAGGGGCATTTTTAAAACTTCCTAAGCTTCATTTCCTTCCTTGAGAATGAGGATCCTGACATTGGGGCTGCCATGACAAGTCAGTGAAATCACATGTGTAAAGCATGTGGAACACTACCTGACACCCAGGCTCAGAACAAGGCTGGTTATCATGGTTAGTGTTCTGAGGCCATCTGGCCTTGCCAATATCCTGCCACAATAGACTGATGGGATTTGTGCGTCCTTGCAGTTCTAGCCCCCTTCCACCATTCTCTTGCCCCAAGGGACCCATAAAATTATGATGTAATTGAGAGGCACAGTCATGGTTCTTCCTCAGTCCTTATGGTTTG
>NC_138374.1:34867359-34935096 GCF_054177405.1 Leptonychotes weddellii | reverse complement strand
GGTGGGAGGATGGGTTAGCCTGGTGATGGGTATTGAGGAGGGCACATTCTGCATGGAGCACTGGGTGTTATGCACAAATAATGAATCATGGAACACTTCATCTAAAACTAATGATGTAATGTATGGGGATTAACATAAGAGTAAAAATAAATAAATAAATAAATAAATAAACAAAATCTAAAAATAATTAAAACAAAAGAATAGCTGTTTGAGGAAGAAAGTTCCAAGAAGAGCATAGAACCAGAAATGTGCCAAGAGAACATGTGTGGGAGTTGAATGATGTCTTTAGAATTTGCAGAGAAGATGGGAGCTCAAAGCAGTGGAAAGAGCCTGAGCTGGCATCTCCCCATCCAGTCCTGGCTCCATCTCTTATGGGCTCTCCCACCTTCACTGTTTCAGCCTTGTCATGGGCTGTTGTGAAAATCGGAAATAATGTATACAAACTGACCAACCCAGTGAGCAACAGTAACTATTCAATAAAAGGTGCCTCCCTTTTCTGTCCTTAAGATGATGGTTGCGGTGGAGAGAGGAATCAGAGGTCCTCAGTAGGGAGTACTCGTGGTAAATCAACCCCAGGGGGAACCTCAGCTCCCTCTCCCTGATGCCGAGGGGTGAGCTCTACAGTCCAAGAGAATGTGGTGGACTGTTTGGAAAGCAGGGTGCTCCGAGAGACCAAAGGTGACTGTCCTAGACCCCAACAGAACCCCACTCCTTTTTCTTGCCTGATTTGTCAGGCAGGTATTCAGGCTCCATCTAGGTAACAGGCAAGCCCCATAGGGGTAGTAGCCTTGAAAGTAAAGGACAGAGAGGGAGGCTGGAAACAAGTTCAAAAAGGACCCAGGAGGCCACCCAGTGGGTGAGATGGGGGGGCATGAAGGTTTGAGGCAAAGGAGGGTTTGGGGAAGGAAGAGAGAGCAAGTCACCCCAAGCAACTGTGTGATGACTCTGAAGCTTTTTATTTGGACATCTTTGGAAATGTCCACAGGAGGCTGACAAAGCATGAGAAACTTCCGAGGGTCTTCAAGAATTGAGAGGGCCTTATTTTAATTCCAATGGGAATTGTTATCGGCCTAGGGATGCCTTTAAGCTTCAGTGTTGTGAACCAGAGGCTGGGGGACTTGCCTCTAGTCCTGTCCTGGCATTTTGTAGTTGAGTGACCTTGGTCAGACCCTCCACCTTGGTGAGCCCAGCTCCCTTCTCTGCGAAGAGCCAGTTGGAAAATTTGATTTCTTGGCTTCCTTGTGATGCTTTGTAACATTTAATTTCAGATTCCCAACCTCTCTTTCTAATTCTTTTCAGTTGGAAACTATAACTTAGAAAATAACATTTTTGCCTTCACTCTCTGTATCATTTCCTGGACACCAGAATCTCTATCAAAAAATTGCAGCCTATTTTAAGCCTATTTTAAAAACCCTCTACTGGGAGGGGACTCAGGAACATCTGTCAATTTAACAAGCTCTGTAGGTGACTTTTTATGATCACACAATATTAGCCTACAGTGTCTGAAAATATAACCTCATAAAGCAGCTGCTGAAAATTTAACATGATTCAATCCTTAAAAGGCACATCATTAAGCTGTAAGAAATGCCAAAGTCTGGCAAAGTGAAGTCAAAACTTGAGAGAAGTATGATGACAAACACCAGCCTTCACCAGTGGGGGCTGAGGATGTCTGTGATCCACTGAGGTGGCGCAATGTGTCTGGGCCACAAGGTTCCAGGAGGATACTGCTTGTCAAAATAGCCTTAGGACTTGGACAAGTCATGTACCTGATGTGCTGATCCATGCTATAGGCCACATGGCCTTTGATTTAAGCTCAGCATACAAGGTATGTATTTTGAGTTGCTTTAGAAAAACAGGAAAAATTTGTGCAGCCCCTTGCATCTCATAGCCCTTGTGGGAAGGCAGACAGTGGTGGGATCTGGGTGTCCTCTGTGGCCATGGCTACAGCCAGAGGCTGACCATAGATCAGACCCTCAACCATGGCTGCCCAAGAATAAGCTCTGCTATGGCTGGTTTCCAGAAGGCCACAGGCTAAACAGAGAACAGAAGCTCAGACGTTGGTGGCCCCCTTTGAGGAAGTGGGTGGTCTGTTGAAAAGGCATGCTTGCTTGAGCTTCTTTAGTTAAGAAATTTTCCATTGAAAGAAAAGGCAATTGAATATTATTAACATTTTAAAGAGCAGTGGCATTAAGTAGAGTACAGTTAGTCTTTAGTCTTACAGTCCACATTCATTTCCAAAGTTGGTAAGGTCAGCACTTCTTTTCTCTATCCTGCTCAGTAAATTTATCTAATGTATTTGTAATAAAGTTACATTAGTTACATTTTTCTTTGCCATAACATACAGTCCATCCTGATAGCCACTGCCCTCCTAGTTGAATTCTTAAAATTTGCATACATTAAAGTCCGCTTTTTATTCTGTAAAGTTCTATGGGTTTTGATAAATGCATGGAGCTGTATACCCATCAATCATTATGGTATCCAAAAGAGTAGTTTCACTACCCTAAAAATTCCCCTATGCTTCACCTGTTCATCCTTCCACCTCCCCAAACTCTGGCACCTACTGATCTGTTTAGCCACTCTATCATTTTTCCTGTCCCAGAATGTCCTAAAAATGGAGTAAAACATTTCAGACAACAATAGAGAGAAATTGCAGCCAAACATGGATTGTACCCAGAGCCTTACCCGTGCCTGATTTAGATGAGAAGGTTTGGGAGCTATGATTTGATGAGACTTAAATGAATTTTTGTACTTGAAGGCTGTAATGGATCAAGACTGTGGGGACCTCGGTGGCATGGAGTGCAAGTATTTTGCATGTGGGATGGAAATGCTTTGGAGCAAGAAGGTAGGCAAACTCATATCTCTCCAAGATTCTGGAATCTTAAATATGTTACCTGACATGGAATTTGGGACTTTGTAGGTGTGGTTAGGTTAAGGACCTTGCAATGAAGAAATTATTATGGATTATCGGGCTATCAGGGTGGTCCCACTGTAATCACAATGGTTCTTATAAGTGAAAGAAGGAAGTGGGAGAGTCAGATCAGAATGACGTGGTAGAGTAACCATTGTTGGCTTTGAAGAGAGAAGAGGACCAGGAGCCAAGGAATTTGGGCAGCCTATAAAGCTGGAAATGGAAAAAATAAAATTCCCCCCTAAAGTCTCTAGAAAGGAATGAAGCCCTGCCAACACCTTGATTTTATCCCCATAAGTCTCCTTTTGGATTACTAACATCCAGAACTGTAAGATAATAAATTTGTGTGTGTTAAGCCACTAAGATTGTGGTAATTTGCTACAGCAGCAATAAAAAGTTATACAAGATCTATGATTCATTTGAGTTCATTCTTATGCAAGGCATAAGGTGCGTGTCTAGGTTCATTCTTTACACACAAACATTTGATTGTTCTAGCATCACTTGTTGAAAAAGACTACCTCTTTTCCGCTGAAATTACCTTTATCCAAGATCAGTTGACTATATTTGTTGGATCTGTTTCTGGGCTCTTTATTGTGTTCCTCTATGTGTGTATTATTTTGCCAATACTCAGTTTTCCTGGTTGCTGTAGCTTTATAGTAGGGCTTGAAATGAGGTAGCATGAGTCCTCCAAGTTTGTTCTTCTTTAATATTGTAATGGCTAGGGGCACCTGGGTTGCTCAGTAGGTTAAGCGTCCAACTCTTGGTTTCAGCTCAGGTCATGATTTCATAGGCGGTAGGATCTAGCCCCCTGCTGGGCTCCACACTCAGCATGGAGCCTGCTTAAAGATTCTCTCCCTCTGCCCCTCCACCCACTTGTGCATGCTCTCTCTGTAAAATACATAAATCTTTTAAAAATATATATTGTATTGGCTATCCTGAATCCTTTGTCTTTCTATATAAATTTTAGCATTAGTTTGTTGATATCTACAAAATAGATTGCTGGAATTTGTGTTCAGATTATGTTGAATCTAAAGATCAAATAACGAAGAATTGACATCTTAATAATATTGAGTCTCCCAATTCATGAACGTGGACTATTCCTCATTTATTTAGATCTCCTTTTATTTCCTTCATAAAAGTTTTGTAGTTTTCCACATATAGATTCTGTAAACATTTGCTAAATTTCTAACTAAATACTTCATTTTATGTTATTGCAAAGAGTATTTTTATTTTATTTCAATTTCCAATTGTTTATTGCTGGTATATAGGAAAGAAATTGACTTTTGTATATTGGCCTTATATTCTGCTTCCCTCTCATACTTACTTATTCATTCCAAGGCCCTTTTCCATTTTGCTTTTAGAGATTCTTTGGTGATTTCTATCTAGACAATTTCACCATGTATGAATAAAGACAGTTCTATTACTATTTTTCAAATCTGTGTACAATATACTTATTTTCCTTGTCTTACTGCACTAGCTGGAATTTCTAATATGATATTGAATAGGAATATTGAGATATTTTGCCTTGTTTCCAATCTTAGGGGGAAAACATCAGGTTCCCAATATTAAGTATGGTATTAGATGTAGGTTTTTCATAAAAACCCTCTAAGTTCCTTCTATTTCTAGTTTTCTGAGAGTTTTTTTTTAATCATAAATTGGTATTGAATTTTGTCACATGCTTTTCTGCATCAGCTGATATGCTTACATGTTTTTCTTATTCAATCTATTAATAGGATGAATTCCATTGGTTGATGAATATTAAACAACCCTTTCGTTGCTGAATGGAATACCACTTAGTTATGTTTCATTTTTCATCTTATAGATTGCTTAATCAATTTTCTAATATATTTTTAAGAATTTTTATAGCTATGCTGTTTAGAAATATTTGTCTGTAATTTACTTGTAATACTTTTCTCTGGTTTTGGTATTAGGGTAATGCTAGCCTCAAAAATTGGTTAAGAAGTATTCCCTCTGCTTCTAATTTCTAAAAGAAATTGTGGGAAATTGATTATTATTTCTTTCTTAAATGTTTAGTAGAATTCACCAGTGAAACCATGTGGGCCTGGTACTTTATTTCTTTCTTTTTTCTTTCTGGAAGGTTTTAATTATCAACTCAATTTATTTAATAAATTTTCTACTCAGGTTATCTATTTCTCTTTGAGTGAGTTTTGGTAGTTTGTGCCTCTCAGGTAATCATTCATTTCATCAAAGTTATCAAAGTTGGAGACAAGTGTTATTTATGGTATTCTTATTATTTATTTAATGTCCGTGGGATCAGTAGTGATGACTTCTCTTTAATTTCTGATATTGGTAATTTGCACCTTCTCTATTTATTTCTTAGTTAGCTTGGCTAGAGGCTTATCAATTTTCTTGGTATTTTCAGTGACCCAGATTTGACTTTGTTGATTTTATCCTTTTTCCTCTTTTCAATTTCATTGACAGTTATTCTAATTTGTAATATTCTGTTTTTTCCTCTTGCTGTAGCCATAATTTGCTCTTTTTCTCCAGTTTACCAAAGTTGTAGCTTAGGTTATTGATTTTAGATCTTTCTTCTTTTCAGGTATATGCATTTCAATGCTACAAATTTTCCTCTAAGAACCACTTTACCTGCATTCTCAAAATTTTTATTTTAATTTTTATTTAGTTCAAAATATATTTTTAATTTTTAAGACTTCTTATTTCACTAATGAGTTGTTTAGAAGTGTGCTGTTTAATTTCCAACACTTGGGAATTTTCAAGCTATCTTTGTTACTGATTTCCAGTTTAACACCACTGTCATACGAGAACATATTTTGTATGAGTTTTATTCCTTAAAATTTTTTAAGGTGTGTGTTATGGCTAGCATTTGTCTGTCTGTGTTAATGAATATTGCAAATAAGCTTGAAAAGAATATATATTCTGCTGTTGTTGGATAGAATATTCTAAACCTGACAATTAGATCAAGTTGATTCATAGTGCTATTCAGGTCATCTTATTTATTTTACCCTTCCTGATTTTCTGTCTACTTAATCTATCAAGTAATGACAGAATAGTATTAAGGTCTCAAACTGTAATAGTGAGTTTGCCTATTTCTCCTTTTAGTTTTATCCATTTTGCCTTATGTATTTTGATGCTCTCTTTTTAGCTGCATGAACATTTAGGATTTTTTTATGTCTTCTTGGAGAATTGACCCCTTTATCACTATTTTAATTCCCTCTTTATTCCTATAATCTTCCTTGTTTTGAATTTGGTTTTCTCTGAAATTGATACAGCTACTCCATCTTTCTTCTGGTTAATATTATGGTAGTATATTTTTTCTCCATTTCTTTGCTTTCAGCTTGTCTGAATCTTTGTATTTTAAGTGGGTTTTCTGTAGACAACATTATTTCATCTTATTTCTTTTAATCCATTCTAATAATCTTTGTATTTTAATTAGTGTGTTTATATCACTCATATTTAAAGTGATTCTTTATAGTTGGGTTCTTACCTACTTAGTTTTTGACTTTTTTATTCCTTGCATTTGTGTTTTGTTTCTTTTTCCCCCTATATTTCTGCCCTCTCTGTTTTTAATTGTGTGTTTCATATGATTCTATTTAGAATCTTTTCTTAGCATATCATTAATACTATGTTTTAAAATTTCTTTTTATGACTGCCCCAGAGGTTACAATACTCATCTTTAAATAATCTAAATCCACATTCCTACAAAACCATACTACTTTGCGTCTGGTGCAGGTAGCTTATAACAGGATATTTCCAATTCCTCTCTTGTGTCCCTCGAGGGCTAGCCTGTGCCAGGCACTATGCAAAGTGTGCTGCATATGCAATACTATTCAAATTCTTGCAGGAGGCAATCATTACATCTCTTTCACAGAAGATGAAATTGAGGCTTACAGAAATCTAATTCCCTCCCTGGGTCATATAATTGGTAAGGCCCAAGATTGCCAGAACTCCAGGGCTTTGAAGGAGTAGAGACAGCCCATACAGTGCTCAATTCAGTGCCAAGCATGTAGCAAATATTCAGTAAATAAGACAACCCACGCCTCCAGGATGGTAAATGTCTCAGTGAGGGGCCTGGGACACATGGTTGCAAAAGAAAAAATACCGGCTGGCTGAGGTTTGGTAAGCAAAACAGGGACTATTTGTTGTTGTTCTTGTTTGTTTGTTTTTAATTTGTTAAACTCATATTCACAAATGTGCCTGTTCTATTTTCTGTGCCTCTGATGTTCACAGTAACCCATCATGTTAGCTCTGATTTACTGAGTATCAATTTTTATCTGGTAGTGTGTTCAGTGAGTCCTCAGGCTTTCCCTATGACTTATACTCTATCCCCATGTGATCGAGGAGGAGACTGAGGCTCAGGGAGGTCTTGCCAAGGCCACAGACTTTTGGAAAAGATGAGACCTGCAGCCAACCTGCCTACATCCAAAATCTGCCGCCATAGCCCTCCTCAGGCAGCAGGCGTGAAATACTTGCTATCATATCCCTTTTTTCAGGGGAGGAGCAGAGAGCTCCAGCTACAGGTTCCTGCCAGGCATGGAGCTTTCCAAGCTCCCTGCCTCTGGGCCACCTGGGTAGGGGTCCTAGGGCCTCAGCAACAAGCTCATGGATCCAAGGAATAACCCGTATTTGGGCTTAGCGGTTCTCATTCTGAGGACTAATGATGTCCAGAGGTCTCAAGAATTCCTCTGCCAGAAATATCAGATGGAAGTAGGTGCAGTTGGCTCAAATAGCAGCCAGGGGACAATTTATCACAATTTATTAGACCACCCATGAGGCAGGAATCCAAGCCCTGCATTCAAGATCCATCCAAGGGCTGCACCTAGCACCCTGAACCAGCCTGGGGGGGCTGTCTAGTGATGCCTGAGAGTCATCCAGTAGTCTGCACTTGGGTGCAGGATGTGTGTGTTGGGGTGGAGGGGACCCGCAAGAGCCCACAGATTGGACTACAGGACAGTCTCAGATGCTAGGCACGAGCCCCGGAATGCCATCACGCACCCCTGCCTGCCTTCACACAGGGACAAGTGCAGCTGAGGGGCTGCGTGGAAGCCTGCAGCACCCCCCCCCAGTTCTTCCTGCCCCCCTCTCATCACTGTATGGGTTTCTCCCAATACCACAATCTCGATACCTCATTTTCTCATTGATTGAGAAATAAATAATCTTATAAAATAACTAATTAAATAAGGTACTCGAATATTCCAAGGCATCCAAAACCACACAGCTAATAAGCAACAGCTCCCTAGTATCTCTACTCTTTTTAGTTCATCAGGGGAAAAATTATTCATTTCCTAGTACATATTTTAGGGGCATCCATCCATTGTTTTTTGATTACGTGAAAACATTAAATTTTCTTCCCCACCCCCAAATCCATAAATGCCTTGAGTGCCAAAGCTTTTCAAGTGGCTGCCACAGTGAGAGCCATTTAGTAGATGTTCTGTATGTACTTGATATTTAGTTAGTCAGTGACAATTCCATAAAGAATTATGGACCATGTGGGGGTCGGGCCCTGTGGACACTTGGGTCATGGAGCAGAGTCCCAACCTCCCCAAGCTCAGAGCTCACGGGACATTGGGGTGTATCAGAGTGACAAGGCTCTCATAGGAGTGCTGCCCTTTTGCCACAGCTGCCCTCCCCACATGCTGCTCCTGCCCTGGTTTCCTGCTCATAGCTCTCATCAAGCACTTACCAAAGGGTCTCATAAATGTGACTTAGATCTAAAACTAGTGTGCAAACCAGTGGTTTAAAAAAGCATGCAAGGAAAATGTAAGGATGTAGAAAAAATAGAAGTTTAAAGATTCTCTTTTATTGTCTCTGAGCATAATGTTATTTTGACTAGAACTATATTACCTGCAAACACTCCCTGGTTACCATAGTCCTAAGTTCTAGAGATAGACAGATGGTGGACCATGCCATGAAGCGGGAAGAAGCACGTGTGCACCCGGAGCCCCAGGTGTTCAGCTCCCTCACTCAGAGATGAAAAGCAACAAGTACCTGTCAGTGGCCAGGCTTGGGGGTTAAGTGATGAGTAAGGCAGATGAGGCCCCTGACCAGGAAGCTTACATTCCCAGAAGGAAAGACAGACAACAAACAAGTGAGTAAATAAATCTGAATCATTTCAGATCCTGAGAAGTCATCTAAATAAAATGAAGCTTGCTGTGGTCAGGGAATATGAGTGGGCAGTGCAGGGGGATGGCAAATCGGGAGGTTGAGGTGAGGTTTCTCTGAGGGAACATGCTTGAGTGATGTGAGAGATGTGCTCTGAGAAGACCTGAGGGAAGGCCATCCAGGAATGGGTGTGATCAGTGCAAAGGTCCTGGGGCAGGAAACAAGCTTCATATTGCAGGAATCTCAAAGTCAGTGTAGCAGAAAAGGGGTGAATGTGGGCAGAGCAGGAGGTGGTAAGGGCCATATAGGCCATGGCTTGGGTCTGGATTTTATTCTAGAAGAAATGGTAAGCTACTGGTATTTCTGAGCAGGAGCACAATGTGGAAACCATCACCATGGGCACTGTGTGGGAAATAGGCCAGGCAACAGTATAAACTCCTCAGTGTGGGGCTCAAATAACAGGATAAATGGGGTGCCTATGGTGAGAAGGCAATCCTGTCTAAGGTGGAGCAGGCTTGTGGGGATGCTTGCAATGGAGTAAGAATCAAAAGTTGAGTATCAGCCACACCACTTCCAAAAATACTCCTTTAAAAAGGAGCAGAGAAGTAGGATGGTAGCTGAAGAGGGATGAGGGGTCAGGATGCATCCTTAGAAGACCTGCAGGAAGACCATGTGGGAAGGAATGAAGCCAGTGCAAAGGCCCTGGGGTAAGAAATAAACTTCATATACATGTTTTTAAAGACCAAGTTTCACCCCAGGTTTATGTGCTGCTGGAATGATCCAGAGGCAAGGGAAAACCCACTAATGCAGGTGACAGAAGTGATCATCGTGGGAGCAATCAGAGAGGGATTCTGCTCTTTGCTTTTTTTATTTCTCCTGCACATAAAAGTAAGGACACAGGTGCCTGGGTGGCTCAGTCAGTTAAGCATCTTAATCTTGATTTTGACTCAGGTCATGATCTCAGGGCGGTGAGACTAAGCCCCGCATCGAACCCCAAGTGGGGTTCTGTGCCAGGCATGGAGCCTGCTTAAGATTCTCCCTCTCCCTCACCCTCTGCCCCTACCCCCTTAAAAAAAAAGCAAGGACAAAGTGCTGAGGAAGCAAGAGCCAGTGCATCAGACCCAGACTGAGAACTGTGAGAGCTGCCTAGAATAGGCAGCACAACTTCATGCTGAGAAGTGAAGAACCAGCAGCAGCCTGGAAGAAGGAGCCTGAGACCAGGGTCTCATAAGAGGTGGTTAACTAGTCTGGGAGGGAGGCCATGAGGCCTAGGTCAGGGAGAGGGCAAGGGGCAGTGAGGCAGGAAGGAGCTACTTCATGACAAGAGGCATGATGAGGACATGGCTAACAAGTGGGACAAGAGAAAGAGGAAAGAGCCAAAACTAACATTTGGGTTCTGGCCACTGGGGGTGGGTAATACCATTGAACTGAGTCCCAAACATCCCTGTGGCTTACCAAAAGTAGTGCGCAAACCAAAGTCATTGAGTAGACCCATTCTGGACAAAAGCTGGTAGGACTAGCTCAGTCCCCGGCTGGTAGGGCCATGGGTTACCAGAGCTACTTACCCTTAGTCCCTTGATGCTTTGGGGACACTGGGAAGTGGCCCGAGTGAGAAAGGCAGTACTCCGGGCTGATCTGAGATACGGTGGCCTTTTCCTACTAGTCAGAGCCGATGTCAGCTCAGGCCCTCCCCACTCCCCACCTGAGGATGTGCACTGCCCGGCTTGAGTCCCCAAAGCCCTCCTCAGTGTCACTGGTCCCAGTGTCCCCTCACGGTCCTGTGATTCACTTTCAAACTTTGGTCCCAACCTGAGATGTGAGTGACCAAGTAGAAGACACGAATAGGGCCAGTGGGATCTGTGGGGTTCCCCAGCCCACAGCTCCAGACAGTCCTCCCTGGGCCTGGAGATCTGTTTTGGCCCATTTCCAAATGGGTGGTAGGAGGAAGAGAAGGTGACAGGGAAGGGGCCTAACATCTTCCAAGATCAGAAGCCTACATCTGATCAAGGCCGGAGACAGAAGTCACCTTTGGGAGAGGACTGAAGGTATAGGGTCTGGATAAAAAGCTCCTGGGCTCCAGCCCTATAAGACAGCAAGATGGCATCTTCATCTTTGGCCCCTGAAGTCCAGTTAGCCCCAGTGTGCCCCAAAGCTGCTGACACTCACTTTTGACAAAATGTGCCCTTCTTCTGTTTGCTCAAACTTCTGCAAGTAGCATAATGGAGCTAATCCTGCCCTTCTCTGAGCATCATGGAAGGTCCTGGAAAAGGCAGACGTGCAATCCCACAGGGACACTTAGACTCACCGTGAAGATCTGCGTAAGTGGAAACATGGCAGCTGTGAGCTCTCCCTGGGATCCCCTTGTCTTTACTCAGAAAGATGGAAATGAAATGAGACGTAGGTCCAGAACCTTGAGCATCTAATACCCCAAATCGGCTTTGCTTCCACCAAGGCCAGGCCAGGATGGCCTCCCTGTGGGCTCCAGGATAGTCCCAACCATCAAACTCATCACACTCTGGACATGACCAGCCACGCCCACAAGACAACTCAGACACTGGGGTGCTCCCCAGGGTCACTCTGACTGCCTTCAATGCCTGCTCCCCCTCCCTGAGGCTGGGAGGCAGCTGGGTCTCCCTGTGATGAAGGGAAGGGCCCGCCTGGGGGTGGAAGCTCTCAGAGGAGGGCCACACAGTCTAGTAAGACACACAAATAAGACACGCAAGAGGATGGACGATATGAGCACACAAACAAAGGGCTGGCCAGAAATGAATGCCAGGAAGGGAGGCTTGCATTTGTCTGCATTTCCTGTGTGCCAGAGACTGTGCTGGGTGGTGTGTTAGCCCGTGTCCACCGCAGGGTGGGCCCAGTCGGCGCCCTGCTCCTGCAGGAGCTCGGACGCCTTGCCCAAGAGCATGCAGCTGATAAGAAGGCGAGCTGTGGCTCACCCCCTGGGGCCCCCAGACACAAAGCCAGGATCTCCCCCTCCCTAGTGGTGCTCCCAATGAGGGGCCCACAGTGGAGGAGCAGAGTTGGGTGGGGTTGTCCCTGTTTTCGCTTCCCAGGGAAACCCAGTCCAACCCCGACGCGTGGAGAGGGCTCCAGCAGCTTCTCTCGGGGTATCATTTTCGAGCCCCGTGAAAGGAGAGTTTGGATCTGAAACCAGGTTCTATTGTGCCCACAATGTCCTCTTTTATCAAGTTACAGCATCTGGGGTGAAGAATAACAAACTTGGGCTATGGCCCATTCTTGGACAAAAGCCATATTTGTCGCTGGGCTTTGGGCCAAAGTAATAATCATTTTTTTAAAAAATTGACCCTGATGGAGGGGAGCAGCCGAGGGCCACCAAGGCAGCGGTGGGCGTGCTGAGGAATTCCTCCTCGGCCAATCCGTCAGCACCAAAGCCTGACGGATACTCCATTCCTGACAAGGACACCCAGGGGCTGTGCGCCATCGACTCCCAGCCTTGTTTTCTTAATAAGCAGTGAGGTCACAATAATGGGTCCCAGGTAAACATTAGGGTCAGATGTCATAGGGGTCTTTATTGTCAAAATATGAAAAGAAAATTATCTGGGGAGCACAACCAACATACAGACTCTTCATTAGCCCTACAGAAGCTGCACTGTATTTGATCATACCTTCCATGGCTCTCAAGAGAAGAGAATTTTGAAGACTACCTGAGTTCCCAAAGCAGAGTCTTCCTCTCTCTCTCACTTGCAATATGCATGTTGAGGGTCATCGACGTCCTGGTCATTATGGGGCATGGGCAGGGGGAGCTGGGCTGGTCAAGGGTGGGAATAGGACATTTAGAGATTTTGGAAGTCCACCTCTCACCCCAGCTCATGGCAGGGGACAGGAACCAAAGGTGACATTTCTAAATCAGCAGTAAAAACACCTAAGGATAAAATGAAAATCTAGGAGCCAGGAGGAGAAAGCAGAGTGCAGGGAAGCAAGAAGGTGTCGTGGGGAGTTAGGGCAGCCGCGGTGAAGGGCAGGCTGTCAGGTGAGTCTGGGTGGGCAGACCACCTTACCCCAGATGTACTCCCAGCAGGTAGTGGCCTGGAAGCCATGGCACCTGCTCAATCCGACCTGAAACCTGCAGAGAGGACAGGGAGGGGGCCCTTCCTCCTGGTCTCTCACCAAGTAAGGAGCAAGTCCCCGTCTCCCGCCACCGCCCTCAGCGTGCCTTCTCTGCTTCTGTCCCAGGCCTTTGTTCCAGCTGCCCCTGAGCTCCGAATGCCCTGCCCCCACTCTCTTTGTTAGGCAAACCCCAGGCATCTCACTCTGGAGGCCTCAGAACAAGCTCCCAGCCCCCTCCTCCTGCACCCTGAGATGAGACGCGTGCTTCCAGGCTGCGCCCTGAGCACCTTACCTCCCACATTGTGGCTGTCTGTCTAGTGGGCTTCTGTCCATTCTGTGGGAGTGCCTCGTGGGCAGGCATTAATTCATATTAATTTACCTATGCCTAGTTCCTGGTAAGTAAGCTCTCTGTCATGCTTGTGGAATGAATGAACCAGAAAGGAGGAGCAGCTGGAGAGCTGGCCCCAGCAGCTCAGAGGGAAGGAGGACAAGGGCTCTGACTTACGCGATGCCCCCGCCACAGGTCCCGGTCTGATTGTTAACCTCTGAATAAAAAGAAAATAAAGACTTCCAGGCCCCACGTAAACTCCGTCCCGAACTGGCTTAATAAATGCATCAGAGTGAAAACAGGCTCAGTGTCTCCCGCAGGAAGCCTAGAGAAGACATGCCACAGTAAGCGTGAGCGTGCCCTTGCGTGTGATTTACACGCCGGCCCGGGGAAGATGGGCCTGTCCTCATCCTGCCCCGCTGTCTGCTAATAGAAATCCTGCAGCAGCTTCACTGCATGAGGAGGATACATGAGGGGTTGGAGGATTATCCATTAGGAGAGAAAAACACCCTTTATTAAAACTCGATAATGACTCAGACTTTGAAATTCAGATAAGAGCCACTGAACTTGAGAAGGTGAAATTTCAACAGACTGGAGACACGTGATGGGCCCTGTTGTGGGCAGGAACCAGGCAGAGGGACTGGACCGAAGCCTGGGCTGGAGCACGAGGCTGCCCAGCTCTGGGGGCTCTCCTGCCCCCCACATGGTAGCCTTTTCAGACCGAGGGCAGGAAGGCCCAAAAGGGGCTGGACTCTGAAAGCTGGGTGCGTTTCACTCCCCACAGACCAGGGGAGCACCCGAGTACAGTCTCTCAAATGTGTAAACCTCTCACTGCCTTCTCCACTCTCCTGTGTGTGTCTGCTGGATTGCTGATTTTAATCTCTGGGCCCCAGCTTTCTCCTTGGATTTTCTCTCCCTTTGGAAGGCATCCAGACAGGGGTGACTCTTACAAGTGTATGTCTTTGTGAGTGTGTGTTCCAGCAAGGAGCACTGAGAGGGGCAGAAGCATATTCCCAAAAGGTCTGGAAGAAGGCCCAGGGGGGAAGGACAGGCATGTTTGGCCACTACGCTGTGCAGGGAATTCTCAGCAAACAAGACTGAGGGACCTGGAGCACGTGGGGTTTGGCTGATTGGCGTCTAGAAGGGAAGGGCTTATTGGAACATGAGTGCCTTGATCTCTAGGACAAGTCTTCAAGCAGAAGATCCCAGGGAGCTGTCAAGTTTACCATCAGAGGTGGGCACTTACGGGACTCCATGTTTTCAGGGGCAAAAGCTGTGTCCTGTGGCCTCGAGGGAGAATGTTCTGGGAGAAACTCGGATGAACAAAGGAAATGCGAAGAGAGACAGTGGTGCCTAAAGCACAGAAGGGGCTGTGGTCTGAGAGCTGAGGCTGAGCTCTGCACCGATGTCCTGAGGTGAAGACCCTGAGGTGTAGACCCTGAGGCTCTTTATGCCCTGGGCTTGCCTGTGGGGTGGGTGGCTGGTGGGGCACCAGAGCTCAGACTCTGGCTTTGTTTAAGCAATCTGAAAATGCCTGGTATTTAAACTAAACCCAGGTTTGGCCAAGGCAGAAGCTTTCTCTCCCTGACTGTCCTTCGTGATCAGCTGTCCCAAAGACTGGAAATCCAGTGGCAGCTTCTTGGCAATCACCACACATCTATTTTCCTTTATCTGTCATATCAAACCAAATCTCACCACATTGACAAGATGTATATACATAAAATATATTAATACATGTTTCAAAGATAGCTATACTACAGACAACAGTGGTCCTTCCAGGGCAACCACTCCGATAAACGCATCTGTGGGAAGTCAGTATGGCGTTCACATGCCTCCCACTTTGGGAGGACCAATGACTGAGGCACACCAAACACATCTGTGTCTCCTAAGAGAGGGAGGTACTCCAATGGTGAGCATGCAGCAGGACGGGCGGTGGCGGGGAGAGGTGGGGTGCCCTTTTCAGCTCCTCCTTATTCTCATGTCCCCCTTCCCCTGCCTTCCAGCAACTGGGGCTGATGGCATTTCCATTGGCTGAGTCCATAACAGTCCAGACACCAGGTAACACAGCCCAGGAGGGGCGCCTGGGTGGCTCAGTCAGTGAAGCGTCCAACTCTTGATTTCGGCTCAGGTCATGATCTCGGGGTCGTGAGATGGAGCCCTGCCTTGGGCTCCGTGCTGGGCTTGGAGTCTGCTTGGGATTCTCTCTCTCCCTCTCCCTCTGCCCCTACTCTCCAATCCATTCTCTCTCCCTCTCTAAAGAATAAATAATAAAATAAAATAAAATAATAAAATAAAATAAAGACAGCGCAGGAAAACTGCCTCTCTGACCGTGGCCTTGAGCTCTGAGTTTCTCTTCCAGTTTTATGACTGCACAATTACTGGCTCAAATTTAGCTTCACATATAAAAGCAGTCATGTTTTGCTCAATGCTTTTGACTGGGCAACCTAACCATAGTAAACATGCAGAGGGAATTGGATGGATCTGGGACAGTGGCGTGGGTGACCAGCCATATGATTCTAGGAAGGAGCTGGTGTTTTTGTGAATGGAGGTAGGAGGCAGGTGGAGTCTCAGGGCTGTGGAGACCATGGGCCTGAAGAGCAGAAGAGAGCCGCAACGTCCATCACATGGGGCTTCAAAGACGCCGGCATCCCAGCATGTGTGTCCTCACCACGTGTGGAAGCACAAATGCAACACTTAATTGTGCACTTAGGTGATCAGATCCTGCATCCCTCTTCCCAGCCGGGCAGAGGGCGAGGCATGGCTGTCGTCGGTTTTGTAACATGGCAGTGCTCTGCACTCTTGCGTGCCTCCCTTGCAGTCTGTGATAAATAATCTCCTCCTTTGAAGTTGGGGTGGCAGGGACACTTCTCAGAGGGCACCCCCACCAGCCCGCAGCAACAGCCCTGGGTGGGGCCCACAGCTAGAGCTCCGTGGGTTTTCTGGGCTGGTAGCAGAGCAGATCCAGCAGATCTGGGTGCAAGGCCTGGCTCTGCCATTCACTTCGTAGCTGCGTGATTTCGGGCAACTTGCTGAGCCTCTCTGAGCCTCAGTTTCCACATCTATAAAATGAGGATAATAATAGTGCCTATATCAAAGGATCCCTCTGAGCTTTAAGATGATGCACATAAACCCCTTAGCACAGCGTCCACCAAATGGCAGTTTTCATTAAATGGTAGTTACGCTGACATGCTGACCACATGATGCATTGGCAGGGAATGATGGGTTTAATAAGTTTGAAAAGGCCTTCTGGAGAAAACGGGCTTCCAGAAAAGCACCAGTGAATAAGAGGCATGGGAGCCGGTCACCCTGAAATGGAGCAGTGTGCAGCTTGGACCCACCTTCCAGACCCAGGTGCACGCTGGGGAACACAACAGCGAATGCAATTTCATTAAATCCCATTGTGATAACTATTTCACAGAATATCGCAAGATGGAACATGGTCACCATCACCGACCCTCCCATCTCCTTCAGGTAGTTCTCAGACTATCTGAGCGACAGAATAGAGATGTCTCCTGCACAGTTACAGAGAGGGTTGACCAGGTAGAAACTGCTATGTAATACAAACAGGAAACATTACATGTTTAGGCTTCAGAGGAACTCACCCTCAGGCTGCAGTTTGTTCATGTCACCTGAAATCATTTGTACTTTTCCTCAACAGGAAGAGGGCTTGTCGCAGCAGACATAAGCTTCTCTGGGATAATCCTGGCTGACCCAGCATCCCCCACTCCACCCCTCACCCCTACTCTATTCTGTTGCTCAGGGGAGTTAGACAGAGACAGGAGTTCCTGCTCCGCTGTCTTGGTGAAGCCTCATCCTCTGGTTCTTCAGATATATGGGCTGTGATTTCCTCTCTGCCAGCCTTCCAGAAGCCTCCAACCAAGCCCCATTATCATTTCCCTTTGACACAAGCTGAGGAGGCTGGGAGTGGCAGGGACCCTCCCCACCTCTGGCCCTCCAGCTGGAGGCCTCTCCCCCAAAGTCCCTTCTGCTTTGCTTTTCTTGAACAGAGAGACATGGGCCTTCCTCAGCCACCTCTCCTGCCCCACCTGCGCCTGCGCAGACTGTCTCTCCTTATCTACAGAAGAGGCGCCGCCTGGCCTACCGTGCAATACAGCCACTGATGTCTGGGGCCCTGCAGCAAAGTTGCCCAGATGCACTTGGCCCAGGTAAGCAAACCAGCCTTCTCCACACCCATGGAAAATTCCTCCCACAACAAACCAACAGTATGAGCCCAGACTGAACACAGAGTCTCTGTAGATGATCCTTAATATCTATCCATGAGGCCACTGGTTTAACTGGCCAGTGACCTCAGTCCGGGTCCCAGAGGCCCGGAACTGCTCCCAGAGGCACACAGTATGACATCTTTCGGTAAGTCAGGATGGGAGGGCCAGTGTCATAGCCAGGGCTCATGACCCACATCTCATGGGCTCACCCCTGGAGAGCTAGGCTGTGCCAGCATCAGAGGGCAAGGAAGGGGACAGGAGAACATCTCCTGACCTGAGGAGGGCCCCAGGGGAGGAAAGTTGGCAAGTTACACAAGAAGAGAACAAACATTTCTTGCTCACTCGCTATGCGCTGGGCCCTTCCCCTGGGGCCAAAACTGATAGTTGCCCTCAATGCTACCAGGAATGGCTCTGCATGTGGTACAAGTAATAGCTCAGTGGGCCTCTGCCTGTTCTTCCACCCTCGCGTCCCTGATGGCTCAGATGTGCCCATCACCATTCAGTTCACTGTGGGATGATGTTCAAATGGGGTGGAAGGAGGAGGGAAAGTCAAGCAAGTGTGCCCCCCACCATAAAACCACATCATTACCTCACTTAATATTCCAGAAGCCTACAAGGGAGGCATCATGGTGAAAAAACCCCAGGGTCTCAGAGTTTCAGGAACTTGCCAACAAGTGATTGAATAGGATTCTAACTCAGAACAGACTGGCTCCAGAGCCTGGGCTCCCTGCACTGCCCTCATCAGACTCTAGCACAGCATGCTTCTCTGAGTTCCTACCCATTCCTGGCTGTGGGAAAAAGGAAGCCAGAGAGAATTGGCTTGTTGCACCCATCCTACCAAGAGGAAGCAGTCCAAATCAGGTCTTCCTATGGAAGAAGAAAGATCTTTGAGGACTTGGTTTCATTCCCCAGGGTTTAGGTCTTTGGACCATTGTGATAAACCATGGTAAGATCTGTTCTCTAAAGCAAAATAAAGAAAAGGGGCTCAGACGAAAGAGATTTCACGAAACCATGTAAGGTGCTTGATTGTATGTAACGGGAATAAGCTAATCTTTACTGCACTTACATGTATCGCCACAACAATCCAATGGGGGAGCCCAGAGTATTCTCCTCATGGTGGAGATGAGCACTCAGTAATCTGCCCAAGGTCATGTAGTTAGAGCCTAGTGAAGCTGGGATTTAGGTGACCAGACTAACTCTGCTCCACTGCCCTGCCCTGCCCCTGCATCTCACCTATGGTTCACGGGAGGTATAAAGGTGTTGCCTAAGAGGAGAAAACACTCCCCCCCACCCCCCGCCACACACACACCTGTCATTAATGGTCCTTGGGCCAACTTAACCCTGTAATATGACCCCAGTATTTGATTAGCAAATATTCATTCTCCCGTCCCTCCCTGCCTCCCTGTTCCCCTTTCTTCCTTCCTCCCATCCCCCCTCCTTCCCTCCCTTCCTCTCTCCCTCCCTCTAACCCTTTTCCACTTCTTTCCTCTCCCCCTCAAACACTGACCCTGCCCTTACCATGTGAAGGAATGCAAGCAAAATCCTGTGCACTGCAGAGCCCAGCCCTGAGAATGCCTTCCTCTTGGGAGGATGAGCCACACATATGCTTCCACCGCATGGACGGATGTAAAAGTTCCAGGAGTGGGGAATGAAGCAAGTTCTCCAGCTGGGAAACCAGAGTCGGTGCAATAACAAAAGTAGAATTTGGACTGGGGGCTAAGGGATCCCTAAAGGATAGGTAATATCTTGAGAGAGATGGAAAAAGAAGATGCTAAATGCCCATAACTTTGCACTAGAAGTAGAGATATGATCCAACCATGGGACTGGAGGGCTAAAGGGACCTTATGGACCACTTTGTCTATGCGTCAGACCATCAGAAAGGCCTTTTACAAAGTAAATAATGGCAAGTAACCACCAAGTTCAAATCCCTCCAGTGGCCTCCTGTGCACTTAGCATGACACCTATGTCCTTTCCCTTGGCTCTTGTGGCTCTGCATGATCTGGGTCCTGGCTACCTCTCCAACCTCATGTCAGTCAATCTCCCCTCTTCCACCAAAATAAGGGTGCCTTTCTTTTTCTCAAACATACCAAACATGTTCCCACCTTAGGGCCTTTGTACAAGAGGTTCCCACTCTCTACAACATTTTTCCACCATGTTGTTTTGTAGCTGTCTCATCACAATTCAGGCCTCAGCTTAAGCCTCATTTCCCACAAAGTTCTTCTTGGCCACTGTGGTTAAAGGAGCTCTTCCCCAACACACATACCCAGGCAACCTCTAGATCCAGAGCGTCACCCTCTTTTATGTTTTTCGAAATGCCTATCTCTCCCTGGCACTGCCTTCGTTTTCTTGTTGATTGTCTCTATCTCCTCACTAAAATATGGACTCTAGAGAACAGACTTCAAGTTATATTTAATCATGGTGTTAACCCCAGACAGTGCCACACGATTGGCCCTTAAGAGCTATCTGTTGCCAAATGCTCTCCCCCACCTTCCAATTCTCAGCACCCAATCTCTAAAATGAGGAGTGGTATGGGTTGAACCGTGCTTTTTGAAAATTCATAAGTTGATGTCCTAATTCCCAACACCTCGGTTTGTGAATTTGTTTGGAAATAGGATCTGTGCAGATATAATTAGTTAAGTCAACATGAGGAGTAGGATAGGCCGTAATCCAAGAAGACTAGTGTCCTTATAAAAAGGGGAAGTTTGGACACAGAGACAGAGGCATAGAGGGAAGATGATGTGAGGACACAGGGAGAAGACAGTCATCTTGAAGCCAAAGAGAGAGCCTTGGAACAGAACCTTCCCTCACAGGGGAATGAAACGCTGGTGAATGAAACCAAGTCCTTGAAGATCTTTCTTCTTCCCTAGGAAGATCTGATTTGGACTGCTTCCTCTTGATAGGATGGATGCAACAAGCCAATTCTCTCTGGCTTCCTTTTTCCCACAGCCAGGAACAGGTAGAAACTCAGAGGAGAAGGATGACATCTTAATTTCAAACTTCTAGCCTCCAGAACTATGAGGCAATAAGTTCCTGTTGTTTAAACCACCCAGACTGTGGTACTTTGTTACTGCAGCCATAGCAACCTCATACAAGGATGTGTAATATGATAGCCAAATTGCTCTCCTAGGACCCCCAACCCATCCTGTTCCCCCCAGTCCTATGGGAAGAGCACTTTCCCTCACACCCTTGGGGAGGGTAGGTGGCAAAGTCTCAGGTCCCTTCCTGAGCTGACTCATTTAACATTCTTAGCAACTGGACATTTTCATTTCACTCAGGTGATATTAAATTCCTTGGCTGGACAGCATCCTAACATCCCCACACTGTTCCTTAAAAATATTTGTTCTACCTCTTCCTACAGACGACTTTGCTGAGGGAGTTTACGACATGGCTTAAAAGAGGAAGCTTTTACTTCCTCTCTCAAACCACTACTACAAGACCTTCTCCAGGGAGCTGCGAGCCTTAGCTCCATCCAGCACCAGGGCACTAACAAGGCCCTCTAGGGCTTACCGTGACAGTCCCAAAGGTCTAGCTCGGTTTCTGCCTCAACTACATTCCATCCATAACAATTCTTCCAGCCGGCACCCCTCGCATTGGAATACATAGCCCTGGTTAAAGCACAACTCAATCTTCAGTCTTATTTTCCAAAGCTTTTTCCAAAATGGGAAAACTATAGGACTCAGGAGACTAGCTGAACAACTTGAGGTTTCTGGCAAACACAAATCTGTGCAGATGTGTTTTTCAAAACAAGAGCAGGGCCTCACACACCAGTTTGCATGGGTCTCCTCTCCAGGAAAAAGAGGGACTCAGTAGTTCTGGCACACGTATCAGAGAGAGCATTGTTTTCTACGTATTTAGATCCGAGGAAAGGGCCTCCAGTTCCAGCTCAAGAGACACAGAGAGCTAAAAAATATCATCCTTACAACAAGAAAAAAGCTAGACAAATTGCAAATTAGTGGCATTTTTTGAACTGATAAATTGCAAACTAATGATATTTCTTGAACTCAGACCATTAAAGAATGGAGATTACAGGTCAACTGACTAGCCCAACATCTGGGGAGAGACAGATGCGTGCAGGGAGAAACGGGGTTTGAGTGTTTGCTTATCTGGAGCGGACACCACCAGGTGCCATGGCAGCTGGTAAGAAGATTCAACTAAAACTTTTTGGTGAATTGATAAATGCCACATGTGGGCTAGCAGGACAAGGTGAAACCCTAGGGCAGGGGAATTGAATGGTGATATAAGGATGTTGGCAGCCTTTTGTGGGCTTTTTCTCCATCAACCCCACAAGGCATTTGAGGAGAGTTGAGATAGTCACACTGAGCTGGAGAGGGAAAGGTAAGAACAGACTCAATCTTCAGAGCAAGAGCAACAAACACTGCTGCCTGAAAGCATTAGCGGAGACTCACTGCAGCTGCTAGGAGAAGGGAAGTGCAAAAGTGAATCTCTCTCCCTGGAGAAGGCCAGGAAAATGTGCTGGACCCAGCATGACAGCTGAAGCATTTAAAGGAGCACTTACTAATGCCATCCCCCCCAACACCATTTTCACTGTGCCTGCCTGAGACTGAGTCTTTCCCATTTCCCCAACACCATGCTGATAAACAAAAACTGAAAGTAACAGCGGACCAGAGCTGGGGAAGTTACAACAAATGGATTCTCTCTGAAGAACAACATGAAGGAGAGACCTCACTCACACCAACCAGCTAGATCCCAAGCCAAGCAGAGTGCAGACAGTGGAAAAAACCCTTGGGAAAATTAACCCACACCCTAAACACAAGGCATTACCAGGGGAATATGAGGTATATTGAGGAAACCAGGGCAACAACAAACTTCAACAAAACCCAACTCTTGACTATATTAACACAAACCCCCACACTACGGACTTAGCAGAAGGAAAAGCATGCCCATATCCAAGCACAAAATAATATTTATCTCAATATCTACTACCCTACATAACATATCCAACTTTCAACAACAATGACAAAAATAGAAGGTATATGAAAATGCAAGAAAAACAGACTGTAGGAGATAAAGCATGCATCAGAACCAGAGTCAGATACAACAGGGAAGCTGGAACTGTCAGACAAGAAACTTAAAATTACTATGATTAATATTTTAAAGGTTCTAATGGGAAAAGCACAACATGTAAGAACAGATGGGTCATTTCAGCAGAGAGATTAAAATTCTAAAAAACAATCCAGTAGAAATGATAGAAATTAAAAACATGGTAACATAGGCAAAGAATGCCTTCAATATGGGTATGGGATCAGTGGGTATGACACAGATGAAGAAAAAAATCGATGAGTTTAAAGATGGGTTGGTAGAAGCTAGCTAAATGCAAAGGGAAATAGTGCGGAGCATAGTGTAAGGTATAGAATTGTCGAATCACTCTGTCATACTAAAATAACATAGTGTATCAACTATACTTCAATTTTAAAAAATTAGAGCTAAAAAAGAAATAAAAATACATAAAAAGGAAGTTCCAACTAAAAAAACAAAAGTACATCCAAGAGCTGTGGGACGATATCAAATATTAAGACTCACATAGTTGGCATTTCAGGAGAAGAGAGACAGATGATGGAGTAGAAGAAATATTTGAGGAAATAGCATGCAAGAACAATAATTTTGCCAAATTAGTGACAAACACTAAAACACAAACCCAAGAAGCTCACAATACCAAGCAGGATAAATAGCACACATGCACTCACACACATACATACACCACATACCACACACACACACACCCCAAACAAAAAATAGACACACATATATTTAAATCATCAAAAACCAAAACAAAGAGAAAATCTTTAAGGCAGTCAGAGAAAAAAGGCACATTACCTACCAAAGAACGTGGATAAGAATTACAACAGACTTCACATCAGAAACTATTACAACAGAGGGATATTTTCTAAATACTGAAAGAAAAATAAAACTGTTGGCACAAAATTCTATAGCCAGTGAAAATAATCCTTCAAAAAGAAAGGAAAGATAAAGACTTTCTTAGACAAAAACTGAGTTAATTCACCCAAGCAGACTTCCTCCATAAGAAATGTTAAAGGAATTTCTTCAGGAAAAAGGAATATGACCTAGTTTAGAAAAATGGATCTACACGAAGAAATGAAGAGTGGTGGGAACAGAATAAATTAAAGTAAAATAAAATGTATTCTTTCTTATTTTTAATTACTCTAAAAGATAATGGAATATTTAAAGCAATAATAGTAAAAATGTATTATATATTTGAAGGTGAACTTGGATTATTCTAAAACATGTATTGTAAACCCTAATGCAACATTAAAATATTGTTAAAGCACATACACACACGCATACACTCACGTTTCAATAGAAGAGATAAAATAGAAAAATAGATGAGGTGAGGATTTCTTTCAACTCAGTCTAAGCAGGCATGGAGGGAATGGGAGCTGGGAGGAGGGGGAATGTAATTTGGTTAAATGTAAGTGTGTTGCTTCAGATTCGTGTCCACAACTGTCTTTTTTTTCCTTAACTTACCCCAAAATGAGTACTTCCTTCATTACTAGAGCAGTTGTCCACTCATAGAGTAATTTTTCTGAACAATTCCCTTGATCTTTCAGTTCTGTATCTGGTCCTTCAAGTCAATAGTGACCAAGTGATTGTAATAAAAAAGCCAGGCATACTTGATAAAACTTTGTTGACCAAAATAAAACCTACATGATGTGGGAGGTTTATTAATACTAAGCCAAATTATTCTTAATATTATATATTAGATTGGTGACATTTATCTTTTTAACCCATCTTTTGCTTCTTAACAATGAAAAATGATAGAACAGGGAAATAGGTGTGTACAAAATTATCTTCTACTGATGCAACAACTTTAAATCCTTTAAGCCATGAATCCATTGATAATTCATGACTAAAGAAAGAGAGAGAAGAAAAAGAAAAAGGAAAGTTATTTCTACAGCAGTATTTATCAGGATTATTGAAATAGAATCTAAAAGGAGTCTTTCAAATTGAGAACAGTAATTTGTTTTATAAAAAGTAGATATCTATTTTCAGGAGATTAAATACCATCAAAAGGAGGGACCATTTACATACAGCCAAGACACTGACTCTCTTATAATGAGAATTTGGAATTCTGGTCGCCATGTAAGCCATAGTGAAAATTAAAAAACTTCACCAAAAGAAGGAAAGTTCTCATGAGAAACCAAACTGGAAGCACTAAAATACAACCATGCAACTGTAAATTTTCACATGGAAACCACTTCTCCAGATGGTTGAGCCTCTTGAGGACAGCATTATTGCTCCAGAGGCTAATTTACTGTCTATATGAACTTGAACATGGTTCTTCTTCAGTGAAAGTTAAACTTTCCATTCTGAACATTGACCATTAATTACTTCTCCCAAAGAATTTCTGGACTTTTTCATAATAAAATCAAGGTCACAAGAAAATACACCCTAAATGTTTTTAATGCTTATTTTAAAGAAGAAAAGCTTTCCTTTTTTTTAATAAAGCCTTTTTTATCGTGTATTTTTAATTCTTTATTATTTTAAAATAAAAATCGTATATATTTAAGGCATACAACATGTTTTAATATACATATACATAATGAAATGATATAGTCATGATAATTAAAACATCCAACTTTATCACAGTTACCATATTTTGGATGTCTGGGCTGAGAAACCCTGAGATCTACTCTCTTAGTAAATTTCAGGTAATCAAGACAGCATTATTAACTATAGTCACCATGCTGTACTTTACATCTCTAGAATTCTTCATCTGACATAACTTGAACTCTGTACTCTTTGACCTACAGCTTCCCATTGCCCCCACTTCCCCAGCTCCTGGCAACCACCATTCTACTCTTCATGTCTATGAATTTAACTTTTTAAAAAGATTCCACATATAAATGAGATCATGCGGACGCCTGGGTGGCTCAGTTGGTTAAGCGACTGCCTTCGGCTCAGGTCATGATCCTGGAGTCCCGGGATCGAGTCCCGCATCGGGCTCCCTGCTTGGCAGGGAGTCTGCTTCTCCCTCTGACCCTCCTCCCTCTCATGCTCTCTGTCTCTCATTCTCTCTCTCTCAAATAAAAAAAAATAAATAAAAAATAAATGAGATCATGCATTTGTCTTTCTGTGTCTGGCTTATTTCATTCAACCTAATGTCCTCTAGGTTCTTTTCTCAAAACAGTACTATTAGCTACAATAAAGATAAAAGTTAAACAGAGGGTCACAATGTCAAGCTGGGTATCTCTAACAAAGAAAGCGCATATGGCCTGGCAGGTAGCAACTGTGACAGGGATTCAGAATCTGACCATCAGTTGTCTGTGCTGCAGACGAGAGGCTTCCATTCACCAGTCCATCCTGCACACTGCTGAGGTTTGCACCCCACAAACACTCCTTGAGCCCTTCCTGCCTGTCCGGCACAAGGCTAGGTGCTAGAATCCCAAACATGAAAAAGACACTCCTCCTGCTTCCAAGACTCCCATCCTGGAGAAGAAGACAGACTCAGAGGTAATTAAAGATGGCATTTCAAGTCAATGTTGCCAAGCCTCCTGCCTAGTAATTTTTCAAATGAACCAAAGAACCCTATCTAGAAAAACGGGGAAATAATCATCCACACAGAACTAAGAAAGTCTCATCTCATTCCACAATCTCTGCAAACCACCCTCAGACACACCACGGTGGGGACTGAGCCCAGGGACCGAGGTCATCACGAAAGAAGCCACCCAGGGCAGGGCTATCTGACAGAGGGAAAAGCACTCTGGATGTCCCTAGTGCCCTCCGGCGTGGAGGAACAAGGGCCAGCGGCTGGTGTTCCTTTGAGACCGGAGGGTAAACCCCATTTAACTTCTCCTAAATACCAATTGCCATGGGCAGAGGGGTTAAAGAAAAACTTGTTGCCAAGTAGGGTTTTTTTTTTTTTCTGTCATCAGATTTCACAGACAGGAGGGGTAAGGTCAGGAGACATCTAATTTTATAACTATCGATCACAGGTGACTCAGATCAAGTGTAGAGAAAAACAATACGCTGAAGTCAAATCATAGAAAGTTCTTGAGCTGCAAGGCATTTTTCTAATCTAGCTCCGCATCGTTTTGAATCTTATAACATGGTAATATATCTACTTTATTATTTTAAGTTATAAAGTAAGACTAAAAATCAACTATATCCCTTTCCTAATTCCTGGCATTGGTTTTGAGGTGAAAGAATACAGACCATGGTTCAAAAGATAGAGAAAAATTAAAAACACCCAGGAAGCATTAAAATAGAACATCAATGCTGTCTTTTTATGAGTTAGCTATAAACGTAACTCATAAAGAAAAGCTATCAGTGAGGGCCAAAACAAAATAATTCAATACCAAATCACATGCATTCTGCAAAAATATACAATTAAAAGAAAAGAACTTAGGAAGGTTGAAAGTAAAAAAGAGCAAAAATATTCCATTTCAGTGTACATAAATAGAAATCTGAGTGTTAACATCATGCATGGTTACATTCAGGGCCAAAAATGAGGATTATGTCACAAAAATATTGAATTGTATTCAATATAAAAATACTGTACTGAATATAGTAAGTATTCAACAGAAAAATATAAAATATTTTATAATACTTTTTTGTTCATTCGGTTTACAGTAAAAATAGAGCTGTCAAGAACTTTTATTTACTATGGGGCACCTGAGTGGCTCAGTCGTTAAGCGTCTGCCTTTGGCTCAGGTCATGATCCCAGGGTCCTGGGATTGAGCCCCGCATCAGGCTCTCTGCTCAGCAGGAAGTCTGCTTCTCCCTCTCCCACTCCCCCTGCTTGTGTTCCCTCTCTCACTGTGTGTTTCTCTGTCAAAAAAAAAAAAAAAAAAGATTAAAAAAAAGAAAAGGGCTTTTATTTACTAAATAGTATAGCATTAATAAATAAAGAAAAAGCCAGAGTCAATAAAAGAATAAATCTGGCAAAACACAAAATCATTAGAAGACTTTACTGTAGCTCTTATTTAATCCTGTATGTCAAGAAATTAAGGATGAAAAAAAAAAGAAATTAAGGATGAGTAAAATCCAGAGAATCCAAATAATATAATTAATTGATTATACATAACATACATGTATTTACATAAACACATGTACTTAATTTGTATATGAATTTGTCTCCTTCCCTTGTAAACAGAAAGTTTATATCCTTTTCTATGGTCCACTTTTCTTATAGTATTTCACAAAGAAAATCTCAAATAAAAAAATGAACAATACCAGAAGCCACCTGCCATAACATCAATAGAGTCAAACTAGAAACACCTAACAGAAGTCCAGTCGTTGCCAATTACAAGGAACAATTTTGGAATTTGAAAATCTCTTTCCTAAACAATACATTGGTCAAAATAAAACTTAAGATAGATCAAAAAAAAAAAAACTTCCTTAAAACAATACTCCTTGTTAAAATCTTTGGGATACTGTTAGAGCTGCAATTGCAGAAAAATCTGTAGCCATGAATATTTTTAGTAACAAATGTGATAATAAAAGCAGGTGAACTAAGAATTCTATTCAATAAATTTTTAAAAATTGAAGTCACAAAAAGAATATTAAACATAGAATCATAAGCAAAGTAAGAAGTTAAAACAGAAAAGCAGCATACATTTGATCCTGGTAGAGAAGGTGGATCTTTGGGGGAGAATAGAATAGAATAGAATAGAATAGAATAGAATAGAACAGAACAGAATATTAACTAGCCCTGTTAAGGAAAACAAAAATAAACTGAGAAAAGAAAAGGAACAAGGAGGCAAGGAAGGAAAAGGGGAAAGAAATAGAGTAAGACAAAGCACAAATATTCAAATTTGGGTATAAAAAAGAAGGGACAGAATTATACAACCGTATTAATGACTTTGAACACCTGAATAAAATGTCCTTTTCTCTAGAAAAACACAGATGGTCAAAATGGACTCAGAAAGAGATAAGAAAACCAAAAAATCAAATCAGAATAACTGTTGAAGAACTACACTCAGTAAAGCACCTGGTCCCAACGCTTTTCTGGATGCCCTGAACTGAAACTAATCCCAAGACCAGATACAGGAAAAAACAAAAAACAAAAAACAAAAAACCTCTTTCAATTATTTCTTGGAAAGCTAACATAATTCTGACATCAAAACCTAAAAGAGACAGCCCAGAAAAAGAAGACTACAGAAAATCCTCACAATATTCATGCATAAGTCCTACATTAAATATTAGCTTAAGTAAGAATGTGGCAATGGGAAAAGGGGCAGCACACTAATACCAGCCGATTTTGTGAGTATCATGCTTGGTCGTTGGGTCCAACTCTGTTTCTGATGCTGAGAGCCGGATCTTCTCTGAAGACACTGGAAAGTCCCACAATATCCCTCAATATGGTGAGGCAGGAATGAGGACTCAAGAGAAGGCCAGGACCGAGGGCCTTCAGGAACAAAACAACCAAGTGTGGCCAAGCTTGGCATACCTACAGAGAGGGCTGGGAGCAAGACGTGGGCACCCAGGCAGGGTCTCTAGGCAGGTGTGGGTCTGAGAGGTTGGGAATTGTTCAGGGACACTGCAGTAAAGTGGAGGTAAGGGGTGCAGTGGGGAAGAAGGGACGGAGGTACAGGAGAGTGGGGGGACCAGAGTGGCCTCGGGTGTCCTCCTCCACGCAGGTGCAGAGTCATCGGGCAAGGCAGGACTTGGAGCTGAGAGCCAGGGGGCTGGCTCACAGTTCCTGAGCACCCGGAGATTTATCTTAGCTGGAAGGTACTTGGGAGGAAAAAAAGTACAAAAAGTGAAAACATCAAAGTAGTATCAAAGGACAAAAAGAACTATGCCACATTTCACAACTACCCAAGTCTCTTTGCAGCTTTTTAGTCTGTTTCTTATCAAGGTTTGGACAGTGACCACCCCCAGGGTCACGCCTCAGGCAGGCTGGGGTGTTAGGGAGAACATGCCTCCCCTTCTGTGCTTCCAAGCCCTGCCCCACCATGCCCCCTACATCCAGACCCCAGCCTCCCTTCCAAGCCAGGTGGTCCCTGCTGTTGGGGCTTTCCGACTGGAAGTCCAGCCCAGCTTACACGCATCCAGCCCAGGAACGGCCCAGGGTCCTCGGAACCCATTGGAGCTAGGATATTACCCCTCCTCTCTGTCCCTTCTGCTTTTTGCCACATTTAACTCCATGGATTCCGCATTCTCCTCAAGGCCCTGGAGAAAGTGATTTGTGTGAATAACGAGGTAAACCAAGAAGGTTATATGGCAGAGCATGATTGAGTCCCTGGGGCTTTATTGTAATAACTTTAATCTTCTGGAACTCATCTGGTATGAATTTAGGAACCGTGCAGCATTTTGCTGAAATTCCCCCTTAATGCGGCCCTCGCTCTGCTGGCCTTGGTGGTTACAGTTTGCCATGTTTACGATTTGGCCCCAGGCCCCTTATTAATGGGCCTTGAAAAGAGGGTGTGGAATGTGTGGGCGTCTTTAGTTATGCTTTTCTTGGGGAGGAAACAAACAGAAATATCTACCTTGAAGCGCTTCTGGGCTCTGCCTCCCTTGAAAGAGAAGTAAATCAACTTGTGTTTCTCAGGCCCCATGGGGGTAGAGAAGTGTCTGGCACCTGAAAGGTCTCTGAGCTCCTGGTGTTTGCAGGTCAGAAGAGGGAGCAAGATTTCTGAGGTCTTTATGACAAGAAACTCAGATCCTTCCACTGCTGGATCCACCAGGGTTGAAGAAAGAAAGAAAGAAAGAAAGGAAGGAAGGAAGGAAGGAAGAAAGAAAGAAAAGAAAGAAAGAAAGAAAGAAAGAAAGAAAGAAAGAAAGAAAGAAAGAAAGAAAAGGCCATAGGTTTTGAGGACCAGCTTCCTCTACTTTCTAGTTCTCCTGGTCAAATCCGACGGCACCTGACATCAGGAGATGTCCCCTGGCAAACCTGTCACCTAATCTCTCTCCCCACATCCATCCCTATGCCCATTCAACAAGCCCTTCTTGGAGTGGCCTTACAGAAGGGTCCTCTGTGCTGTGTATCCACTGGGCATTGGGGTATCAAGATCAGGAAACAGAGGCTGGACCCCAGTGGTAGCAAGGTCGAAGAGTACCTTCTGAGCTTCACGTTCCTCTACAAAACCGCCTGCCTGCTGATGAAAACAGGCTCTGCATCATTAGTGGGCTGAGGAGTCCGTGGCTCACTTTATCCCCCCCAGCCAAGGGGCATTTGTAAACAGGTAGAAAACAAGCCAACAAGTCTTGCCCTCGTAACCTTGATGGACCTGTGCAGTGAGCAGCTGAGGGGTGGGAATCATGACAGCTCACGGTGCAATGTGCCCACCCCTCGACAATTTCCAGAGCACTTTCGCATAGACCTGTTCTTTGCGGCAAACGGCTTTGCTTGGCCATTTGTGGGGACACTGATGCGAGGCTCAGCACTGTAAAGTGACTTTCCCTGGAAAGCGGAAGGAGCTGCTGTCGTAGAGACAGGTGTGTGGCCCTCCCAGGCTTCAATCAGACAGCCCAGATTTTAATCCTGGCCACTCACCAGCTCTGGGGTTGGGCAAGTTACTGATGTCTCCTAAGCCCGTTTCTTTCTTAGGTTAACAGGTGGCAGTAAAATTGCCTGCTTTGGAGGGCACGTGGCAATTAAAGTAGATAATGGGCGTCTACTTCCCGGGAGGGTGCCCACGTGCACAACCCAGATCTATGGCACGTCTGCCTGAACCGCTGTCCCCGGGGTCACTGGGGCTTGGACTCGCCTGGGGCAGCTGGGGCTGGGCTGCAGTGGCCCTCCAGGAGCCAAGGAACCCAGCGAGCACTCCCAGCCATCCTCCATGCTGCTACTCCCCTCTCCCAGCTCAGGATGTGCCCCAAGACCAGACCCAGGGGCAAAATATGGGAGGGGGGGCAACTCCCCTTCTATGGAGCAACTGCTCCTCCCCCACCTCAAATATGTGGAAGGGCAGAGAAAGGGAGAGAGGACATCTAGTCTTCCCTGAGGCCAGTCTGTCCCTCCCTTCCTTGGTCTATTTACAAGAACCCCCTAAATTCCCCCACCTTGGCCCGAGTTAATTCAACTCGGTTTTAGTCATTTGTGACTGTAAAAAATGACTAATACAAAAACCCTTGCAAAAGAATTTGTAGACATTCTGCTCTAACAAGCTGGTGGAATTTTTACATCCCTGCTGTTTTCATTATAAAAGTTTCTTAAACTTGCATTTCATCTTAAACCAGGCCAAACCCACAGCCTGAAAGGTGTCCCATGAAATTCCACTGGCACCCTGAGGCTTCACAGAGGTTCTGTCCCCCCCGGCTTGTCCTAGCTGGCTGCCCACACCCAGGAGCCTTCTGTGTGCATGGATTCCTCTCCCGGTCCCCGTCCAGTGACTTAGCTGGCCAGGTTCCTCTTCTAACACAAAACTCTTCTTAGACATGGCTTGGCGAGGCAAAGGGGTGGACTATAGTGAGTGCTGCTATGGGCCAACACATCCCCCTTGGGGCCTGAAGGACTTGTTTCTCCTAAGTGCTGGGAATACCACTGGCTAATGGCCACCTGGCAGCCACCCCACCAGAAGCTGCCCTCTGCTGCAGAAAGCCGCCTCTCCCAGGGCTAAGCCTCTTCCCAGGGGGCCAAGCCCCAGCAGGTAGAAACATGGGGGCCCTGCTCCCTCAGGGACAGGGTTCCCATGAGATTGGCTGGGACCTTTTTCAGGCTTCATCACAGGCTAACGCCCTCTGGCCAATCCTGCTATCTTCCCTCGCCTTCCACAGGTGTCAACCCTGGGAGCAAGCCCGAATAAACTTTGTGCATGCTAATGAAACACGCAGATAAAAGACTTAGTCTCTGATCCCAACAGTCCTGGGCTCAGATGTTGTCAGGGGCCCCCTTTTGCCTCCAGAACTCAGCAGCACTCCCAGCAGTGGTCCAAAGGGGCCAACCGTGGGGGGTGTGGGGGGATCAGGTCATCCCGGGCCTGGCCTGCCCCTGGCTCAGCCAACCAGAGTCAGCTGGCAGGGAGAGTGCCTGGGGAGAAGAGCAAAGTGACACTGACTGCAGGTGGAGGGACGGGAGAGGAGCAGGATGCCTTCTGATTCCTGGACGGGTCCCTCTGGAGAGTCTGAGACAGCCAGAAGGCGTGCTGCGGCTGGTGGGCCCTCTGCAGAGCAGGTCATCCTGGTGGCAGAGTGTGACACAGGCGGGAAAGACGGGCCCGCTCCACACTGCACAGAGAAAAGCCCAGCTCTGCCTCAGCAACTAGAGGTGGGCAGCTGGCCAGGCGTAGGGCTCAGCCCATGGCATTAGTGGCCATTTGAGGGCTGGTCCAGCATTTGGACCAGTGTCAACGTGTCCTCAAACAGCTCTGGGGCCCAGACATGAAAGAGCAAGTGGGTGGAGCTGGACTCCCCTGGGCGCTCCTAAGATGACCCCCCCAGAGCAGGGGCATGGGGAAGTGGGGGCCTGGTGAAGAGAGGAGAAGTACCCTTTCCTGCAGATGCAAACCCACTGGTGCCCATGGGCTGGGAGGGTGGGGACACCAAAGACTGAAGAAGAATTCTCTACTCCTTTGTTGGACACTGAAGAATTCTCTACTCCTTTGTTGGACACTCAAGGACTCTGAGACCTGGTCACAACCTGCCTTCCCCATTCAGCCCATGATTTCCCCTCATGCATCTGCTACTCCATCAAATCATCCTCCTTGCTGACCCCGACCACCATGCTCCCAGTGGCCACACACTCTCCCCTGCTCCCCTAACACTCCCCTGCACCCACCTCAGCTCTGGTTTTAGATCTTTTCAGTCTTTAACATCTAGCTGGGATCCGCCCTCCTCCATCCAACCTTTCAAATTGCTCCTGAGATTTGCCTCTGTCCTCTGCCTCCACCCTCCGCTGGCGCCCCTCCTGAGACTCATGGGTATTCTTGTCATAACTCAAGACCCCACCCATCCCTCTGAGATGCCCCCTCCACCTGCCCTGAGGGGGTTTGTGCTACGTGAAAGGAAGGGAGAGCACGGGACTGGTGGTTAAGTGTGAGTTCAAATCCCACCTTTCCCATTGACTGGTGAGACACTCCCTGAGCCTCAGCTTCCTCGTGTGACACAGAAATGTGTAGCAACATGCAGGCCCTGAGTGCCATGGCGGGTCCCTTCTCCTGCCCCCATTGTCACTAGGGCTCTAGGGACTTCTTCAGGAAGTGGAAGAGCTCTTAGGAGTCTGGGTTGTGCACTCTGATTTCTGCATGAAAGTCATACCCTTGGGGGTCAGGTCCCGCACCGGGACTTCAGTCACCCCCTGAAAGGGAATGAGAAGAGCCCAGGTGGCCACTGAGAAGGGAGTGTGCTCTCACCACAGCATGGCACGGTGGAGGCAAGGAACCTTCGGGAATGGTGCTGAGTGCCAGGAGGGGCAGCTCCAGTGCTCAGGTGTGGCCGCTGGGACTGGAGACCCCGCATCCATGAGATACCTTGCTTTGTGCGGTCACTTGTGGAAAGCAAATACCGGGCTGTGGAGAGAGGGGGCAGGGAGGCTGTTCAGTGCCCAAGGATGGTAGAGATGCCTCTCCAGATCCTTTCCCCAGATAGGGAGGCAGGGGACTTACTGGGTAAAAGCACAGAGCCTTCTGTGGCTGCTGGCTAGGCTTTCCCACCATTACCCCACCTTTCCTGAGCCGACCTACCAGGGGGCAGAAAGCTCGGGGTTCACACCCATCATGCTGTGCTCCACAGCATCTCAAATCTGCCGCCGCCTCAGCCAAATGGGTTCTGTCCAAGGTGCCAGGGCATTGGGTGGAGACTGGCTGGCTACACACTGAGTGCATCTCATCCCTCCTTGGCCATGATCTGAGCTGAACTTCGCATCTGTGAAGCAGTTCACTTGGTCCTGTTGTGGTCGTTGTGGGACCAGGCCAGACTGGAGAGGTGGAGGGGACCAGCATGGGAGCGTAAGCTCTTTCTTGGGGCACACTGGGTGTTGCCACCCACTGGGACTCTTCCCTGCTGGGTGCACACCATGTCCTTCTGAGCCCAGAGCAGAGAGTGGGCACTGCAAGCCTCACTGATGGACCCCCATTCACTCCAGTTCCTTCTTTTTTCTTATCTGCAAACTAAACACATCTACCATCTGTCAGCCTGGAGAGACGGAGGTCAAAGTTTGCACACACGATGCATTTCAGCCTGAATAAACAAGGTCTTTTTTTTTTTCTTTCTTGGTCCCCTGTCATTCCCAGAATCAATCCAGCAGTTCTCAGCCTGGGCTACCTCCCGGCCCCAGATGTACTCTGGGACAAGGACAGCAACACACCTGGGCTGGTTGAGTGGGGGGGAAGGAAGAGGAGGGGGTCTCTCTATGGCCCGGGAGGGAGGTGCCTGCACTTGTTCAGGGAGGGAGGGCAGAGCAGGTGGCAGCCCCCCCATCCCCCAACCTGGCCCCTCCCTGGCCCTGATTGCTCTCCCCAGGGGGTCTTGGAATTAGAGGTTCCTTCCAGTGAGGCTGATTGACTTGGACACACACAGGCACCCTCTTCCTCCTACCGCGATGAGGCTCCTAGAAAATGCACTCCCTCCCTGGACCTCAGTGGGCTCCAAGCCCTGCAGCTTCCTTCTGTCTCCTCTACCTCCTCCTCCCCCTTCCCCAATGCTAATGGAGAGCAGGTCCCTGGGTAGGGGCCAATTTATCTTCTCACTTCTATCTCCCATCACTTCCTAGGCCTGCAGACAGGCTGGTTCTCACTGAAACCATACTGGCCCAAACCCCAGGGGTTGAAGCTTACAGAAAATAAGCTCCCATTTAAATGCCTGTTAAGGGGCCAAGGTGAGAACAGCAAGGGGAAGAAGCAAGCAGTGTGGGCTCAAAACCTGCTCTCCTTGACATCAGATCTGACCCAGGGACTGGGTGTATACAGACACCTGCCTAAAAAGCCCCCTGTGATAAGAGTGAGGTGGCAGACAGTGGCTGTTGGGGGTGAACTGGTTTTCCATGTCCTGGGAGGGACAAATCCCTGGGGGACCCGGCAGATGCACCCCCACCCCTGAATGAGCTGCTTCTTCCCGGCAGCACTCCCAGCCCTCCCAGGCGCTGCTTCACCAGCCTTGAGAGGTCACGCAGCCGAGGGCATGACCACCCCCAGGGCCCCACCTCCCCTCCTCATCCAGCACCTGAGCAATGTCCCTCAAGCCTTGGAGTCTTGGATGTGTCCTCGGCAGAATGAGGAGGTGAACCCTTGCCGCACTGCAGTTCAGTGGGAGAGAGAAATGCATCTGAGGGCTGTTTCCTAAACCAACAAGAGCTGTAAAATCACAATAAATAACGCGGGCACTCCCTGCCCCGCCACAGAACAGAGGGTCACCTGCAGAGTCTGTGGCTCCGTCGAAAAGGCAGAACAGACTCTGACCCCTCTTCCAGCTCCACTAACCAGTGGCGGCGCCCTTGAACTGTTCCGTGCTAAGAACCTGGCATTTGGGTCTGATGTCAGTCATGAGGATTCCGGGTCTGCTAGGGCACAGTCAAGGCCGCCCCTCTTCGGGAGCCCACAGAGCCATGTCTGGCACCTCCAGGCAGGGGCCGGTAAGCACGGAACAGTAGAAGCCAGTGCCGGCCGTCCAGGGCCCTGGGCCTGCGGCCCCCACGGTAGCTCCCAGGCAGCCTGAGCCTCTGAGGCTCTGCAGACCCCGTGGCAGGCCGTGCACCCGGACCAAAGGGACCCTGGCGCTTACAGTCAGCTATTCTGTGGGTTTATTAAACTGCCTCCTGTTGGCTTTCTGGAGAGCCCAATAGAGATGTGACGGACCCTACTGCACACCAGCAGATGCACCCCGCCATGGGCCAAGGGGTCAGGAGGGAACGTGCACGTCTGCGTCCAAAGCAACCAAAGGCCGAGCCTTCCCACACCACGATCAGGGCCACGGTGGGGAGCGTGCAGGCCCTATCATGAGCCCTTGTCAGCTGCCCTGCCAGTTCACATTGTGTTGGGAAGGCCCTTGGCTCGCCGAGCCTGGACGTCTACACCTGAAGATCGGGATAAGCACACGACCCTACAATACTGCTGAGGGACTCAGATGAGCTGGCAGCGAGACCCGTCCAGGGGATTGTCTGCATCTGTCTGCCATTCAGCCACACTGTGCTTGTTGCCACACCCAGGACCCACAGGCTAACTGTGGCATCTCAAGAGGTGGCTTGGTGCTTGGCCGCTGGGAAAGGTTGCCTGTCCTCATACGTTGAGGCTTTAATTTCCCTTCCGACTTCAAGATCTTTGCCGGGTCTAGTGGACTCTGTCTACCGAGGTTGCGTGAGACAGTCATCCAGCCAAGACTACCATCCCTGCCCGGTGGTGTATCAGAGAGGACAGGTGTTGCAAAGGCTCTGGGACAAAATGCAGCCGACAACTGCCCAAACCAGTGGCGTGGTTGGACCAGGTACAAACTGAGGCCATCAGTCTCTGTTGACAACGGCCTGGGTGTGCGGAGACCCTCACCCCATCCGGCCAAGACAGTACAATGTGCTTTTCTTGGCGTGCTCTGGGCAGGGGTGCCTGACTCCTGCTGAGTTATGAGCGCTCAGGGTTTGGGCTTCCTGCTCAAAACCTCAACTCCAGTCAACCGGTAGACAGAATTATACCCACGCTGACCTGCTGAAGAAGCCGCAGAAGTAAATACTGCCTCGGGCCAGAGCCGCTGCCGGGATCTCAGCCGCTTTGTTGAAAGCTGGGGAGGCAGGGGCCATATATCACGGCCGCCCGCCTCTGTTTACAACCGGGTAATGCCTTTTATGACCGCCTCTCTCTATCCTGAATATTTGTTTTATTGCCCCTGTAGGGAGATTTTTCCATTTGGCAAAAATCTTCAGGTGGTTTTAGTCATGTTAACAACTGGTCATTAAATACAGAGGAGTAAACAGAGAAATAAAGGTTTGTTTCTTTGCTATTTTTTCTTTCATTTTTTTAATAACTTATGGAAGAAAATTATGAAATGAACAATTGGGGGATGGTGAGGAGTGTTCGCATGCTGCTCTCAGCTCCTTCCTGGGTGGGCATTCCCCAGGAAGCCCTCCCTGCCTTTCAGAGAGGTCATTCCTTCAGCAAGGGGAATGCAAAGGTTTCAATCTGTTGCCAGGTGAGGGCTTGCTCTGTGATCTTTGGATTTGGGGCCCTTGATGCTTGATTATTCTTCCCCTGTGGCCCAGGAAGCAGGAGGCACATCTGTTTCTGGCAGAAAAGGCATCTCAGGGCTAGAGCACCTGGAGAGGGTTGGTGGGGAGTGGTTGAAGGGGAGAGCCAGGCGGAGGGGTGGGTGGCTGGCTGCTAGATGGATGGATGGATTGGCGAGTGGATGGGTGAGTAGATGGGTGGGTGGATGTTGGATAGATGGGTAGGTGGTGGAAGGGTAGATGGATGGATGGATGGATGGAATGGATGGAATGTCGGATTACAGATTTACGAAGGAGGTATATGGCACCTCTTGGTGGCACAGCCTAGGGCTCTGAGCAAAACTTGGGTACTCTACAGAGAAAAAGGGAACATCAATGATCAATCAACCTGCCTGCAAACATAGAAACTTTATACTGGGAACCTAAGAAGCGAAAGAATGCTAGAAGCTGGAAGCCAATGAGACTTCATGGATGAAGCCCAAACTCCCAGTAGGCATCCTGGATTTGCTTTGTTTTTTGTTTTTTGTTTTGTTTTTTTAAAAAAAAACACCACCTAATTTACAAATTCTTTGTTTGATAAATTACCCCTAAACAAAACCTGCCTTTCAACCTCCCCAGTCTGCTTCTGAGCAGTGGGGTGGGAGGATGGGTACCATAAAGGTGCTGGGCCCTTCTCCCCAGCTGAGTCCATCCCCCACTTACCTCCCCTGGGCCAGGCAGCCGGTGGGGCCTGCCTTTGCACTTGGCCTTGAAAGCCTCTCTGGGCAGCCTCCCTGTGCGGTCTTATCCAGTGCATCTGTGCTGCAGGAACTATAGACTCCCAGCCACAGGGAGGTAAGGTGGAGGAAAAAGGACAAGTCCCTCCTCTGAACAAGGAGGGCCAGTGAGATTGGAATCCTGGCTTCTCTGACCAGGGAACCAGCTGTGCAGGCAGCAGGCCCAGAGCCCCCTCCATGACCCACAGCAGTGCTTAACCTCTTTCCTTGTCTGCAGAGCCCTCCGGAGCAGGATACTGCTCATGGGAGCATCCCCCCCCCCACCCCCCCGGGACCACGGCTCCTCATCTTCCCGTATCTTCAGCCCATGCCACCTAAAACAGAAGGAAGGGTGTCAGGAGCTGGGCTTCTGCCTGGGTGGGAAGAAGAGGAGGGCTGGTGACCCTGGGGAGAAACTTGTCTCTTTTCACCTCAGGTATGAGCGGGCTGTTTCTGGAGGATCGAAGTTGAAGCAAGTATAGTATTAAAATGCTCATGGCAGACAGGAGAGAAAGGGGGAAAAAAGATCATCATTCCCATACTGCTCTAATGTACCATTTCACACCATAATAAAACTCTGTAGTAATAAAACTCAAGAAATCCCCTCACTGAGAAAGTGGGTGATTCCAGAACTTGCCTTCCCAATACCCTTCCCTCCCTCTGTCCACATGTTCTGAAGGCCCAGGGAGAAAGCCCACAAAGAGGGCCTCCTTTGTGTTGTGAAGAGTGTAGACTCTCGAGTAAGGTTACCAGGCTCAGCAAATAAAAATCCTGGACACCTAGTTAAACTTGAATTTCAGATGAACAACGGATGATTCTTTTTAGTATAAGTATGTCTTGTGCAATATTTGGAACATATATGCCAAAAAAAAAAAAAAAAAAGACTCATTGCTTATCTGAAATTTAAATTTAACTGGGTTTTCTGCATTTTGTGTGGCAAATCTGCTCTTCTATCCTTCACCAGGAGCAGTCCTACTCCAGAGCCAGGCTAAGATGATTTAAATCCTGGCTCTGCCAAAGAGCAGCTGTGTGATCTTAGCTCCCAAATCTGGGGCATGGGGTGAACACTGAACCCACCTCAAAGGCAGGTGTGAGGATAGAAGAAGTTGAAAGTGCACGACACTAAGTAACTCACGTGTAAATGTTATTTATCCTTAAAGGGCTCACACTTCCCATCACCCAAGGGTTTGTGGTAGAAGCTGATGCACGCTCCCAATTCTAGAGACTGATGGAGCTCCAGATACTGAGGCCCGTTTACCCACAGGCAAGGGTAACAGGAGAGAGGGGGGTGGGGTTGGGAACCAGAATAAATCTGGACGGGACTGCACTGATTTTGGCGATGGGGTGCAGGCAGAAGTGAATGGGTATGTGAGAGCTAGCGTGGCTGCTGAGAGCACGGACCTGAACCCTCAGAGCCCTTGGGTGAGACTTTCCCTAGAACATTAGCTCTGCACATCCAATGTTCCTGGAGGATGTCCTAGAAAATACCACCCTTATTTTAGGAGTGTCCACGAGGGAGAGTTTTTCGACAGAAGATCTGGCTTGCTGGATTTGGACATCTACCTAGGGTAAGCCTTGCCTGCTTATGTGCCCCACAGCTAGCCAGGACCCGGCAACAGAGCCCTGCATCCACAAGCCCTGACTCAGCCTCCCTAGGCTCCTTCCCTCCAGGAGGAAATGAGAGTCTTGGAACTGGCTCCTGAGGCCAATTTGGGATCCAGTTGAGGAAAATATGGCCAGCCTCACAGATGCTAAGCCCTGGTCCTCGGTACAGGCCTCCAAGAGGCTCCCTAGATTTCTTCCGTGAAAGCGACTTACATCCCTATGCACACTCCCGTGTTGTTCCAGAATCCAGAGATGCTGGTCCAGAGAGTTGTGCCATTGCCCCCGGCCACATCTACCATGTTGGTCAAGGCCTTCAGCCACTCTGAGCTTTGGGTTTCTTGTCTTCAAAGCTGAGCTATGAGGGCTTATTCTCTGAGTTCTGTCTTTGTGAGAACAAAATGAAACAAATTCAGAGAAAGGAAGCTGAAATCCTATCATCCTGAGGGCCTTCTCTGGGCCAAGCTGCTTCACACGTGATAAATCCCAACACCAGCCTTGAGAGTTAGTAGACCTGTTCCACAGGTGACAGCATCCAGCTCTGAGGATTTGCCTTTCTCCCAGGGGCTCCTTGTTCCCAGGGTAGGATACCTACTTGTGAATCCCAATGTGAGGTGTCAAAGGTGGGACAGCAGAGGTGTGGGGGGGGTGGGGGGGTGCAGCATAGACAGCCGTCTCCTGGCTGTGTCGCTCCACGCATGCACCAAAAGTGGGGAGAAAGAAGAGTCATGGTTGGGATGGGAGAGCCATGGGTGCCCAGGGCAAGGTGGCAGGAGGTGGGATCTCCAATGTCCCCACACCCTGCCTAGGACATGAGCGCTCCTGGGTGAGCATTCTCTGGCCTCTCTTGGACGGCAAGGGTGAGAAAGATGCCATACCTCCTTTGTTTGTGATTTTGTTTTACCGCTCTGGGACCAAATGGTTTGTCTATAAAGGGGGTGGGTAGTATCAAATAATACCGAAAAAAGATTCTTTATTTAGGCAGCATTTTCAAACTTCAGATCTTTTTGTATCACTGTGTGGATTTTTGCTGCATCTCCAACCACTTATACTATTACATGCTATTAGTTTAAATCTACTTGCTTTTTAAATCATATATTTAAAAAAAATGAAATCAATCCTGAGCCATATCTGAAATGTCTGCTTTAATGTACGAGTTATACTTTTTTTCTCATTACTTTTAAAAACAAATATATAAATCTGCATTTCTCACAATTAATGTTTTCAGAATACCACCTGAAGTCATCTTGTCGGTTACACACTGGAAAACAATGATTCGGTGCAAACCTTCAACCTTGTACTGAGGTCCTTCCCTGAAAGGCCAACCATTGAACTCTGAAGGAATGAGCAACCGAGGGGCAGAGGGCCACAGGCAGGCACCTGAAGTGGGCACCTGGGGTCTAGAGACGCACCTCAACCACCAGACCCCTGCCTGCCTCCCACCTTGAAACCCGCATGACTGTGGTGTTTCTGAAGAGCAGCAACTCAGAGTGCTGAGCAAAGAGAGCCCTGGAAGATCTCACAGGGAGGGGGACCTTGCTTTGGGCCTTGATGGGGAACCGAGTTTCCTGGCAGAGAAAGACATGTGGAGCCTTTTAAGTAGAGACCATGGCACAAGCAGAGGACAGAGGAGAAAGGGTGGTGGGCTCTGCCATCCAGAATTTGGGAGGCACCCCTATGGCTGAACACAGAGCTCAGGCTAAAAGGCATAGTCTAGTAGCCCATGGCCCCCAGGAGTGTCGGCCAGTACCGTTTTAAATTTAGATAGCTTGCCAACTGAAAAACTGTGGAGATTTTACCTAAAATGCAGATTCCTGGAGTCCCTGTTTAAAATCTTAACTCATTCCCCTTCCCTCTGCTCCATTTTCCCATAGCACCTAAGAACCTTCTATAGATTATATGTTTAATTACTTACGTTTTCTGCCATTTTCCTTCCCCCTCCTTCTCCCCCCTCCCATGTAAATTCCAGGACAGGAGGTTTGGGGTTTTCTTTTTCTTTTTTTTGCTTCCTTTACTAAAGTACTTCAAACAATTCGCCAGTGTCTGGCACATAGTGGATGCTCAGTAAGTATTTTAATAAATGAATGGAAGAAGCAGGGGGCTCTGATGTGTCCCACACTCATATCTATCCTGGGGTGGCAGGGCCCAGCCAGGCAGGAAGCCTCGGTTCTCCTTTGCCCCAGCCCACGCGGGACAAAGGGACTCCCTCAGCTGCGGGGACAAAACCCGATTTGAGGTAAAGAAGAAGCAAGTGAGAGACTGGCATTTGCTTTAGCAGGATTTGCAGGAAAGGCTTCACGCGGCTTCCGCCGGGGTCTGGGTTCCAGCTCCAAGTCTCGCCAACTCCCGGCTTCTTGATTTACCGCGGAGCACCGCAGCTTTACCAGGCTGCGTTGGGATCAGGGGAGGGCCTGTGCCTTGGTCCACCCAGACCCCGGGGGCGGGATGGGGGGGAGACTTTGCCACCAGAGGGCGCCCGAGCTCAGTCGGCGAGCTCTTTCTCGTCTGTGGCTGACCAAGGCTCACTAGTTCCGCGATTACCCACCCCGCTCTCCCGAAAAGAGGTGGGGCCTGAGGAATGCCCGGGGACTGTAGTCCCCACTGGATTGTTAACTTCTTTAACGGCAGGGACCAAGCCGGTGCATTTCCCGGCTTTACGCCCAGTGCCCAGAAGTGAGCTCGGCCTGGAGTGAATGAATGAATAGATGAAGTTCACAGGGCATGTAATTGGGCGTGAAAATAGTTTTGGAAAAAAAAGACACAAAAGACACCCATCCTCACGACCTGAGTCCAGAGCTCTTGCAGCTTTCTGTTGACCGCCCCCTCCTGTGGCCCCCGGCTGGAGCTACTGAGCCCAGGCCCCGAGGGCTCTGCCCATTCCCCCTATGGTCCGGACTACCGGACTTCCCAGGTACAGAGACCTGTCCCCACCGCGCGCTCCTTGGATGGGGCCTGGTATAGAATTCACTGCACTGTCTGGTTATGCCTACTAGGGCAAGAGGAGATGGCTGGAGCACCCTGTGGTCACTAGTGAGGCCCCAAAGCGTGCTCCTCTCATCCCTGCGCCTCCTGGGCCGCCTGCCTGCACCCCTCCCTGCTAGGCTGGGGCCGTCTCCGGGTGTCCAGGTTGGGGCAGGGCCTGCCAAGAGTTCAGACACCGCCCAGGGATTACTCGTTTTGTGGACCAGAAAGGCCGATGCCGGGAGTACTGTCCTGGGGCAGAAGGGAGAGGGGAAGAGGGGGGAGTTCTCTCAACACTTTGGGTCGCGCAGGGCATTCAGTGGGAGAGGGAGAAAATGCTGAAGTTTAAACAATTATTCTAGCTTCCATTTATTAAGTACTATATGCCGGACTCAATGGTGAACACTTCATGGCGGAGAAAGGAGTCTCAATCATTTCCCCCAGTTACACTCGGCTGGTGGGACCTGTGGTCAGCCCATTTCACAGTTGAGAGCACAGAGGCACAGCGAGCCAAGTACATTCACGCTTACTTAGAGTTCAGGTTAAATTCACCGAGCCGCAGAGCGGACTGATTTTGTTTCCTCTCGGCGACACAGCACTCTATTTTAGAGTCGCAGTTTTACAGGTGAGAAAACTGAGGCTTGGCTACTAAGTGATAGCGTTGGCTTGGGATGGCATTCGCTCCTTCTGCAAAGACTGGTCTCCTTCCCTTAGGCGGAGCCTGCGGGGCCACAGCGCAGCGAGCCCGGGGCCGGTGGCCACCTCCAGGTTCTAAGACTCCAGAAACGCGACGCTCTTAGCTACCTCGGGCCTCGCCGGCACACATCGACTTGTTTATCATTGGTCCTCATTCAGGTCCCGCCCCTGGACTCCATCTGTCCACCTGCTAAGTGGGCACGATAACTAGCCTTTAGCCCAGGCTCACCGCGCGGCTGGGTTCCCTCGCTGCAAGTCGAGCCTGACCGGAGCAGGGGGCCCCGCGCAACCGGAGAAGGTCAGAGGCCGGAGCGCACCGCAGCCGCCGGAGCACCCCGGGCGCGGAGGGGACGGGGAGGGGACAGGAGGGGCGGCCGTGTGGGAGGGGGACGCGCGCCCGAGCCCCCCGCCGCCGCCGGGCTGCCGCTCCAGGCCCGCCCCTCGCCCGCGCGCCCCGCCCCGCCCCGCCCCGCTCTCGCCTCTAAAGTGCCAGGCGCGCGCCTCCCGCCGCCGCACTTTCACTCTCCGCCACCGCGTGCGCTCCGCGTCCCTCCTGAGTCCGCCAGCCGCCCGCCGGTGCCATGAATGCCAAGGTCGTCGTCGTGCTGGCCATCGTGCTGGTTGCGCTGTGCCTCAGCGACGGTGAGTGCGCTCGGCGGCGGAGGCGTGGGCGCCGGGCTCCGTGCGGGGCCGCGGCTCCTCTGCCCGCGCTGTCCCGAGCGAACCCAGTTCGCGCCGCTTCGCACAGGGGAGGTCGAGGCAGCCCCCTTCGCGGGGCGCGCTCCCTCGGGGTGCGGCGCTGGAAGCCCCAGGCGTAGCAGCCACCACCCGCGCTGAAGCTTCGCGCTCCGCAGCGGGGCTCGGGTCCGGGACGGTGGGCGGCCGCCAGACTCGAGCGGCAGGCAGCACAGGGTCGGGCAGGATCCCTGGGCAGGAGCGCTCCAGGAGCGCCGGGGAGTAGAGCGGAGCCGAGAGCCGCGGGGCCCGGGGGGTGGCGCGCCCACCGTCTCCCAGCCCGTGCCCCCCAGCGCGCGGCTCGGTTTCTCCGCGCGCACGGACTCCGAGGCCCCGCTGCGCCGGGTGCGGGAGATGCGTGTGCGAGAGAGCGCTTCGCCAAAGCCTGTCTCGCATCGCGACGCGCGCGTGGCGGCGGCGCGGTCGGGGGCTGCTGCGCGGCGTCCCCTCCGGGCGAGGCTGGCCCTCTCTCCGCACCCACCCTAGCGAGGCTCCGAGGGCGAGCCAAACCGAGCAGCTGTCGGGTCTGCGCCCCCCGCCCGGCCGCGCTTCTGCACAGCTCCGCGGGCCGCAGCGCCGCGGCGAACCCGGGCGCGCGTCCAGCCTGCTTCCCGGCCTCTTCCCGGGGCCACCGAAGAGAGGCCCAGGGGCCGCCAGGGTCGCTCATGCCCCTCCCCGGTCCCCCAAACACACCTGCAGGCTGGCGCCTTTGTCACCGGCCAAGCCATCGCTCTTACCTCAGAAGGAGCGCTGCCGCAGAGTTCAATCGCCAAGGCCTTAGGCCACTGGGAGAGGTGGTGTCCTGTTTCACTGCGAGAGGGAGAGCGCTTTTTTTTTCTTTTGAAGCTTGAGAGAAACCTCGCTGACCTGTCACAGGACACCACTGCTGCAAACCAAAATAAACTGTTGTCTTTAAACACACAAAACAAGCCATGTTCGCCAGGCCACGCTGTCCTTTCTTGGCTGCGAAGTTGCCAACAAACCCTGCGAAGGGCTGAAGGACACTCGGAGCGCTCTTGGGGCAGCCACGGTCCAAGCAGGGCCTGAGTCCCCACAGCCCTAGGCTGGGTTCCAGCCGCCGACCCTCCTCTGCATCCTGGCAGGCGGTGGACTGGAAGTCAGTGTGGGTGAGGTGACCATGCATGTGTCTGGGCCAGGCAGCAGGGCCAGGACTACCAGGGGCTCACCGCTGACTGCCTGGGGAGTGTTTTTTAAAAGTGTAGCAACTGAAGGGGCACCTGGGTGGCTTCTTGGTTGAGCGTCTCAGGTTTTGATCTCAGGGTTGTGAGTTCGAGACCGAAGTGTGTGTGTCTGTGTGTGGGGGGGAATGTAGCAAGTTGCTTGGCAGAGCTGCAGAGGGACTGGATGGAAGGCAATTTGGATTTTACTGCCTAGCCGAAAAAGTATGCGAAGCTGAGTCTCCACGCTGACCCCCTAGGTCATGGGAGACACTCTGGTTTGAGCATTAACAATTCAGTGTCTGGTGAGAGTGGAGTGGTCATCATGCACCTCTCTAGGGAGATGGTGCTGCCGCCCCTTCCCTGGGGAGCTGCAGAAAGTATGGGAATGTGGGCACCCACCCAGGTCATTGAATCCTAGGCATGGTTGACCAAGAAGGAGCACAGAGGGAGTAACGGTCTCATTAACAGACTCATCCTGATCCTGGGAAGGGTTGGTTGCTTGCCTCTTTGAGTTGCCCTCTTGGTAGCCAAGTGGCCAGGACAGGGTCCTGGGCTCGAGGCCGGTCTGCTTCTCCTTGCATTCATAGGCTGGAATGTACTCTTTGACCTTCTGGAGCCTGTGTGTCCATACTGAGTTCCAGAGCTGCCCTTGGAGACACCCTTGTTCAGGGTCAGGATCAGGCTGCTGCCCTCCCTCCACTGGCTGACCTCAGCCAAGCAGCGGGGCCCCTGGATGCCCTGGGCTTTCAGGGGTTAAATCCAGGGTGGGCTCCATTCTGAGGCCAGGTTGGAGAGACTGGCCAGGGCTCCTGTTCCTGCGTTAGAGTGGAAGGTTCTCTTGGAACTGCTCTTGAACAGAGCCAAGTTCACCAGCTCCCAACCCAGTAACATCTAGGCCAATCAGAGTCACCTCCAAACCAGCTGGGAAAGTTAGTAATATTGACAAAAAGCTGGAGGAGAGGACACAGATGGACACAGCAATGCGTCCTCTTGGTAAGAGCCCTTGGTGCTCTGTCACTTTAAAAAACCTGTTGAAAGTCCCCACTTGCCAGTCAGGCAACTGGGTCCTGGGAGCAGGAATAAGAATTGCCTTTGAAGGAAATGGATAATCCCAGGGGGTGGAGGGGGAAAAGAAGAGAAAAGAAAGCCTGTGTTTTGAGCTCAGAATCAGCTCTGATTTCTGGCCTGATCTCCACTACTGGCTTAGCGGAGCCAGACTAGCTTGCTGACCCCCGACCCGGGAGAGCAGCAGCCCCCACCGGCTGAAGCACTCGCCCTGTGTACCTTTCAGCTTGCTGAGACCCTTCCTGTGTCACCGCCCAAGCCCAATTCTCCAGTCCCCGCTCAGCTCAGGAGGACCCAGGAGAATTCCAGGGAGAATGGAGGCGGGACACTCAGAGGGGAGACTTTTGGCTTCTGCTTTTCCTTTACCCTGATCACCCAGCCCCCAGCCCCCAGCCCTGGGGTCCCTTTCCCAGGCGATCTGGTTACAGGGCGGTAAGGGCAGGGCAGTAGTAGCTTCCCCTGCAGGGACTGGGTGCCCTGGCTGAAGGCCAGCCCAGCAGAGACTTTCTGGAGTCAGGTATACAGCGAAGGCTGCTCCGGGTGCTCTCCAGTACCCTGAGTCTGAGCACCCTGAAGCCAGGCTTTCTCCTTACCGGTTTTTAGGGAACCACGTTTGATCCTAAGGGGCCAGGTGGTCTGCTTTTTCCCTGACTTGGTGGCTAAATAGGCTGCTGTTTGCAGACCCTGCCATCTCTCAACTGAACGCAGCCTTTAGGAGAATGAAGTCCCTTACTTACAAGGTTTCCTGCAGCTTCCCCAGCTCTCTCGCCCCAAAGTGCAGAACTTCAGGACCAGCAGGAGGCCTCTGGGAGCTCTGTAAACAGGCAGACTTTTTTTTTTTTTTAATCTCTGGACTGAATATTCTCAGACATACATTTAATCCCTGATGAAAGGATCCACAAATTCAAATAATTTGGGGTATTAAGAAGGGCTTGGATAAAATCTGCCCAAAAGAAAAAAAGAACCCACAAAGATCCCAGCCCCCGAAGGCTTGCAAGTCTAGACTTAGAGGGTGAGTGGTGGGTTCCGCAGGAGCCCTTCGCTTATTTAAACTAATGAGTGTCAATTATGGCATTTTGCAAATTGGTGAATTGGCAAACAAAGAGGTAATATAACCCAGGAGGCTGTAGCATCTCTGCACAATGAAAGCCACATTTGACTCCAGCCCTGATAATCTCCCTGCCTTCAGGGGAGTGCTGGGGAGAAGGTGGGCCCTAGGCCTGCCCTCCAAGGGCTCCCAGGTAGGAAGCCTGCCAGGATTCTTTTGTGGTTGCCTGGGCTTAAGGTGAATGTGAGGGGAGAGGGTTGCAGGAGGGGGAAGGGGGGAGGGGGCAGCATTCCCCTGGGGAACTACAGTGGCTCCTGGGACAAGGGAGAGCCTGGAGCCTCCTGCTTCCCCCTCCTCCTTCCCTGAGTAAGGAGGGCTTTCTTAGTTGGCCCTGGAGGAGTTTATTTTGCAGAGATTAACTGGGAACCCCAGTACCTTGGACTGAAACAATTCTCTCCTGGGATTAGTATATTTTATCTTAAAATGCCTGAGCAAGGGGCCGTTTCTTTTAATTCCCCAGTCTCCTAGGGTCCAGCTCTCTACAGCTCCATTTGCCCTCTGGCCCTATGGAAGCTGGGCCTACCCCCAGAGCTCACTGTGCTGCCCAAGAGCTCTTAGCAAGGATGCCCCCGTGACTCGTCCCATGGCTCTTGATCCTAAACATCATTCCACCACCTTAACCCTCAGCCATGGACCCATACACACATGTATCCCCAAGGTCCAGCAGGATCGTAACAAACTGCCCTGTTTTCACTACCTCTTCTAGGGAAACCGGTCAGCCTGAGCTACAGATGTCCTTGCCGATTCTTCGAGAGCCACATTGCCAGAGCCAACGTCAAGCATCTCAAAATCCTCAACACTCCGAACTGTGCCCTTCAGATCGTGTAAGTCTGAACATCATTTTCAGGAGTGTTGCATCTTAGTGGGTATAGTAGCCCCTAACGCAAAACTTGTAAAAGCTAGAGAATTGACCCATGCTGAGCGGCCAGCCTTGAAGTTGGCATAATTAGAGGCAGCTGTGATTACCAGGAGGCCTTTGCGTAAGCTACCAGGCAGGAGTTTCAAAAGACACTCTTCCCTTGGCGCCCTGCTGTGCTCCTGGTTCTTGCCTCCTTTTTTTTTTTTTTTCTTTCCCAAATTTCCTCCTTTAGCATAGTAGATGACAGTACAGTGGGATGCCTCCAGACCAGAGAAGCAAGGAGTTTCTGCTGAAGTCCCATAAATTAGACAGCTCTCTGCCGATCACGGTGGTCTGTCCTGCCAGGTTCCAGGTTTCAGTGTTCTAAATCCATCCTCATCACATAGCGGAATCTCACAAGACCCCAGTTCAGGTTAAGTGGTCTTTAACCGTTGGGTAAAACTCAAACTTTTCAGCTCACTTAACTGCTTTTTCTCAAACACAACACATGAATTTTTGTTCTTGCTGGTGTTGATGGCAACTGCTGATGTTTGATGTCATTTGTGTGGGAAAGGAGACAAATGAAAATTACACCTAGAGAACACATGAAAACCTCTCGCCCGGGGTGCAGGAGGCTGGGTGAGGTTCAGCAAGAGAGCCTCGCACAGCTGCTCATTGCTTGGCCCCCGTGAGCTCGAATGCACCGTGCTTGCACCCAGCGAGTGTGGTTATGTGTATAGACGCAGGGGTGCTGAGGCTCAGGGTCTCTTACGAGGAGCTCACCTCCTGAGAAGTTCCAGTGCTGAGAATGGGGTGGGGACACAGCAGTGGGAAGGCAGGCTGCAACTTCCTGAAGCCTTTGCACCCCAACACCAACTATTTTAAGTTCGATTTTGTCTTCTTTTTGCCAGCCTTAGCTGTCTTGAATGTGTTTGTCATTTAAAGGGTGTTTTAGGCCACTGGAAGATGAATGTTTTTTCACTGACTTTGCTTACAATAAAATACTCTCTCTCCTTTGAGAAGTATTTTATCAGATACTGAATTTAGCTCCATAGACCTGCTCTGCAGTTCAGATTACGCCGGTGCACATGCTAAGAATGCACCTTGAAGTGAAAGAAGCCGGATATAATTTGCAGGTCTGGGCAGACACAGAATCACACCCTTCCTCTGCGCATGTCATTCACTTCACAGGCAGGCTGCATGATTCCCCTGGGTGTCCCCAAGCCACTATGCTGGCCTGAGTTGTCCTCACACACCCATGAGTGGCTGGGCAGGGGAGTCCTCAGGCTGCTTGAGGTTACTGGTACCCAGGGCTTGATGGAGGGGGACCCGGAGATAAGTCCAGTCTGCCCCCAGGAGGTGTCGGGTGAGGAGGTGTGAGTGGAGCTGAGTAGCGGGAGGAAAGTGCCCTGTGATTTTTTAAAAAACAAATGCAACCATGGAGCATTCAGTGAACCTGTAAAATCTCTCTGGAAATCACTTTCTGGCAAATTACCTGCACTGTCCCTCCCCCACTGTCCTGTCACCCCCCCACCCACACTGTCCCTCCCTCACTGTCCTGTCACCCTCCCCCGCACTGTCCCTCCTTCACTATCCTGTCACCTCCCACCCGCATTGTCCCTCCCCCACTGTCCTGTCACCCTCCCCCGCACTGTCCCTCCCTCACTGTCCTGTCACCCCCCACCCACACTGTCCCTCCCTCACTGTCCTGTCACCCCCACCCGCACTGTCCCTCCCTCATACCCTGTGGCCTCTCTTCCCCAGACTATTGCAGTACCTCTTTTCAAATCTCCTACTTCCAGGCTCACTCTTAAGTCTGTCTCCCATGTACTTTCAAGATGATCTATCCAAATAAAAATCTGCCTTTGTCCCTCTCCAGCGTAAGTACCCATAATCTTGCAGAGAAAGTCCCGCTCTTTTGCCCTAACATCTGGCCACCTGCCTCTCCGGCAGCCCATCTTCCTGCACATCCTCCGTGCACTTACCCCCTTTGATGCCCTTGCTCTTGCTTTTCCCTCCCCCCCTATTCCACTTGCCCAGCTCCTCCGCATCCTTCAAAGGCCAACTCAGATGTTCCCTGGCGTGCGCTGTCCCCGGACTCCACTGTGAAGACACGTTCCACCTTCCCTTATCTCTGCGGTATGACTTGGCCCACTGCTAGGGACGTGTTTCCCCACCTTGAGTTCCTCCTGACCCTGAGCCTGCCACGTGGGGCCCTGGTGCTCGTGAGGGCCCTGACGTGGGTGTCTGATGAGCCAGGGTCCAGATCACGACAACGCCTCCTTCCATTCAGCGGCACACTGTGGTCTCTTCTCTTTTGGCAGGGCAAGGCTGAAGAACAACAATAGACAAGTGTGCATTGACCCGAAATTGAAGTGGATTCAGGAATACCTGGAGAAAGCTTTAAACAAGTAAGCACAACAGCCAAAAAGGACTTTCCGCTAGATCCACTTGAGGAAAGCTAACATCGTATGGCAGATGGAAGGGCGAGGTGTGGGGGAGGATGGCCTGGATGGGGAGGACCAGGTGTGCCTTGGGGGGGGGTAGTGCACTGACCTGGGAACGGGCTTGAGGTTTGCCCAGCATGTAGACATCCGCATTTATAGTGTCTGGTACGATCCTGCAGCTTTTATTCCCCTGTGCCCCAGACCCTTGTGCATTGGCTGTTTTATAGCTGGGGTTTTTCTAAGAAATCATGTTGTCGCAACAGCATTTCCCATTGTCAGCTCTCTCCCGATCATCGCAATCCTCATCATTCCCATTATCTTTTTTTTAAATCAGTGATTACTTCAAGATCTGTATTTGGTTTGCTTTGGAACTTTTCTTCCTTGCCCCCGGGGCATCTGGGCACAGTCAGGTGATGGCCAAGCATGGAGCTTAGAAGGAAGTCTCCTTCCTCCAGACTCAGCAGGCTTGGAGGAAGGCTATGGGTGGCCTCTGTAAGGAGTGCCCCTCCGGGAATGACACCCCCCCCAGGTGACTCAGATACTGGCCAGCGCTAGGCAGCGGCCGCCGCCCCCACCTCCTTTCTCCAGCTCAGGGGTTGGATCTTTAGGCTCCACGTAGAAGCTACTGTCACTGGGGACTGTGCTCAGAGACCCCCTCCCGGCCACTCCCAGGCCTCTCCGTGCCACATGAATAGCATGCTTTCCTCTTGCTTCTGCTTCTCATTTCTGTACATGCTCCGTGGGGAGGAGGGTGATTGCCAGAGCACTGCCCTGCAGCCCCCTCCTCCCTTTGCCCTCCCCTCCTGCTCAGGCCCTCTGTGAGAATCTTCTCTGGCCTTCTCCAGAATGGGGCTGGCCCTCTCCTGGGGTGGGGGGCCGGGGGTGGAAGATCATGTCTCCGCCTTCCCTCGAAAGGCCGGTCTTTGCAGAATCAAATGCAGTTTTCCATCTGAGAACTTGTTTTGAGGAATTCGGTTTCTGTGATTGCCTCTGAGGCTCATATAGGCCACGGAGGCTCTAGAAACTCTGAGGTCTCTGAAATCAGAAGTGAACAAAATAAATGAATAAATGAGCCTCTTGCCACGAACCCCTCCTCCTGAAACCACAGCAGGGTTTCAGTTTCCAATCAGAAACGTTGGCAAGGTGACATTTCCATGCATAAATGTGATCCACAGATGGGCCTGGTGGTATTTGTAACTTTTTGCAAGGCATTTTTTTATATATTTTTTGTGCACATTTTTTTTATGTTTCTTTAGAAAACAAATGTATTTCAGAATATATTTATAGTCGAACAATTCATATATTTGAAGTGGAGCCATATGAATGTCAGTAGGTTACATTTCTCTATTATCTTGAACTACTGGCAATTTGTAAAGAAATATATATGATCTATAAATGTGATTACAGCTTTTTAATGTTAGCCACAGTGTATTTTTTCACTTGTACTAAAATTGTATCAAATGTGACATTATATGCACTAGCAATAAAATGCTAATTGTTTCATGGTATCAACCTCCTACTGTACGTGGGAATTTATTTACCGGAAGTAAAATCTATCAGCTGTTAGACATGGGGCTCAGATACATTTGTCGAGTTGATGAAGGTAAGGTGGCCTGCTGGTCAGGTGCCTTAGATCCCTCCTGCCAACTTCGCTTGTGAGCGTAGGCCTTGCTCAGGAGCAGATTAGAGCTGCCACTCAAGTTTTTGTGCCTTTTTTTTTGTTAACCCAATGGAAACCGCAGTGCTAGTTTTCTGAAGAATAATATTTGACTCACTAATTCCTCTTCTCCTTCCTCCTCTTCCTTGGTTCTCCTAACATCCCCACGTAATCTCCAGAGACTCAACTCTCATAATATCCAGCTTTCACATTTACCCATGTAAAAATCCCGTAATCCCAGGCCATGGTTAATAGCAAGCTTTCATGGGAACAGGTGGCCTTACCCCATAAATCATTAAATACCATTCAGCTTGAATCATTTTAATGTGACAATCATGAGCCAGTTGCTCTAATCAAATTCTGCTAACCAGCTCTCTCCCTTGCTCTCCAGAACAATCCCAGTCATTCCCAAGGGGTGTCCCCAGGCATCCAGAAAGGAGAAGGTGGGATCAGGCCCGCCTTCTTTCTCCTCTCCTGGATGGCTGCCTGAATGCAACGCATGATTCGATTTGAAATGGAGGTATTTTTTTGTAGCTACAGCAGAGTTCAGCTCTGCGCTGAGAAGGAAGGAAGCCAGAGGAGGTGGGATTGAGGTGAGTTAGAAGGCCAAGTCCAGCCTGGCCCAGAGCGTGACTTCATACCCTTTCAGATGTGAATGCCCTTCAGGGTTGGAAGCCTCAGGCGATAGCTGGAGCCAGGGCCAGGCTGATACCTTGGCCCATGGCTGTAACCAGTTCCCAGATGTTCTGGAAGGCCAGCTAACATTTTTCATTGAATTGGGGAAAATGTCTGATTTATTTTAATGAAGTACTGATGGACGGTGCTTTGCCCAGGGGCCTCCAGGCCTAAGACTGAAGACAAAGTTAAACAGACACCCAGGGCAGTGTTAAAAAATTGTGCAGACTGAAACAGACCCCTGTGTATTTCAAGATCATTAATGGTTCTACTAATTTTATCTAAGGGGGCGCAGAGAAGAAAAAATGGGGAAAAGAGAAAAGATAGGAAAAAAGAAGCGACAGAAGAAGAGAAAGGCTGCTCAGAAAAGGAAAAACTAGTTATCTGCCACTTCGAGATGGACCGCAGTGCACGCTGCTCTTGTCTCCCCCGGCGCTTTGTAAATTTGCTCTAACCCTCCTCCAGGGCAGACCCCCCCCCCCCGCCCCGCCTTCTGCGCAGGGGCTCAGACCTCCGTGGAGGAGTAGCGTTCCCGTGGCCACACAGGCTCCTGTATTTATGTGCATTTTCAGGCCCTTCCTGGTCTGCTAAGTTATGAAGAAAGTAGTTGTGCAGAGACTGGGGCTGCGGTCTGGGACGAGGAGACTCTGCTCGGGGCTCTGGAGTGGCCCAGGTCTCGCCAGCCTTGCCCTGGGCTGCCTCGCACCCTGCCCTCCACTCCCTCTCTCAGAAGGGCTCCGGAGCCCGCCCGGCCCCACACCCTCACGATCTGCCTTCCTGCTGAGACCAGGGTGTGGCTGCCCAGCTACACAGAGCCATCGCTAGCCCAGCAGTGGGAGCCTCGGCCAGCAAGGGACATGCGCCTCCTGCCCTCCCCTTGACTGCTGCTGGTGCCGCCCGTCACTGCCTCCGTGGGGCAGCAGTGGCCATGCCTTTTGCAGGTGCTAACTGACTCTTTTTTCCCAAGTGCCTGCTGCCTGGCCCTCCACCCCTCTGCGGCCTGGGGTGGGACTTGTCCAGCAGCCCCTCGCTAGGCCCGAGGCTGTGAGAGCCGCTTTACCTCTGAGCAGGGGTGGTTTCTGCACACCCGGTGGGGAAAGTAGGTGGGAGTTCCACATTCCCAGGGAGCAGCTGTGGAAAATACTTCTCAGGGAGCCTCTGGGCCGGGCAATTCACTTTATAGATTCTTTAAACGGGTCCCCGACATGGAGGAACTGTGTGAAGGGCCTATCCCCACCCACCTTCTGCCGGGAGAGGCTCTGTGACCCTGTGCGATTAGGTTCCAGCACACAGCTGCCTCAGTCCTCACTCATGGGAAATATCTGCTTAAAGTGAACATGGTGTTCTAGAAAGTTCTAGAACTTTCCTCATACCACCCACAGATTTATGTCTTAAGATTTCTTGCCTAGTCTCTCTAATTTGGATCAGAAGGAGGGCAATCACGTGGGAGAGCAAGGCCCTGATTTCAGTAGTACTTTGAAAGAGGACACCTCGCATATCTGGACTGTTCTCCCCATCCTCCTGTCCCTCATAAACATTCACCCTGCACCCCAGGCCCTTGGTCATAATTCAGTATGTGGACCCAGAAAGATGAAGTGGTTGGAGGACAGAACAGGTGGAATCAGGAGAAGAAAATCCAAGGTCCCCGCCTGTCAGACTCCCCTGGCGCACTGGTCCCTCGTGCTTTAGTGCCCTCCTCCGTGACGGCAACCTAGAGCTCTGGGGGCATTCCTTTTCTCCACTAGAGAAGTGTCCTGCTAGGGTGCTGCAGCCAAAGACCTTTTAGTCCCCATCGCCCTCCCTTTTATCCGGCTGACTCGCAGCCTGCGCCCCTCTCACCAGCCCTGGGCTTAGCAGGCCTGCTCCTGGGCGTGCAGAAGGCACCCTCCCCGCCTCGGAAGGCACTGGGCTGTTTGCTGATCTGCCCAGGGCTGCAGTCTTCTGTGGAAGCCAGCAGCAGGCCTGGTCTGGGGGACCTGGGCTGGGGTAGTCCTCCTCTTACAAAGGCACCCCAGAGCCGGTCAGACCTGTGGCCCCATGCTCTCCATTCTTCCTGCAGCAGGATCAGCACATCCCTGTGCCTAGAGAGGGGTGGCAGGTCCATCCTGGACACCATGGAGGGCTGCTCGCCATCTAGCCATGGGGGGTCAAGCTATGGCTGCCCTGAGGTGACAGACTGCTTTCTGCAGTGCTCAGGACAGCAGAGCCTCCCACTCCTGCTGGGGGAGCTGGGGCTGCGGGGACTCAGACAGTTGGCCCAAGGTTAAGAAAAGCAAACAAGCTCAGTCCTGTGGCCCTCACTGTATCTGACAAGCCAGCGTGGTGCCCTGGAAGAGTGGAGAGCCGGCCTCCATTCTGTTGTGGGTTGAAACTAGGCAGCACTCACGCAGCTGGGCCAAGTGAATGGCACTGGGTTCCGGCGCTGCCTGGGGCCACCCCCGCCATGCTGGCCAAGAGACCCTGGGGCCAGTCGGGAGGGCAGGGGGTCCATGGAGGTGGTTGATGGTGCCAAGGCCTCGGAGGAGCAGGCAGCCTCCTCCGGGCTCGGGGTGAGACGGGGCCACGCTCGGGCGGGGGGCTGGCAGCCCTCCATGGGTGCTGGGCCCTGGCCGCCCCGCCTGCCCTATCGTGTGAGCACTGTGCCATGCTGTCTGTCCGTGTGCTCTTGTTCATCTGCTGTGCCCCGTGCTGCCCGCGCCCGTCTGTCTTCTCCACTTCCCACCTTCCACCCATCCCTCCGCTTCAGGCCCCCCCCCCCCCCCCCCCCCCCCGCTGCCTCTCACCACGCTCCCCCTTCCCAGGGCCTCGGAAGGGAGGCACAGTCGGCGATTTGGAAGTCAGGAGTTGGGAGCCCTGCCGCCGTGGGGCTCGGCGTCTCAGGCGAGCGACCTGGCCGCTGTGGGAACCCGCCTTAATGGTGTCTCCCTCTGTTCTTGTTAACAGGAGGTTCAAGATGTGAGAGGCGCAGGTGGGGTCAGACGCCTGAGGAAGCCTTACAGTAGGAGCCCGGGTCTGAAAGCAGTGTTAGCAAGAGCCCGCAGCGGCTCCCCTGCACCCAGGCAGGGTCCAGTGCATTTCCAAGGGCTTCGTTTTGCACAGTTTGCCTTACTTTCACCATTTGATTATGTAGCAAAATATATGGTGTTTATTCTTCATTTAGTTTGATTATCCAATGTCACTGGTGACAGATAGGAACTTAGACTAAGGCCGTTATTTTACTTGCTTTCTTATAATATCTTTCCCATGGAGCCCCTTGCCTGGCCAGAGGTTCCTGAGTGTTGTATCTCCCTGAGCTGTGCAGGCTGGGACCCCCGATCATCCTGTCCTAGGATGGAGAGCCACCAGGAGGTATCAGAGCCAGTCGGCCTGGGCCAAACCCTAGTGAAGGCTGCCCCGTGCAGGGGGTGGAGAAGGGTTAGGTTTAGAGGGCCAGGCAGGAGCCTCACCCTTCCCCAGAGTGAGGGCTGGGGTCTTCCCTTTCGGTGAGCATGGCAGAGCTTCCCCAAGCTGAGACAGGCAGGAGTGTGAGGCCAAGGTAGGGGGAGATGCGCCCCTCATCCTCAGCTCTTCTCTACATCCCATCACATTCTTCCCATCATTCTCTCTCTCATCCATCATCATGTGTATCCAAGACTGTCTCCATCAACCCGGAAAAAGACTCTCTCAAGACCAAAGCTTTAATTTAAACTGGGCACCAAGAAGCAAATCAAAATGTCTCGTGTTACCCGGTTCTGAAAACACTGTGCACATCTGTGTCTTGTTTGGAATATTGTCTGTTGTCCAATCCTGTGTTCTTGTTCAAAGCCAATGTCCTCGCTGTGTGCACAGTCAGCTCCTTGTATGCAAAGACTCAGTCAGGAGATGCCTTTTGACCAGGTTTCTGATTAGGGCTGTGAGCCTCTCGGGTAGGCAGCCTGGGTTTCTCCACTGATCACAAACCCAGGATGGATCCGCAGAGCCCAAGGGAATTCGGTTTGCAGCAGTGTTGACCTGGGAGATACACCCGCCCTCCATGCTCCCACAGGTGTCCATATCTCGGAACCATGGGGAGTTTTGTCTCCGTTCGCCAAGCACGTGATTCTTTTGGCAATCACGTGAAAATCAACTCTTTTTTGGTTTTTGAAAACCTGGTCCACAAAACAGTTAATCCTGGACATGAAGATTCCTTCCCAATTAAAATCGAACCTCATCTTTTTCCCCACTTGGCAATTCCATCATTTGCTACCTTGTACAGCGGCCTCTGGACCTGGCCACTAGTGTTATCTTGTGCTTCCAGAACATCCAGCAGGGCATTCCTCTTAGAAAAGGGGATGTTTGGGAAAGTAGGTTAAAACCTTAACATGTAGAGTGTTTCCCTTTACTGAGACCAGTTTGTAGACTTGCATTAAACAGTTTAAAAATCTCACTTTTTGAACAGGTGGGCACTTGAGGGGTTTTTGCTTATTGTGCTTTGTTTTACATTTTGTCTAATACTTTGCCCCTTTGGTTAAATAGCCCAGGAAAAAATTTTAAAGTAAGAAAGCGGAAAAAAAGAAGGGCAAAACTAGGAACTGTATCCATTGACAGGACACTGTAAATAACATGCAGGAAGTATATTATAGTAAAATAATCTTGAATTGTAGGTGTTTTTAGGTGTAATAATCTTTGGGTTATCAGTAACATGTTTAAAGCAATTCCATAAATATTCCTTTATATAGGATCTTCATGGTAGAAAGACAATCCATCAGCCAAACAAAAATCTGTATCTTCAAGTCAGCTATGTTATATTGAATAAAATAGAGTACAGGAAACTTTATTAATTATAAGGAATACGGAACTGGTCTCAGGACCCTCTTTTGAAATTAAACTGTCACTGCAGGTCTCCTGAACTATACGTGAAATGATCCAGTTTCCAGTGGGATGGGCATTTTCTAAGTAATCCAAGATATTTAAAACTCTGATGGAAAATTTGGAACCGTCCTCTCCTTTGGAATCCATGAACCAGAACCATTAAATCTGTTACTCCCAGAAAAACATGGCCCTAAATCTTGACTACAGTCAAATAAAGAATCATTCCTTTCTCCCCAAAAGAGGGAAAAATAGATAAGAGTAGAAACCACAGGGAAAGTTATCTGCCTAACAATTGCCCTACTTGCAATCTGCTCCTAAACAGAGACTGCCCAGCTAAAGCAAATATGCATTTAAATAGTCTATTTGCAAAGGAAAAGGCTCTCCCGATCCCCTTTTGCTTTAAAAATACAAGTCAAGTGCATCCCTTGATTAGGGGTCACCCAGCTGTTACTCCTTGTCCAGTGCTGCTCCACCTGACCTTCCCTTGGGCTCCTTGTAACCTCCAGGGTTGTCCTCCCTGGCCAGCCTTTGCATCAGGACCCAGGCAGCTGTGGGGCCGGGGTGGGGCTGGGACTCACGGAAGTGCTGTGTGTTTATATCCGAATCTGCGCCATGTGTTGTGTGTACTGTTCTTCGTCCAGCCCTGTTCAGGTGCTGAGACTCCAGCGAGGAGGCTCAGGAGGGGGACCCTCTGCGTGTGCGCCTGTCCTCCAGAGAAAGGAGGTTCAGCTTGGAGCAGAGGGCCTGAAGAGCAAAAAGTTGCAGTCCCACCCCTCTCCCCCACCCCCCGCCCCATGTGAGATCCAGATAACTTGTAAGCTTTTTCATTGGATCCGATTTGACCTTCCTTTTCTGACTGCTGCTTGATGTTATGGCCATGGGCTCCCCACGGGGAGTTTATCACCCCCACCCCTGCCCCAGGCGGTGCACCCTTCTGCGGCAGGATGAGAATTGTGGGGTCCCTGTACCCATCCTCCCTGACCCATTCCGAGGGAGCCCCATCCCTGGGAAATGCTCCCTACAAACCTGCAAGTCCCCTAAGCAGACCACTGACATGGCCAAGTTGAAAAAAAACTCCCAGGCTACTCGTGCTTCAGTAACCTCGCTGGCTTCTCAGTCTCCGGGCAGTGATGGGTTCAGTGTTGAATGTGATGAATACTGTATTTTGTGTTGTTTAAATACATCTCCCAGATAATGTGAAAATGGTCCAGGAGAAGGCAGCTTCCTGTATGCGGTGTGCTTTTTTTTTTTTTTTTTAACAAATAACAACTCCTTTTGAGAAACAGCCATTTCTACTTTGAAGTCATATCAATGAAAAGATGTATGTGCACTTACAATTTTCCTAATAAAGACATGTATTCAAATGTAGCAGCCAACAGTTTGAAATTAGTGTTGCCATTCGGAATTTTCCAAACCCGGTTTTTCTTCCTCCAACCCAGCACGGGAGGGGTCGCGTAATCCCAGCTGCACTGGTTAGTGGAAAACAGGCCATTGCAATCACGCTAATCCTAAGGAAAATTCTGGGGGCATGCTTGCCTCTCCTAGTCAACTGATCCGTAGCAGGGGGAAAGGCACTCTCTTTTCTCTGAATGTCCTTGGTTTTGCTGGAATCCCTTCTTAAAGGCAAGCCAGTCCTCTACTCCAGAAGGGATGGTTTTGTGCAAGGGCCCACATAGTTGCCTGTCAGCTGTGGGGAAGGAAGCCTCCATTTGGTACTTCCCAGGCCAGTGGAGGACAACAGCGGCTGGTCCCTGAAGGCACCATCAAGGACCCAGCACCCTGGGCGTATTTTCTGTCCTGCGCTGGGGCCTTCTGGAAACTTACTGAATCTCTCAACAGCTGCCCACCGGCACTGCCCTGGATACTTGACCAGGCGGTGAGCCTGATAGGCTTCTGTCCTCATAGAGGTCAGCCTGTCACACTTTCTTCTACATTTTTTCTGGTCCACAGTCAACCGCACTGGAAAGGAGGGGCCAGTGCAGAAGCCCCAAATGTCTGAGTCCAGATTGCTCTGTCCTCAGACCCTCTGCCCGTTGGCCCAGACATGACCACGTTACCCCTGTGCTCGGAATCTCCCAGCTCTCTATAGGGTGGCTTTGATGTGGTTGCTCAGTTGCAGATGGACTGGAGGAGGAAAGAAGTATTCGAGGAGGCCATGGCAAGAGACAGCATGGTGTCCGGGGACGAGCGTGGGTTTTGCAGAGTCGCAGAGCAGTGCTCAGATCCAGGTCTTTTCTCTGCTCCCTCCGTGACTTAAGACACACCACTTGCCCTGAGTCCCAGCCTCCGCAGCTCTAACCCAGAAGCTTAGCATCCCCAGGAGTTGGGCACACTAGACGCCGGTAGGATATGCTTCGCTCCCTCTCCACCTGCTGTTTCCTGGGGTCCACCTGCCTCTCCTGAGGCCTCAGCAGTGCTCAGATACCTGGAGCTAGAGGTGATTTTGAAAGGTGAGCAGGCGGGGAGAAGCCTCTTGTTTGGGTCTTGTAGGTTCCCTGAGCACCTTTGCGTGCTGGTCCCAGCACACGCCACCACACTTCTGGCACCAGGAACCGACACCGTCTGGGTTAAGTATCAAGTATTCAGAATGATATTGACTCTTCAGAACGATGTAGCTTCACAGGGCTACTGGTCCCCGTGCAGTTGGCCGACAGCAGCTGCACCAGGCCCTGGAGGAGGCAGTTTGGATGCTGTGGGGAGCAGGACGGCCTGCTCCCTGAGCTCATGGAGGCCGCAGTCCAAGGGACTGACTTGCAATTACATGAGCCTTTTGGTAGAGCATGGTAAATAGGACTTCAGCTAGCACTCCAAGGAGGTACCATTTAAGCTTGTGCTTGCTGCCATATTGGGACTGATAAAGGACCCAGAGGCATCCCCTAAGCACCCCCACAAAAGGCGCACAGATTCTGTTTAGGGGCTAGGCTCTCTTCCATCCTTGAACGCACCCACCAGCACCGACCCAACTTGCCTACATCACTCGTAGTGAGGTAATCATCAGCCTGTCGAGAGCTCCCCCGAGAACAAACTGGGAAAATGGAGTTCCCAGGTGGAGTCCCTCCCTAGGGCATCCCCCAAGGCACTGCACAGAGTCCTGGTGGGGATGGGGGGAGCCGTGTTCCCAGTGCCTCAAAGAGGACTCGTCACGGTGGGTGTTTAACAGACATTTGACGTGTGAGCAGGTGGTGCGGCTAGCAGCCTCCGGGCAAGCCACACCAACCCGCCCCCTCTCCCCGCGTTCCTACCTGGGCCTGGAGCTACGCTCAGATTTCAAGGAGGTTGCTCTGCTAAGTTTTCAAGAGTCAACACTCATTTTAGAGCAAATGAGTTGCAGCTACCTCTTGGCCCATGAAACCAAACAGAAACAAAGCCGAGTGCTCATTCCATACTTCCTTCTCTCCCTTTAACACGTTTCATCCTCCCCCCTCCTCACTCCGCTGATGGTCTGGCTCCTAGTCAGAAGGAAAGGCAACAATAAGAAAGGGGATTCATGAGCCCCACCTCTGGTCCACGGCCACCGCTCTCACCGGGCAGGAAGCGCCCTGCTCCCTTGCTACCCTACACCCGCCCCGGAGCCCAGCTTCTCACCTGTCCAAGGACACCTCTCCCGACTCCCCCTCTCACCTGCACCAGCAATCTTTGACTCTACATCAACACACCAACATGCTCTAATATCTCCCATAGGAAACCAAATGAAGTGAAAATAGAACCAAGCCCGACATGGGATTCTTCAGCCCTCTGTCTCCTACCACGTCCGCCCTACTCTGCTTCTCGTCACACGCAAGTCTTCACAAGAGTGGTCTATATTTCCCGTGTCCACTTTCTCTCCTCCTCTCTCTCTTCTCTTTCTTGAAAAACCCACCCCCAACTAGAATTTTGACCCTACCACTCACTCCACTAGACCTGCTCGTTGTTAAGGTTGTCAGTGAGCCGTCGGGAAATGCAATGGTCAGTTATCAATTCTCAGCTTCCTTGGGCTCCCGGCAAACTTGACAGCACTGGTCAGCCTCCTTGAAACACACTCTCTCGTTGGCTCTCAGGAGACCATTCCTGACTGCTTCTTCAGCTTCATACCTTCCCATTTTTTTTCTGTGTCCTCCTCATCCTCCAGACACCTAAACACAAGGACACCCTTAGGTCAGTCCTCGGATGCTCTGTATTCATACCAGGTGACCTCATTCACTCTCCTGGCCTTGAACACCATGCAAAGGCTGAGGAACCCAGACGGATCTCTCTCCTGGGCTCTGGGCTTGGACACCCCCTCCTCCTCTGAAAGTGATCATTTGCAAAAGGAAACTCCTCTTTTCCACATCCCTCAACCCACTCATCCCCATTTCTGTAAATAACAACTCCATTCCTTCCAGTTGCTCAGGCCAAAACCATATAGCCATCTTGGATTTATTTTATTCCCTTACAACCCTGAACTAAATCATTAACAAACCCAATTAGTTAACCTTCAAAATATACCCAGAATCCAATCACTTCTCACGGCTGCCATCTTGGTCCAGCTCCCGCCCCCCACCGTCGCCCCCGCAGTGGCCTGCCGAGCCGCCTGGTCATGCCACCCCTATTCACACCCTCCAGTTTTTAACCAGTGGAGGTTTACACCAACTGGCTCCTGCCATCTCCCTGACCTCACCACTCTCTCTGCTCCCGCCACAGAGGCTCCCTCGCCCTTGATCAGGCCAGGACTGCCCCTGGCCGGGGACTTTTGTGCTGGGTAGCCTCAGCCCAGATAGCACATGGCTCACCCCCTCCCTTCATTCAGTCTCTGTTGGCCACCACCTTGTCAGGAGAGCCTTGGCAGACTCCCCCAGCCTGCGGCCCTTCCCCGATGCGCGGCCCCCTTATCCTGCTCGGCCTCCCCCAAGGCACAGCCCCTTCTGCCAGCTACCCATGCGCTGCCCGCTTCACATGAGAAGGTTCAAACCACACGGGAAGAGAGGGGCTTGGTCTGTTTTGCTCACTTTGTGGCCGGCACCTAGAAGTATTTTTGGAATGACTGCCTGATAAATCAACAGGAGGTTAACACATTGGAGTCTTTCTTCACACATCTCTGAAATGAAGATAGCAGGACTTACCTCACAAGGTCACGTGTTCATTCCCACACTCAAGGGCACACTGTGAAGTCATCATTTAGCACCAAATTCACCTCACGCCACTGTGCACATATCGGCTGGTCATACACACACACACCTTGCCTCATATCTAGCATCCCCCATGCCTGAGGCTTCCCCCTGGAGTCCCCAGAGCACGAAAAACCATAGTGGATCAGTTCCTGTGACCGAGATTGAAGACTCATCCCTGTCCCCCTGGGCACCTCCTTCTGAGTGCTCCTTGCTCCTGTGGGAACCTGCACACACTTCCTGTGCAGATCGTAGGGGTTTCAGTGCTGGCCTGGGGTCCATTAGGCCTGGGCTTTGCAGCCAGGGCCCAGGAGGAGGGCAGCTACAACTGGCCCAGGGTCTGGGGACGGGGCCTCTGCTGCTACTGCTTCATCCCAGGCCTGACTTGGGGCGGTGGATGGCAGGCCAGCCCCCTGGGAAGGAGGTCAGGGGAAGAGCTGAGGACTCAGGAAAGGCTGGTGGCAGCAGGGCAGTGTTCCACTCTCCCAGGCAGCAGCCCGGCTCTGCAACCCAGCTGGGGAAGTTGCTCAGGAGGAAGAGCGACCAGTCTTGGTCAGTCTAGAAGGCCCCAGATGCAGCCACAGGCTCACCTTGTCCCGGCCTCTTCCAGGCATTTCCCTGAACATCAGCCCAGGTCACATGGGCTTGTAGGCCGTGAGGAAACAATCATTTGGGGGCATTCCTGAGCTCCGGGGGAGGCGCCTCTCCTTCTGGACACTGTGGGAACCCTCGAGCACCATGTCCAAACCTTGGCACCTGGGAATGAGGCCTGCCAGGGACCAGCTCTTTCCAGTTCTTCCTCTGTGGGGGCCTGCCCCCGTGCTCAGGCAGCCAAGGGGAACTGAAGGCTAATGCATTCACGGTGCTTCTCCTTAAGTAGGCAGGACAGAGTTCCCAGGGAGGACAAACACACACCTTGGTCAGATGCTTTCCATCCAGCTGACATTTCGGGAGCAGCCTCTGCCTGCCAGCCCACAGAGGTGTTTTTCAGATGACTCCTTCTTCAGTGTTCCCCACAGTCCCACGAGATAACAGCCCTCTCCCGTGTGATGGACACAGAGACAGAAGTCCAAAGCAGCTATGGAGTCTCCACATCTCAAGGCTGGGACAAGGGAGGCCCAACTGATCCTGGGCTGTTAGGCTCCATTGGACCTGGCAACCCCTTCTTGCAGTTTGCAAAGCTCCCCAGGCAGAGGTGGTGGGCGGGGAGCTGCTGCGCTCAGGTCGGGGTCTGCCCTGTATGGTCCAAGTGTATGTCCGGGGCTTAAGAGTCCATCTAGAGGAAATGCTCAGCAAGCTCAGGCTACAAAATCAGTATAGACTGTCAGAAGCAGCAATTTTTTTTTCTTTTCTTTTTTTTTTTAAGATTTTATTTATTTATTTGAGACAGAGAGAATGAGAGAGACAGAGAGCACACGAGAGGGGGGAGGGTCAGAGGGAGAAGCAGACTCCCTGCCGAGCAGGGAGCCCGATGCGGGACTCGATCCCGGGACTCCGGGATCATGACCTGAGCCGAAGGCAGTCGCTTAACCAACTGAGCCACCCAGGTGCCCAGAAGCAGCAATTTTTTAAAAAGTGAAATAGCACCAAAAAATAAAGAAAGAAGAGAATGGTATGGAAAACGTTGGCATATGTCACACCTACTAGAACAATTTGCACATGTGTGTGTGTGTGCACGTGTGTGTGTTTTATAATGTCAAATCCAATTTTTTATGGTGGACTATCCTCATAACATGTACTGCTCTTATGCACATAAAACCCGATGATGAACATGGCTTGCCTCCCTGAGTAGAAGGAAAGAAGTTAGAAGAGGACGCCAGATTTCTTTGATTTAATAAGAGTTTTTAAAAAACACAAATGTTTCTAAAATCAGCCTACATTTTACCACCACGGTAGACATCTAATGGCTTTTTTTTCTCTCCTAAACAGCTGTAGGCTTTACAAGTAAATGGTGATATTAAAGAACCAAGACGGCACGGCCATAATCGCTACCCCGTATTGAGCCTCCGGCTCTGTGCTTCTACATTGGTACTGAAGGTAGTCCTTCCCAGGGAAAGCTCCTGACTCATACGCAGTGTAAAGGTGCCACTGATCCCAGCACAGATGAGGACAGGGAGGCTCAGAAAGGTGCAGGGGAGCCCCCGAAGCCTAGGCGCATGTGCTGGGCTGCAGCTCTGGAAGCCAAGCGCAGGTGTCTCTGACCCCAAGGCTCATTCTGTGCACTCTCTGGAAATGGCTGGGTGTGAGCCATCCCAGGAAAGGCACGGTGCTCACTCTGCTTTTCTAGAATAACAAAACAAGATCTCACCCACAAGGCGCTCTCCCTTATAGCTGCCAAGGCCTGTGTTCTCAAGTGGCCTTGTGAGAGAGCCCACTTCCAGTGTGGCAGGCTCACGAGGCCCCTGCTGCCCTCCCCAAACCTGGTCATTGTGGACCTGTGCACTGGGTCAGCACTGGGGCCACAAGGAGCAAGGGCCTGGCACCTGGGGTCCCAGAAAGGGAGGACTTGAACCCGAAAATTCTCAAAGAGAGGAAGCTGAGGGAGTCATTCTTTGGGCAGTCAGGGGTATCAGTGATGCTGTTCAGATGCCTTTTCCAAGGCCTTAAAGAATTCCGAGGTGCCTAGACAGTCCCAGTAGCTGCCTGTTGTCCCAGCAAAATGACTAACAGTGCCCTTCCTCTCTCAGAATGTCCTATTTCAAATGATAAATCCTCTGGCCACCTCATCAAATAATGAAAAAGTGTGTGGAATCTGCTAGGCTTGTGCCAGAATGGCAAAAGGTCCTGCTCCTCCCAGCCCTCTTCCTCCTCGGTCTTCTCCTCTCCTTCTAGCAAAGCCTAGACAAGCCTCGGGTCCACGTCCCACTTCCTCCCCTGGCCTTCTACTCTTCACCCAAACCTGGAGCTGCTCTCTGGGGCATCCGAATCCCCAGCCTGGCCTTGGGCTCCTCATCCTCTCTGGAGGCCAGGCATGAGGCAGGGAGGCCAGCCCAGGAGAAGGAGCACGGGACCTGCAGTCCGTGCCCACCCCATCACAGACCACACGGGAGACCTGGGGAGGGATCCGAGCCTCCCCGAGCCTGGAGCTCCTCACATGCAGTTCCTCCTCTGTAGCTCACTGCACAGGGAGAAGGGCCAGCTCTGGGCTGCCCCGGGCGGGGGGCGGGTAGGTGGGGGCCGGGGGAGGTGCTGGAGATAGGGCGGCTGCCTGAGTACAGGGAAGGGGGAGAAATCAGAGGGGGAGACGAACCATGAGAGACTATGGACACTGAGAAACAAACTGAGAGTTCTAGAGGGGAGGGGGGTGGGGGGATGGGTTAGCCTGGTGATGGGTATTAAAGAGGGCACGTACTGAGTGGAGCACTGGGTGTCATACGCAAACAATGAACCATGGAACACTACATCAAAAACTAATGATGTAATGTATGGTGACTAACATAACATAATAAAATAAAATTAAAAAAAAAAACAACTTAAGAGTCACTTAAAAAAAAAAAATAAGTCTGCTGCCCAGGATGTGGTTTGAAAATCATTTTTGCCCCTTTACCTGTGAACTGAAAATCTTATGTCTGGATTTCACTATTTCTTAATTTTGCTGATGGCTCACAAACCATAGACCTCCACACTCTTGAACATATGTGTCCTTGGAAGTTTAGCCTCCCCATCATCCTTGCTTCCCAATCGGTCCAGCTTCAGCAAATTCATGCCACCAGCTGTCCTGCCAGGGGGCCCCCAGCGCCTGCGGGGCCAGTGCAGCAAACACGGGTCCCTTCTCAGAGCAGCCAGATGGCCTCCTACCCACAAATAAATTAATAAATAAATAAGGTTTCCAAGTAAAATAAGACGGACGGCGCCCTCTGCTCGGGTCCCCACACGCCCACTCCTCGGCCTGGTCCGCACCCGGAGGTTGTCTTGAAGGATGTTACAGAAATGTCCAATGCAGGTTGGAAATGATTTCCATTTTGTCTTCTCCCCCCACCCCCACACGAGGGGCTGTTTTACAGAAATCAGATCAAAGTGGAACAAATTTGTGAGGTTCCCAGCACTAAAATGCTCCTTCCCCCCGAGGTTTTTGTTCACATGTTCACACCCTTCGGCCCCAAAGTGAAACAAAACAAGACAGAAAAAGGCATCTTCGGCAGGTTTGAGCTTGGAATTGTGGCAGGAACTAAAGACATTTATAAGAAATCTCATCTTATGTGGTATATATATACAATGGAATATTATGCAGCCATCAAAAGGAATGAGATCTTGCCATTTGCAACGACGTGGATGGAACTGGAGGGTATTATGTTGAGTGAAATAAGTCAAACAGAGAAAGACATGTATCATATGATCTCATTGATATGAGGAATTCTTAATTGCAGGAAACAAAC
>NC_138374.1:34835170-34866859 GCF_054177405.1 Leptonychotes weddellii | reverse complement strand
TTTTCTGTTCAGAGAGTTGTTGCTATTCCTTTCTTCGATCTCCTGTTGAGTTTGTAGGTATTCAGAATGGTTTGATCCCTATCCAGCTGAATTCCTGAGAGGAGACGAAATCCAGGTCTCCTACTCCTCCGCCATCTTGCTCCGCCCCCTATGTGTGGGTAATTTAAACAGTATTGTTCCATATGCTTTATTCTTCATCTTGCCTGTTGTTCAGCAATATTTTTGAGATCTATCCACATTGACACATATGAGCTAGTTCATTTCACTGAACATTTGTGTATAAGTTCTATCATATGAGTGTCACACATAGATTTATAATGAGATTTATACGAATTTATACTCCTACCAGTAGTGAAAGAGATATCAAGTTGCTCCACATTCTATCCAACCTCTGTCTTTTTCATTTTAGCCATTCTGGTACGTATATCTCACTGTGGTTTTTATTTGCCCTTGCCTGGCGGCTAATGCTATTGACAATTTGTGTATGTTTGTCATTTGGATATTCTCTTTTGTGAAGTATCTGTTCAAGTCTTATGCCCTTTTTTTGTTTACTATGTCTTATTTCTTACTAATTCATAGGAATTTGTATATTCTAGATAGGAGCCTTTTTTGGTTTTGTTTTATGGCAACTATCTGCTACTGTTCCATGACTTGCCTTTTCATTTTCTTAATTATATATTGCAATGAGCAGGCATTCTTAAATTGAATGAGGTCCTATTTATCGTATCAGTCCTTTATTTTATGATTGGTGCTTTTAATTCCCATTTAAGGAATATTTGCATCTCTGAAATTATGTGATATCATCTTTTATTACCTTCTGGAGACTTTATTTCTTATATCTATAGTATAATCCACCTTGGAAGTATTTGTGTATGTGTGTGTCTATGATGTGAGATAGGGATCAAGATTCATTTTCCCCTCCAAAGGAATTTCCAGTAGATCTGGCACCATTACATGAAAAGGCATTGCTCCACAACTCCACTTTATCATAAATTAAGTACCCATATTTAATTGAGTCTATTTATGAGCTATTTTACCATTTTTCTGTTTGTATATTCTTCCCTAATATCACAAACTCTTAATTATTGAAGTTTTGTAGACTTGATAATTAGTAGAATGATTCCTCCCACTTGGTTCTTCTATTAAAATTACCTTGGCTACTCTTGGCCTTCTTGCATTTTCACATAAATTTTCTTTCAGCTTGTGAATTTCCATCAGAAACCCTACTTGATTTTTATAGAGATTGCCTTAAATTGTAGGTCAATTCAAAAGAGAATTAAAATCTTTATGATGCTGAGTCTTCTAATCCATGAACACGGTAGACCTTCTCATTTATTTACATTTTATATAATGTTTTAGGGATTTTTGCATAGAGGCTTTGTACATCTTTTACTAGATTTATTACTTGATCTGTGGCATATATTGGTTAAATGGTATGCTTTTATATTTAATTATCTAACTTTTTTGTTACATATAGATATATAATTGTTTTTTAATCTTATCTATTTCTGGGCACTTGGGTGGCTCAGTCAGTTAAGCATCTGCCTTCAGCTCGGGTCATGATCTCAGGGTCCTGGGATTGAGCCCCACATTGGGCTCCCTGCTGCTCCCCCTGCTGGTACTCTCTCTCTCCCTGTCAAATAAATAAATAAATAAAATCTTATAAAAAATCTTAGCTGTTTGTCTTTTATTGTGTCAACACCACTGTATTTGTTTACTAGGTTTGCCATAACAAAATACCATAGACTGGGTGGCTTAAACTACTGAGACTTCTTTTCTCACAGCTCTGGAGGCTACAAATCCAGGATCAAGGTTAAGCAGGTTTGGTTTCTTCTGACTCCTCTCTCCTTGGCTTGTAGATGGCCACCTACTTACTGTGTCTTTACATGGCATCTCCTCTGTATGCACACATCCCCAGTGTCTCTTCGTGTGTGTCCAAATTTCCTCTTCTTGTAATGAAACCAGTCAGGTTGTAAGGACAACAATCAGATTATTCTTCTTGTAAGGAAACCATTCTAACAGGCTCATCTTAACTTAATCACCTCTTTAAAGGCTCCATCTGCAAATACAGTTCAAGTACTGAGAGTTTAGGGCTTCAACATATGAATTTTGGGGGACATAATTCAGTCCATAACAACCACATTGTTATAATTATTATAGCTTTGTAATATGAATTTTACATGTTTAATGCATTACTTCCTTTTATTCTTCCTTTTTAGAATTATTTAAACTAGTTATTTAGTTTTACTCTTCCAACAGAAAGGGAAGCAGGAGGAAAAAAGAATATGGGGATAGTTGAAAGCAAAACCTGGAGGAATTCCATGAAGTGCCAGAGAAGTAGTACTCATGGTCAAGGATAGAACCGGTAAGCATTCTGAATTCCTCAGATTTCTCTCTTTCAACCCCTTATTGCAGGTAAAATAAGGCAATGAGTCACCTGTGTCCAGTGGATGGAAGACCCTACCATTTTCTGGAGCACTCTGAATGTGGGACAGGGTTCTTATTTCCTTTTGTCTGAGTCATACTCTCCCCAGTGGACCAAGTAGTAGAGTTTACTGTAGCTTCCTCATGGGTCTTGTGCCTCTTTCACTTTACTACTACTACTAATAGCTACCATTTAATAACATTAAATTAGGACCTAATTTAATCCTCTCAATAACCCTGTGAAGTACACATTCTCCATATTACAGATGAGAAAACTGAAGTTTATGGAAACTAAGTAACTGTCCCAAGATGTCATTAGTTGGTAGTAGAGCTGAAAATTAATCCCAGGCTAGTGTGACTCCAGGTTTCATCTTGCTCCTTGGCTTTTATCCTCTCATGGCTAAGTAAGAGTCTCATAGCATTGGCCGCATTGTCCTGGGTATGGGTCTGAAGGAAGAGGACTTGCCTAAGGGCTTTGACTGACAGAGCAAGAGAGTGATTCCAAGGATTTTCTAACCAAGATTTTTGTTAGGCCAAGAGGTACAGTATGAGAAAAGTGGATATCAAGGCACAAATTTTGGGAAACTAAGGAATAGTCATATTGGTAAGAAGTGAATGCATGGGAGGCCAATCTAGATGTTCTCTGATTTCTTTCCTACTCTAATATCCCTCCAGAATTCATATCTACCTGGAACCTCAGAATGTGACCTTATTTGGAAATGAAGATGTAATTAGTTAAGATGAGGTTATAATGAATTAGGGTGGGTCCTAAATCCAAAATGATTTGTATCCTTATAAGAAGAGGCGAGAACACACAGAGAGACCGTATACATAGAGAAGAAGGTCATATGAAGACAGAGGTAGAAATTATACTGCCATAAGCCAAGGAAAGCCAAGGATTGATGGCAACAACCAGAAGCTGGGAGACGTAAAAAAGGATCCTCCCCTAGAGGTTTTGGAGGGGGTGTGGCTCTGTTGACACCTTGATTTCTGACCTCTGGCCTCCTGAACCATGAGAAAATACATATCTGCTATTTTAAGCTACACAGTTAGGGGCACTTAGTTACAAGAGCCCTAGGAAACTAGTACACATACTTAGAAGTGGGAAGAGATATCTCTAATGAGATAATTGAGGTGACATCACAATACTCCTGATTTCTTATTCTCTTGGTTTTCAGACTTGCAGGATTCTCTCTGCTTCTTGGCACATGAGATACAAATGTACAAAAACCTGGAGCTGGGGCTGCTTCTTGATCTCTTCGTTTTAGGCTGTGATGGACTTCTCAAAATGAACATTGTCTGGCATACAGTAGACTCTGCATATATAAGTGTATTGAAATGAATGAAGACATTTATGAATGATGGGCATGGGAGATAGGAGATGATTATACCTCTTTGTAGCAATCAGGCTCTTTCATATTTTTCTTTGATTCAATTGTCTACTGGGGACAGTCTGGTCTGATGCATTATAGTGAATGGGCTGGAGAGTCAGACAAACCTAGAGTCACGTGCTGTGTAACTTTGAGCCAATCACTTAGCCTCACCAAGCCTTATGTCCTCACTTGTGAATGAAGAGTACAATGACTACCTCAAAGGGCTACTTGTCAGGGCACCTGGCCTACCATATGAGCATACATGGTCACAAGCACTAGAGTGCTGGTCCACCCCCACTCCTCTTCTCAGGCAGGAGGTGCATAATGGTAACACTTGTAACAGCCTTCTGCAAACAGGAAGCTGCTTGCACACATGTTGTGATATAGATCTGTGTGATGTGTGTATTTTTAGGTGTAAGGTGTGTACAAAATAGTGTGTGTGCATCAAACGTCTTTCCTTAGATAAATGTGAAAAGCTGTGACCGCCCTTGGCAGCGGTTTATTTCAGCTCTAGAAAAATCAAAGTTTTCTTAATAGTACTCCTCTGACAGTGGAACATCAAAGAATTAAGTCACTAAGTCACACATTTTAAATCTCTATAACATTTTCCCCATTCATCCCAGGACTGTCAACACAGCTGTTACCCCAGCTTAGGTGCAGACAGCTTTCTAAACAGAGTGGTAAGTCCATTGGTTCTGGTTTAATAGACACAGTAGTAGATGTTTTCCAGTTTGGGCTACTGTATTCAATAAATCATCTTCTCTGGAGGAAATAAAAAGGGAATTTAAAAAAAGAGGGAGAAGACAAAGATATCAATCTTCGATAATGATCCCAGACCCTTCTATCCCAGGGAAGAGTTTGGGAAGAGTGAGTGGATGCTAGTGCTATCAGTGGACACAATTAACCCGTTCCAAGATCGATCCACCAGCACCCCATCCCTGGGCTGTGACCCTGGGGAACATGCTCCCAAGATATTTGTAAGGAAGCAGTGGGAAGTCTGACTGCCGAAGGCAGCGGCTCCAGGTACCTTGGAAGCAGATGTTGGCAAACAATTACTCTGCATGGCCTGGTCTCCAGCCAATTTCTTAAGCTTCACCAGATCCTATAACCAGAGCAAAGTGGCTTCAAGGCGCCCTTGGTAGATTTTAAATCCAGATACATACCCAAACCATTAGATGACATTGCATCTGTGTTTTTATGGCTTTGTAAATCCATTCTTTGTCTAATGCCTTAGACACCTTGGAAAACTATTTGGGTGGCTGGGAGGAGGGGAAAGCCAGAAATCCCCAAAACAAGGCAGCACGGCCATGAAAGCTAGGTCTGACTCCAGACGCTCATAATCTGGCCTCAGCTCCTCTCTTTGGTCTTATTTCCCACAAATCTACACTTGCCTTCCTGGTCTCCAGCCACACTGAATTCCTCACCTTTCATGGATGCACATTAGCACTCACATTGATGTCTTTGCACTTACTTCCTTCAATCTGGAACACTCTCTGCTTAGAATAGCTTTTACTCTCCCGGATGCCTGCCAAATTTCTAAATAAGGGCAGCCACTTCTGAAAAGTTTTCTCCAGCTCTTTTCCCTCTGTCCTGGCTTTTCATAGCTCTTTTTAATAGCTCTTTTTTTGATAACGCATATTCTTGAGTCTCTAATTGTTCACCTGGATGTCTTCCTCACCAAACTGTCACATTCACCTTTGCAGCTCCTGATTTGGGAGCACTTCTGGGCTCTGGTGGCATTTGACAGGGATAGTTTAATGAATGAAGGAAGGAAGGAATGGACAAATCCAATGAAAAATCTCTGTGAGAGTCCCCAAATCCTTGGGATGAGGTGAGTTATTATCATTACGTATCACACACATCATTACATAGCATGCTAAATAAACCATGAATGAGCCAGATCTCTCTGAAGCAGACTACATGCTTTTTTCTGAGAGGGCAGAAGTCCCAGTTTGGTTATAAATTAATTATCAGAAATAATCAGCATTGCAGTCATCAGCTGGTATAGCCAATTATCTTATATATCCAAGGAGAGAGTTTAACTACTGATTCAACTACTAGCTTAGCATGTGACTTTGAGCAAGTTTCCATTGTTCCTTAATCTCCCCAATCATACATGAGAGACTTTGATCTTTAATTCAAGGACTAATGAGATTGAGTGTGTGAAGGCTCTGAGCATCTTGGGGGAAAACACTTGCCACAGGACTTATGACCATGCACTCTCATCTTATGTGGGGCATAAAAGTGGGTGGTAGAAGTTGTCACCATTCTTCTCCCCCAACTAAGGCAGATAATCTGGATTCAAAACATCACTATGGAGAAGGTTGCAGTTAAGATAAACATTTCTGGCTAAGAAAGAGAAGAATTAGCACTTTGGGAATTTTCACTAGCTTGAGGTACAAAATGAAGCCAGCACAGCTTTATAGGGCTAATTTTGGAACACCCAATTTGCAAAATATAGGAAATTCTATCTTCCCTCTTGGATATCTCCCTCCCGTGATAAATTTGGGAAAGTCTTTCTTGGCCCCTGAAGGTTGGTCCTGGTGATTATTGTCATCTAGATGCTCCATTGCTTTAGGTACTGAGTTCTGTCAAAGGTCTCTCATGCTGAAGGCTGGAAAAAGCCATGCACCCAATTATGGATGCTCTACTCGAGAGAAACCTGGGGCTTGGATGCTGTCTTTTGCCTTAATCACATGCGGTGTCTGGAATGAGCCTTTCCCACAGAAAAAGCTCACGATATTTAGATGGCAGCTTCTCTCAATTAAAAAAAAAAAATGAAACCCCACAACTATAAATGAATCAAGATGGGATCTTAAAATTGTTCAAGTAACCAAAAGGAAGGCAAGTAGAAATAAACAAAGTAACAGAAAATAGAGAAAACAACAAAATGACAGACTTAAGTCTGTCACATTGATAATTGTCTTAAATGAAAACGATCTAAATACCAATCAAAAGATAGAAATTGACAGAGTAGATTTAACAATATGGTCAAAAATATGTTGTCTTAAGACATATACAAATACAATGATGTACAAACATCAAATACAATGACCTAGGTAGGTTGAAAGTAAAAAGATATATCATGAAAACATTAATTAAAAAAGAAACCAGGGATGGCTATATTAATATTAGGTAAAGTAGGCTTCAGAGGAAAACAAAGAATAGATACAAAAAGGGACATTGCATAATGATAAAAACATTTACCCACCAGGAGGACATAATGATCGTAAATGTGCATGCAACCAACAACAGAGCCTCAAAATACATGAAGCAAAAACTGTTGGAACTGAAAGGAGAAATAGACAAGTATACAATTATAGTTGGAGACTTAACACTTTGCTCTCAACAATTGATAGAACCACTAGACAGAAAACCAGAATGAACACCACCATCAACAGACAGGATTTGCCTGACATTTATAGAGCATTCTATTCAATAACAGCAGAATACACATTCTTTTCAAGTGTCCACTGAACAATAACCAAGATAGACCATATTCTGAGTCATAAACACACCTCAACAAATTTCAAAGAATTAGAATCGTACTGAGTATGTTCTCTGAGCATAATGAAAATCAAACTAGAAATCAGTTAACAGACAAGAGGAAAATCTCCAACAACTTGGAAATTAAACAACACACTTATAAATAACCCATGGGACAAAGATAACGTTTAAGAGTAGATTTTTGAAAAATACATACAACTGAATCAAAATAAAAATATAAAACATCAAAATACGTGGGATGTAGTTAATGTAGTGCATAGAGGGAAATTTATAGTCTGAAATTTTGAGTTTAGAAAAAGAGGAAAAATATCAAATTAACAACTTAAGCTCCTACCTACTTGGAAAAAAAAAAAGCAAAATAAACCCAAAGCAAGCAGAAGAAACGTAATAATAAAGAGCAGAAATTCGTGAAATCTAAGACAGAAAAACAATACAGAAAAATCAGTAAAGCAACAAAAAAAGTTAGTCGAAAAAAATCAATAAAACTGATAAGCCTCTAGCAAGGCTGACAAAGAAAAAAAAAACACAAATCTCCAATATAGGTAATGAAACAGGATATCATTACGGATTCTGAAGCCATTAAAAGGATAAGAATGAAATACTGTGAACAGCTTTACTCTCATAAATTCATTAACTTAGAAGAAATGGACCAATTATTCAAAACCAGAAGCTAGCAAAACTCAGTGAGGATAAAATAGACAATCTGAATAGTCCTATAATCATGGAAGAAATTGAATTTATAATTTAAAAACTCCCAGAAGAGAATCTCCAGGCTCAGATGGATGTCCTAGAGAATTCTACCAAAGAGGAATTAATATCAACTTTACACAACCTCTTCCAGAAAACAGGGGAGGAGAGAACACATCCCAACTCATTATACCAGGCTAGTATTACACTGATACAAAACCAAAACAGTACCAGAAAAGGAAAGAAAAGAAACTGCAGACGAATACCTTTTTTTTTTGATGCAAAAAAAAAAAAAATCAACAAAATATTAGCGAACAAATCCAGTAATGTATAAAATGAATTATAAACCATGACTAAGTGGGATTTATTCCAGGTATGCAAAGCTGGTTTAACATTTGAAAATCATCAGTGTAATCCACCATATCAGCAGGCTGAGGAAGAAAAGCCATATGAGCATATAAATTGATGCAAAAAAAAAAAAAGGCAAAAAACAGAAAATGAAATTCCATTTCACCAGAAAACAAGTGTGTGTTGTACTCATCTTGTCCAGCTGTGGCAAAGATGGAGATGAACAAGCTTTGGCCCCCTGGCCTTGGAGAAACAGGAAATCTGGGATGGAGCAGAGAATCAGAGAAGGATGGAGACAGAGCCCTTGCACTATGGGTTCAGAAGCCTAAGTCCTTGGCCTTATGTCACACTGCCAGAAATTGAGAATCAGATTGTTTGACAGCAAATCCAGAGATATCTACATAAGCGTACCCTGGAATTATACTCTTGATCAAATTCCTTCCTAAAATTACACACACGTACATATGCATGTGCGGGCACATTACCATAGAGATGAAAACAACATGTATCAGGACAAGATCGTAAACACAGTAATGTGAAATCCTTGCAATAATTTCAACTAATGACTTTCATTCTCATAATATTTTGGAGGGATAATTGGCATCACAGAACTCTTTCAGATGCCTAGGTTTTCAAGGCTGAAATTGAAGTTCAGAACAGTAGGCTTGCTGAAGTCACAAAGCTACTTAACGGCACAGAGCAAACTAGACCTAGTTTACTGTCTGGCAAAAAATGCTTTTTATGTTGATTTTATGCAGTTCACTAAAACGTCAGTTATGAATGCACTATGTGTATTAATTACATAAGAGAACCTCATATCCTTCAAAAAATGTCAATGCCGGGGCACCTGGGTGGCTCGGTTGGTTGAGCGACTGCCTTCAGCTCCGGTCATGATCCCAGGGTCCTGGGATCGAGCCCCGCATCGGGCTCCCTGCTCGGTGGGAAGCCTGCTTCTCTCCTTCCTACTCCCCCTGCTTGTGTTCCCTCTCTCGCTGTGCCTCTACCTCTCTCTGTCAAATACATAAATAAAATCTTTAAAAAAAAAAAAATGTCAATGCCATGTAAAAATCCAGCCTCACTGTATCATTAATTGGAATTATAAATCTGGCTTTTACTATAAACTGTCTCAAATTCTTCTAAAATTATGTGGGAAATACTTCATAAACACGTAGAATTAGATCTCATGTATTTGGTCTCTAAAATGAATATTTTATTCAAATATGGTAAATATCCATAAATATTTTAAGAACAAAATCTGGCTAGAGGATGTGGAAGGGATTGGTTTGGAGGGACTGTCTATGTTATTTACAAAAGCTGTTCATAAAAATGGGAACAATGTCTTATTTTTTCCCCAGTACATCTCCTCAAAGCAAACAGCTGTTCAGAATCCTTCCATGAACTGTTCTTTTCACAGGGATTTTGAGCATTTGGAGGAGAAAGCATTTTTTAAATTGTATCTCATTAATATTAATGATGGTTTTGTGCCAGGCACAATTCTAGGCCCTTTCTACATTTTTTTTTTTTAAATCCTCATAACACTTTTCCAAGGTAAGTATTACTGATGGCAATATTATTCTAATTTTACAGGCAAGTAAACTCCTTAGCTCACCCAGCACCATAGTGGGCAGCTGGGGGAGCTGGGGCCGGACCCCAAGCAATTCTGATACAGAAGCTTGGGCCCCTCCTCACTCCCACTGCCCCGCCACCCACCATGCTCCCCACTCATCTCCAGTGATGGAAGTCAGTGTGAAGTTACCTTCCAGGATACTATAAAGGGAAAATCTGAAGGGACTGCTCAGAAGGAGGGGAAGGTCAGGGTAGTCTGCAGAGGTCACATTCTTGAGCTGATGTAAATGCCAGGATTTTGTAGAAAACTCAGAAACTGCCAGAATGGTAAGGGCTAACCATTACCTCAGAATGCAGCTGAAATTGTGCCCACTACCAAGCAGACCCATGTCACACGGCTGGCCAGATCCTTCCAAAAGTTCATGCTAAAAGGAATGGTTGTTTTGGCAGGCATGATGGCCCCACCAAGCACTCCTCCAGCTGCACCTGGTTTTGGATCAATCCTCAATCGACATCCATTCTTTTGCTTCCTATTTTCCAAAAGTTAGGGAGAAATTAGAACTAGACCTAAGAGGAGCGAGTATGTGATTAAAAGGAAAATAAAATAGCTCACTGAGGGAAAGGTTAAAGGAGGTGGGTGGATTGGTGGGAAAATCACACAGCCCACTGTTAATATCAATCATGGAGGAAAATCACTGTGATGTAACTTTCGATCTGAGGTATACAAGAGGTTCTGGTTCTGAACAAAAGTGGTGGCACAGAGCCTGGATTAATCCCATTTTGCAGGTGACCCTAGGGAAGTCATCTGACACTTGTGATGTTCAGTCATCCCTGACCCGAAGGAGTTTTAGAGCATCAAGTGTGATAATGGACCAAAAGTGCTCCATGAATCATAGTAACTTATGTCTATCGAGGATCATTGAAAGATCGTGGTTACCTCCTATTTCTTGTCACCAGAGATGACCCCACTCAAAAAAAATGAATTTTTGTTCAGAAAACAGGAAACCAGACAGACACTGAGGCATGTGCTCCTGCCTCTGGAGGGAATGCTATCAGCTTGGCACTGGGCCACCAGGGAGTCAATGGATACATGGAGTGCTAAGATGCAAGGTGGCTCTGGGGCCAGAATGTGGAGCCCTGCAGTAATCATGAGAGTTTCCACAGAAAAGCCTCCTACACTGGAGATGCCACAGGTCTGAGCAGGGTCAGTTAGAGTGGGGAGACTGACATTGGACCAGAGTCAGCTGGAGCAGGACTGTCCTGGCGAGCAGGGCGTTAAAGAAAGCAAAGCTGAGGAGCGGGCAGTAAGATTTGTACCAAGACTCCAGGCTTCTTCTGTAGCTTTGGGGCTTTGGGGTTTCCTGGTGACTGATCCAGTCACATTTTGCTTAGAGCCTTCAAAAGTGCATTTCTCTGCTTACAGCAGGGATAGCATTGGCCACCTTGGCAATAGGAATTGCTAGGGTTAGAAAAAAAGAGAAAGAAAGCCAGAAGAATTAGTTTTCTATAGCTGATTCTCTCCCCATTTTCCTACCATGGACCACTTGGCAGGTAACAGTTAAGACTTATTCCCATGGGTCTACCTCTAGTGCAGCCTCTATCTCTTGCTCTATCAAGAGATGTTGGGGAGTGAGAGGGACATTGTTGGGAATAAACTTGAATCCTCTCTATTAAAAATTAACTGTTTTATTCATAATGCCCAAAGTTGGGAGTAACCAAGATGTCCTTCCAGTAGACGAGTTATTCAGAATTAAAAAGAAATGATCTATCAGGCCATGAAAAGACATGGAAGAAATTTAAATGCAAATCACTAGGTGAAAAAGTCAATCTGGAAAGGCTACATACTGTATGATTTCAACTATATGACATTTTTGAAGAGGCAGAACTATAGGGACAGTAAAAAAAACCCATAGAGACAGTGGTTTCCAGAGATTGAGGAGAGGTGGTTGACTAAGTATAGCACAGAGAATTGTTAGGGCACTTAAAATACTCTGTTTGAGACTGTAATGGTGGACCCATGTCATTGTGCACTTGTCCAGACCTGTAGAATGCACAATACCAAGAGCGAACCCCAATGTCAACTATGGACTTTGGGTGATACTGATGTGTCACTGTAGGTTCATCAATTGCAAGAAATGTACCACTCTGGTGGGGATGTTAATGATGGGGGAGACTGTGCCTGTGTAGGAGCAAGGGATATATGGGAAATCTTCATAATCTCCACTCAATTTTGCTGTGAATCTGAAACTGCTCCAGAAAAAAAAAAAAAAAGTTTTTTTTTAATTAACTGTTTACAGGGTAAATGCTTTCCTATGCATTAATTAATATGCATGATGCACCTCATTACACGTCAAGACAGCAGGGTTTGGATGGGACAGGATCCATTCTCACATATTGCCTCAGGGTACATCCTCTGACTGAAATTAGCAACTAAAAGAAGTGCTAAAGAAGTGGACAGAAACCATATTTTACCAGTAGGAGAGCAGCCACCTCAGTGGTGACAACAGAGGGAAGCTGAGGTCTCGACACACACACAACAGGCTGGGCTGGAAGGTGGACACACAGCTCTGCATCTCCTGCCACTGGCTCAGCAGGACTGACCCTGCCCCACTCCGCTCAGGAGGCTGAGGAGGCAGGGCTTCTAGGAGGACCATCCATATTCACTCATGGCAAAGTTTAGCTCTGAACCTGAATAATAAACTTTCCAGAACCTGGGGGAGGAGGAGGAGGAAGGGTTTTGTAACATGATCAAAGAGCCTCCTCTGGGAAATGCATTTTATGTTGGACTTACCAACATCAAGGTAACCTTGGTAACCTCCATATCATACCTCACTTGTGGTAACTGAAGGAAGCCATGTCATCTACAAGGGAAGCTCCACCTGGGGACAATTGCATAACCATGGTGGTCACAACATCTGCACTCTTTCAGCGGTAGTCTAAGCCTAACATTTTAGGAATGAGAACTCTGCTCACCAGCCATATATAGGATATCCAGTCATCAAATAGAAAAATGATTTCTTTTCTTAGGTGACCGTGACCAGATCTTCTTTAAAAAGTGAGCAGAAATTTCAACCTTAACACAGTGTGGAGTTTAGTGACATTGAAAAATAATCAACATATTTTTAGTAATAGCTTTATTGACATATAATTCACATATCATAAAATTCACCCTTTTTAAAATGTACAATTGAGGAGTTCTTAGTATATTCCTTAGTAGTTCTTAGGAGTTCTATGTATATATTGAGGTTGTGCAACCATCACCATATTATCTAATTCCAGAACATGTCATCACTCTCAAAAGAAAACCCACGCCCACTAACAGTCACTCCCTATCCCTACCCTCAACCACCTCCACCTTGGCAAGGATTTTCTATCTCTGTGGATTTACCTATTCTGAAAATAAAATGTAGAACATCATATATATGTGGTCTTTTGTGTCTGGCTTTTTCCACTTAGCATGTTTTCAAGGTCCATCCGTGTTGTAGCAGGTTGAGTCAGTATTTCGTTACTTTTCATTGCCAAGTAATATCCCATTGCATGTATATACCATGTTTTGTTCATTCATTCACCAGTTAATGGACAGTCAGGTTGTTCTCGATTTATAGCTGTTATTAACAAGGCTATTATGAACACTCAAGCACAGTTTTTGTGTGGACATGTTTTAAATTCTCTTGGACATATATCCAAGTGTGGAATTGCTGGGTCAATGGTAACTGTATGTTTAACTTTTTCAGAAATTGCCAAACTGCCCAAGGGGCTGCACCATTTCACATTCTTACCAACAATATATCTAAGGGCTCCAGTTTCTCCACATCGTTGTCAACACTGGTTATTGCCTGTCTTTTTTATTATAGTCATCCCAGTGAGGGTGAAGTGTTTTCTATTGCATTTCTCAAATGATGTTGAACATACTCTCATGTGTTCATTGGCCATTTGTGTAGTCTTTTTAATAACCAATCCATCAATCAATCTCTGCCCACTTTTTATTGGGTTATTTGTCTGGATACCAGACCCTTATTTGATATATGATCTGTAAATATTTTCTCCCATGTTGGCTGTCTTTTCACTTTCTTGATGGTATCCTTTGATGCACAAGTATTTAATTTTTATGAAGTCTGATATTAATTTTTTTCATTTGTTGCATGTGCTTTTGGTTATATCTAAGAATTCATTGACAAATCCAAGGTTATTAAGATTAACTCTGTATTATTCTAAGAATTTTATAGTTTTGACTCTTACAAAGAAATGTATAGCTTTAATTTTTTTTTTTTTTAGATTTTATTTATTTATTTTGACAGAGAGAGACACAGCGAGAGAGGGAACACAAGCAGGGGGAGTGGGACAGGGAGAAGCAGGCTTCCCATTGAGCAGGGAGCCCGATGTGGGACTCGATCCCAGGACCTTGAAATCATGACCTGAGCCGAAGGCAGCCGCTTAACGACTGAGCCACCCAGGCGCCCCTGTATAGTTTTAATTTTTACAAAGATACATTTATATCTTTGATTTGTTTTGAGTTAATTTTTCTATATGGTATGAGGTAAGAGTTGAACTTCATTCTTTTGCATATGGATATCCAGTTGTTTTAAGCACCATGTGTTGAGAAGATTATGCTTTCCCCCACTGAGTGACCTTGACACCCATCAATTAATAATAAGTGTGAAGGTTTATGTACAGACTCTCAATTCTAGATCACTGACCTCTTTATTTACCCTTATGCCAATACCACACTGTCTTGATTAGTTTTGTAAGTTTTAAAATGAGGAAATGTGAGTCGTCTACCTGTTTTTCTTTCTCAAGATTTTTTCAACTATTCAGAGCCCCTTGCAATTCCATATAAATTTGAGGATCAGCCTGTCCATTTCTTCAAAAAGGAAGTTTTGATTTTGATAAGAATTGCACTAATCTGTAGATTATTGGAAGTATTGTCATCTTAACAATGTTAAGTTTTCCAATCCATGAATATGGGAAATATGGGAAGTCTTGCCAGTTATTTAATTTAATTCTTTATTTCAATGATATCTTGTAGTTTTCAATGTGCGAGTCTTGCATTTCTTTTGTAAAATTTATTCCAAAATATGTTATCCTTTTTGATGCCATTAAAATGGGATTGTTTAATTCTATTTTCAGATTGTTCATTGCTAGTAAATAGAGATACGATTGATTTTTATATATCGATCTTGAATACAGAAACTTTGCTGAACTCATCTCTACTAGTTTTAATAGTTTTTAGTGGATCCTTTAGGACTTTCTATATACAAGAGCATAGCATCTGCAAACACAGTTTAAATTCTTTCTTCCCACCTGGATCCTTTTTTATTTCTTTTTCTTGCTTAACGCCACACTGCTAGAACCTCCAGTATAATGTTCAACAGAGGTGACAAGTGCAGACATCCTTGCCTTGTTCCTGATCTTAGAGGAAAAATATCTAATATTTCACCACTAAGTATGATGTTACTGTGAGCTTTTCATGGATACCCTTTATCAAGTTATATAATTAGCTTGGTATGTGATTCCCATGACTAGTTAGTTTCATTTGCTAGCCATCACATACCTCAGGAGCTGTTGGAAGCTTTGTTGGTGTCATCAGAGTTTCAGATGACAACTTCCCCTATTATATCTGTATAATATATCACCACCAGAATAATCATATTCTAGCATTTAATAGACCACCAGGCAAATATGTTCTCTTTGATAGCTGGTAAAGCTAAAATAGCTTAGGCCAAATATCAGAAAACCTACCATGCTCTTGTTTGGAAAGGTACCTGCCCTGGCTTAGCATTAATTATCTCTCTATAACACGGAGGGAAATTGCCTTTACTTTGACTTTCTAACCACGTAAATAACTGGCAAATGAGAACAAATGGATATGAAAATGCATGGGATCTTAGAGTGCTGTGTGGCTCTGAGGGGATGTTGATGAGGAAGACAGACCAGGTAGAAAATACAGAGGTCCAGTTGGCCCCAGCCTGGAGCTGTGCTCTCAATTTATGGTTTTCATATTCCGGCTGCAGCATGCACATGACCAATATCTCCGTGAACCGAAACGGGACATCAAGTATGAGAAAGGATGCCTAGAACAGGCAATGTTCTCGGGGGCAGAGGAGAGTATAACAAGACAATAATCAGAAAAGGGGAGAGAGGGCTCCCCTTTACCTTTACCCCACAGCTTCCATTGCAATGTGCCATGAGGCCATGGGTTAAAAGGAAAGGGGAGTGGGGGCACTTCTTCTTTGACTCAGGACACGGAGGGTGCTTGACTCCGGGTGCACAGAAAGGGAAGCGGAGAAAAACGGTGCTTGTCCCTCCAGCCAGACTGTCTCAGGGTGACCACATGCTGCTCAGCTGCCAAGGCGGTTGACCTTGTGAGCCTTAAATTTACCAAGAGCTTTCTTGACTTTGGTGTTTCCTGGAATGAACCCTCTCTTTGGGGTGATTATCCATGATGGGACCCAAATGTAGCATTTTCTACTAAGTGATTTGATGATAAAATGATAACCTCAAGTTATAACTGAAAAAATATTTTTAAGAGTAAATCTGGAAGTTGTCAGGGACATGACACTCCAGTTACAACACTCACAGCTGCCTTGTTTAACAAAGGGAGCCGGGGGCGCCTGGCTGGCTCAGTGGGTTAAATGACAGGCTCTTGATTTCAGCCTAGGTCATGATCTCAGGGTCGTGAGATAGAGCCCTGTATCAGGCTCTGTGCTGAGTGTGGAGCTTGCTTAAGACTCTCTCTCTCCCTCTGCCTCTGACCCTGCCCTCTGCTCTCTCTCAAAAAGAACAATCAATTAATTAATTAATTAAAATAAATTAAAAATGGAGCCAGGGGACTTCATCAAACGATGACCAAAAGTGAAATGTATAAGGGTCTTGGCACAGTAACAGCTAACAGCCTCAGAGAAGAGAGACTCACTTTCCCTAGTCGGCCATCCTTGGTGCACCAGGACCCAGCTGGCAATGTCCCTGCGACAGCCCTGGGGATGAAGGCACCAGCGGGATGCATGATGGGACACGTATTGGCTGGTAGCCTCACCCTGGACCTTACTAGATACAGTCCAAAGTAAAGCATCCCTCTGTGTCTGTGAGTGTGCAGCAAAGTAAAAACACACCAAAAAAAAAAAAAAAAAAACCCAAACTCATTTTGTTGATCTCTGAACCTGAGTTAGCAGAGCAATCTTGCTACAAAGTAGATGGTCTTTGTTGTAAAGGAGGAGGCTCCCGGGAAGTTACTTGGAAAGAGCAAAAGGAAGGGAGCTACAAGATGTTGTCTAGGAAATCAAAGGGAATGTGGATGTGGAGGAAGCCAACGATGACAGTGGATGCTTTTTAGGGGAGGGGAGGAGGAATGAGGGCAGAGTCACACGGACCCCTTAGGAGAAATGCATTCAGTGAGAAATTCCCAGAGGCATGAGGTGGCTGAATACTTTGAAAAACAAGGCTGGCGTACATTCAGTTTTATTTGTTTACTATCTGCTACTGGCATTTTACTACCTGCCCCCCAGCCTCTCAAACCTTTAAGGGTCAGCTAAACTCCTATTTACTTTTGAGGTGGTCCGGGGAACACAGATATGGGCAGCAAAGATTCCCATCTCCATTTAGGGGACATGATCCCAGGCAGCAGTGTCCAAAAGAGAGGTCAGAAATCCTGCAAGGCCCTAAAGTCACCAGCTGCAAAAAAACTGTGGGAGAGCATGGAGGAGCGAGCTCCAGCTGGTGGGATAGGCCAATGCTGATGGACAGGGACAAGGATGGTTGGAGGGGCTAAGGCAGGTGGTGGTGGGAGTCAGTGATGGTGGGAGGTGCTGGGGCTGGTGGGAGAAGCACCTGTCAATGGACTGGCCAGGAGCAGTTTTAAGGCCAATCTTATTTGTCTCCACACAGAAGGAAGTAGGTGGGGCACAGGAAACCTACCGAAGTAACCTTTCATAAGTGTCATTCAAGCAATGAAGATGGAGAATCGATTCAAACGAGAGCAGAAATCTACTGGGAAAATTGGTGCCAGTCTCAGGGTTGAGAGGCTGCCGGTAGGGCAGAATTTGCTCAGAATTCTGAGGCAACACAAATCGAACGTGAATCTTACTTCTGTCACCTGTGAGCTGAGTGATCTTGAGCAGAACAGACCTTCACTGGACCCCAATCTCCTTACCCCAGAAATGGAAAGTAAGAATAATGATGTTGCTGGTAATCTTACCCCCTCATCCCCTTCCCAGGGGGAGAAGCCAGCTTCCCCTTTGCCATGGCCGTCCGCAGCACTAAGAGAGCCAGAGGGTCTGAATTAAGGAGGTCCTGTCTGAGGGGGCATGGGCTACGTCCGGAGTCCAGTGCGCTCCTGGAGGGCCCCGGCTCCTCTCTCGGCTCGTGGCTGCCAGGAGCCCTTTATCAGGCTGTGTGGACAATGCCCCCTCACTCTCCAGCACCAAGCAGGCCAGTATCTCTTGGACAGCAGCTCAGAAGGAGGTATGCGGTGGATTCCAACACAAACATGGACTATGTCCCTTTTTAAACAACCTGTTTGGAAACATAGGAAATGGACAGAGGGATAGGGGAGGTACAAAGACCAATCCCTGTAAGAATACGACACAGCAGGTAACAACGATTATGTCCTGGAATGCATGAAAGGAGGTTCTGGGATATATCCTGGACTCTCAGCATTCCCTGAGTTATCTATGGAGCCAGGATTGGACAAAGGTATTTTGGGGTTAGAAGAGGCTCTGTAAATCCGGGTGTAAAAGGACCAAGGTCTGGACAAGCCCTCATGGCAGACGTGCATTTTCCTGAATCAGTCCATATTCCGGAACCCAAATGTTACTGTGTCAGCCTTCCATTTAAAGCCTTCTGTGGTACTCATTTCACAGCTTAATGATGACCATTTCCTCAGCTGATGTTCTAGACCTTCTTGGTTCAATCTTTCCTGCCCCTCCCCCTTCCTTCCGCTCCTGGCATTCTCAGGTCCTCTCGTACTTCCCAAAGGAGCTGAGGCCGGTACGGCAGCTTACCTCACTGCCCAGAAAACTCAGGCTCATCCTTCACCGCCTTGTGTGTGTTTGTTTTTTTCCTGTCCTGCCTCCAGATTATGACAGTGTTTACTGTCTTTACTGTGCCAGGCACTTTCTGAGCATTTTATGTGCTGAAATGTATTCCCATTTCATCCTACAAACAAATCGTCCACATTAAAAACCAAGAAATTAAGGAATTGGCCTAAAGTCAAACAGCCAGTAAGTGGCAGAGCCAAGACCATCCAGATTCATCCACATGCCCTCCAGCATTGTTTTAAAGTTTGGAAAAATTCAGAAATCTTTTTAAGCAGATTGTAGAGACTAAATTGAGGGAGCTATGCAGTGCAGGGAATGTGTGCGAGCTTTTTTGCCATGTGACTTTGAACCTGAGCCTCAGTTTCTTCCATCATAAATTGGGGATAATCCTTTCGAACCACAACACTTTTGTATGGATTAGATAAGCTAATGTAAGTAGGTCCTTAACAACCCTCCTGGTCAGGGCTGGAACACGGGTGAGGCCAGCCACGCCCCACCCCGCCAAGGGCCCAACATTTAAGAAGGTGCAGACTCTGAGGAGCCGACCTCCAACCAGAACGACGTTGAGCATGAACACTTATGCCCTCCTTTACCCTCCTTTACCCTCGTACCTTCCGGCACTTGGGCGGCGAGGAATCATTACCAGTCCCTCTCCATCTTCTTAATCCAGCTGAGTTTTCTTCTAGCCACGTGAGGCGCTATTTCCACGAATCATCTCTCTTACCTGTAATCATACACACCTCAGTATTATGACTGTTCTTATTAGGAACGCCCCCCTCCCCGGACTATTTTCAAATCTTCACACAGTTTCCACGCACAGTGGGAGTGATTTGCTGTGAGTCTGGTTATCCAGTTGTCTGCAGAAGCTCCAAGGGGGCCCTTGGGCAAATGCAGTCACGTGCACAGTCTGTCCAGGAAACACGCTATCCTTTCCACTTCTAGAACCGTTTCAGCTTTCCCCAGACACCGGGGTCCTTCCCAAGGCTTTGGCAGAAACCTCACTGGGCTACAGATGCCATGCTCCTGCCCTAGGCCCTGTACTGAGCCTGAGACCTTTGACTCCCTTGTCACTGTTGGACAGGTAGGTGGCTCCGGGGCCACATCTGCAGGGCTGGCCAGGTCCTGATTACCAGGAAGCTGCTTCGTGACGTGTGGGGAGAGTGGAATTTGCTGCAGGGCGGGGCTATAATGGAGTGGCCACTGGCTGCTTGGTGGGGAAGGCCGGGCAGAGAGGAGTGCCGGGTGCCCTACGAGTTTCTGAAATGTTGATTGTGAAATAATCCTGACAAGGGACTGGGGAAACTGAGTCATGTGGATAAGGCTCTCTTCTGATTTTGGGGGAAATATTTCCTTGGGCATTTCTCCCCTTGTTGCCTTCCTTGCCTTGAAAACAACACAGCGGAGGTCAAGTCCTCTCGATCAGCACCCTCCGTGACGGCAGAGCATGGGCTGCACGCTGAGCCCTGTCCATCACGTACAATTGTCTAGTCGCCACATCAAGCAGAGTAAAATCAGATAAGATGGATGTTTATGACGTATTTGTTTTAACTCAATATATCCAAACTATCATTTCTACATATTATCAATATAAAAGATTATTAATGAGATGGCTTCCATTTACACAAAATGCACTGTGCATTTCACACTTGCAGCACATTTGAATTTGGACTGGCCACATGTCAAGGACTCTATGGCCACTAGTGGCCCCCACGTGGGACATTGAACTAGTTCTAGACTCTCTGTGTCCACTCAGGATCACCGTGCTGAAGTCCTGGCAGAAGAACGTCATGGATTCAGACAGACCGGGCTGTTCAGCTGTCACATAATGGTGCGTTCATCTCAGTAAGAGATTTGAGTGCAACAGACCTCAGTCTTTCCCACCTATAAATGAGAATGGCATATCTACCTCATAGGTTTATTATAAGAATGAAGAAAATTGCTGAATTCAAAGTCACAAACACATAGTCAAAAGTGCTCATTATTATTACAGTACTAGTAGTAATAGGGGTACTATTAGAAGCATCAAGTTACAGGCGTCAGAGACAATGGGTCTATATTGCGAGTGATCATCTACATATATTGTAGAAGAGTTAGGAGGGATGTCCCAGCCATTCATCGTATAAGCAATAAAACTGAGGCCCAGAGAGAAATAGCAATTCTCCAATGTCACACAGCAGAACAGAGCGAATTCTTGATTTCTGGTCACAGATTCTCACACACATTTCCGCCTCTCCACAGTCACATCTTAGGCCTCAACCATCACTTTAAGATATTTTAAAGTGAGATAAAATTCTGACTTTTTTGTGCATATATTATAATATAGTATATATTATAAAATATATATAAAATAGTAACTATCTTGCATAAGGTCCTTGTCATACATCTCATACACATAACACGTATTTGGGCACAGACCAAAGAGATGGGTGTTAAGTTGTATTAAAAACCAAAGGTTTAAGAATGAATAATAGTGTGAAATCAGTGCAGGACAATTTATGACTAATATCAGGAAGTCCTTGTTAAGAATGCCATCTATTATTAGACTAAAATAGCCTCCCCAGGGAACCAGGGAGGCGCTAAGACTTGAGACATTTCAGCCAAGACAGGGCACTGCTAAGCACGGGAGAGAAACAAAGCACCCTCCTCCCAGGGGATGCTCCCAGGGAACAAAGCTTCAGTGCTAGCCTGCTTTCTGGGTCAAGGGCATAAAACAGAAGTTTGAACCAGAATCGACCATGCCTCTGTATGCAGCGGCGGGACCTCAGTGTCCGGCCTGGTCAGCCGAGCACTAAGCTAGCTCCTAATAGGGGCCTCTTAAAAGAAATATGTCAAAACCCCACAGCAGAGCAAGGAAACATGAATGCACTTACTAGGCTGCACATAGGGATGTGGTGGGCTCAGTGTCTCTGGGTTTTTATGAGGCATGCGACAAGGTGACATGTGGAAGCTTTTTGATCAATCTAAAGACGACAGGACAAGATCCTCATGGGCTCCTCATAAAAGCCTTGGTAGTTGATTGAACCATCTTTCACAAAGGGGTGTGATGAATGTGGACCCAAAGGAGCTCTCTAGGAGCTGCGTGGCCTCTTTAAATAATTAAGATGGATCATGGTAGTCAGAAGCACTAAGACATAGAAAGGTTACCTGCCAAACTCATCAAATTGATCTGGAAGGTGTAACAGATATACTGGATATATAAAACTAATCCACATCTCAAATGATCTTTGGACATGAGAATTATGGACATAATAAACCAGGAAGAAATTTAATACAGAAATTGTGAAGATGTACCAAGACCAAATGACAGTGGTAACAACTGCCTGGCACATGGTGGGAATTAAATGTTTGTTAGCTACTCTGGAAAACAGTATGAAGGTTCCTCAAAAAGTTAAAAATAGAGCTACCCTATGACCCAGAAACTGCACTATTAGGTATTTATCCAAAGGATTCAAACGTAGTGATCCAAGGGGCATATGCAACCCAGTATTTTATAGCAGCAATGTCCACATTAAGCAACTTACGGAAAGAGCCCAGATGTCCATCGACAGATGAATGGATAAAGAAGAAGAGGTGGGGGCACCTGGGTGGCTCAGTCGTTAGGCGTCTGCCTTCGGCTCAGGTCGTGATCCCAGGGTCCTGGGATCGAGCCCCACATCGGGCTCCCTGCTCCGCGGGAAGCCTGCTTCTCCCTCTCCCACTCCCCCTGCTTATGTTCCCTCTCTCGCTGTCTCTCTTTCTGTCAAATAAATAAATAAAATCTTAAAAAAAAAAAAAAAAGAAGAAGAGGTGGTATATATATATAAAATATATATATATAAAATATATATATATAATAGAATATTATTCCACCATCAAAAAGAATGCAATCTTGCCATTTGCAACAACGTGGATGGAACTAGAGGATATTATACTAAATGAAGTAAGTCAGTCAGAGAAAGACAAAATACCATATGATTTCACTCATATGTGGAATTTAAGAAACAAAACAGATGAACATAGGGGAAGGGAAGGAGAAATAAAATAAGATGAAATGAGAGAGAGAGATAAACCGTAAGAGACTTAACTCTAGGAAACTGAGAGTTGCTGGAAGGGAGGTGGGTGGGGGGATGGGGTAACTGGGTGACGGGCATTAAGGAGGACACGTGATGTAATGAACACGGGGTGTTGTGTGCAACTGATGAATCACTAAATTCTACCCCTGAAACTAATAAAAAAAAGAAAGAAAAATGTTTGCTGGCTAGATTAATGGGTGGGATTAATTAGCATATATATAAATGAATTAAATTTGAACATAAACTTAAAGTGTATCAGAAGTGCACAGGTTGTGAGGGGCGCCTGGATGGCTCAGTCCACTGAGCATCTGACTCTTGATTTTGTCTCAGGTCATGATCTCAGGGTCATGAGATTGGGCCCGTGTCGGGCTCTGCGCTCAGCGGGAAGTCTGCTGGAGGTTCCCTCTCTCCCTCTGCCCCTCCCCCACCCTCCCCCGTCTTAAAAAAAAAAAAAAGTGCTCAGGTTGTGATACATCAACTGCTGTGACCCCCCGACCTGTGTGTTCCAGGTCCAGTCACCAGACCCGGGAAGTGACATCCATCTTGGGCACTGGTCAGACTCTACTTACAGGGTGTTTGAGGAGTGGATTGTGTCGAGAAGTGAGGGATCCAGCTGCTGAAATGACCTCCCACTGGGATGGCTGGAGGACCTAAGAGGGTTTAGAAAGAGGGGAAGGACTGGGATTAGCTGATGGTTGGGTTCAAACTCCTGAAGGGTGGTCATGAGAAGCAGAAATGTGCTTGCTCAGGGTGGCTTGAGAGGACAGCGTTAGGACAAGTGGAATGAGCAACAAAAGGCAGGTATTGGCTCAGCATAGGGAAGATATTTCCAGTGGTCTGAGTTGACAACAATGGAGCTTCCTGTCCTTGCCGGTGTTCGAGCAGAGGCGGGACAGTTTCTTCCCGTGGTTGGCACAAGGCAAGATGCACGCATGGGGTGAGAGTGATCAGTGGTTTGTGCTCTCCCCAGCTTTGAGTCTTGAGAAAAGCAGCCAGCTTGCTGGCCAGACAGCAGACGCCATGACCAGCAGAGGGCGCTCTTACAGGGGACCGGAGAATGTGAAGGCCTGCAGCTGAGGCCAGTGGGTGAAGTGGCTGGAAGGTGCCATGGGAGAGCTTGGGGCCCACTCAGCTTCTCCCTCTCTCTCTGTCCCCCCCTGGCAGGAACGCTGGCTAACCCACAGCCCTTGCACTGCTCACGTTTGCACTTTGTTTGGGGGTTTTCCCTTCCTCCTCTCTTCAGGCCTGCCTTTCCCCTCCCGATGGGGTCCCTTGCACACACTACCCTCCTGGTCTCAGGGTGAGCACCTACAGGCCGTGGGGGGCCCTCTGGGAATCGGCTGCTCAGAAACAAACCTTCTAGGGCTCCTAGTGCTGATGGTTGAAGAGAAGCCACTTGGCCCCTGAGGCAGAAAACATCTTTCTGGTACCACCCTCTCTGGTTTCCTTAGTGGTTTTTCACCTTGACACGCCATGAGGTGAAAATTCCTCTGCAGGTTTTCACAGGGCGTGAGCTCGGTTTGCTCAAACCTGGATCGCACTGTTAAGCTCAAGCGTCTTGTTTCCCGTGGATTTAGCCAACTCCACAATCTCAAATGTCTTCCCCACAGGAGAAAAAAGAGATGAAATGAACAGAGCTCCAGACCCAACCTTCCAGCGCCAAGTCTCTGGTCTTTCCCAGTCACACCAGGCAGCCAACTTTTTACAGAGACGTCTGGACCTTTCATAGAGCTGAAACGTGGATGCTTCCCTCCGTCCCCAGGCCCGCCATCCCCCATCATGTCGCCACTGGACAAGGGTGCTTGTGCTGATGCTCCCACCTGTGGGCTTTCGTCTGTGGACAGAGCATCCCCCAATGTACCTCATGTCACCCAGAATCATCAGTGAATTGTCCACCTCAGGCATAGTGAGGGCAGCTTTATCTGGGGCCAGGAGGCCAAATGGGCAGGTGGAGAGCTGAACCGACTCCACGCACACACACCAGCTCGCAGGAAGCCGACTGGCCGCCCTCCCGCCCTCCTTCCCTCTCTCCCTCCCTCCCTCTCCCTTGCATATAAAACCATATGGACTATTCATCTAAAAGTTCTTTGATTCTTTGTCCCACGTGATGTTTTCAGTGGCTAAACTGTTGATGATTAAAAGAGGCCACAGTTCATTAGACTTTGCTTGTTACAAACTGATTTTATTTCCCTTTCTCTAGGTAGCCAGGCTCCCCCGAGCGGAGCAGCACCACAACCCCCGTGTACCTGGGCCACACACACGGTTGTGTGTGATCCCCCCTTAAACTTCCCAATGGCAGACCACGGAAACTAGACAGTGGACCAGAAAAGGGGACATGACAGTCAACATTGGGGGGAGCCAGGACAGGCCTCCAAAGCAAGCCTCCTGCAGCCTCGGGTGGGGGTGGGACATTCATCGAAGTCCAAATTGACCACACGGCTTCCATCCTAACAAGCAAGCTCTGGATGTAACACTTGATTCTCGGAGGGAAAAAAATAAACAAATCACCCAGCTGCAAAACTATACTTTTTAACAAATTATTAAGTAAACAGTTTGGAAGATTTCTGCCAACGATTTACTGGGAAAAATGAAAAGGACTAGTAGGTTCCAGATTTTTTCTTTTTTTTTTTTAAAGATTTTATTTATTTGACAGAGAGAGATACAGTGAGAGAGGGAACACAAGCAGCGGGAGTGGGAGAGGGAGAAGCAGGCTTCCCGGGGAGCAGGGAGCCCGATGCGGGGCTTGATCCCAGGACCCTGGGACCATGACCTGAGCCGAAGGCAGACGCTTAACGACTGAGCCACCCAGGCGCCCCCCAGATTTTTTCTTTTTAAAGGCAGAGGACTCTTCCATGTGTTTGTGTTATGAAGACGTAACCGAGCTAGGGAGGGCCCAAGGCAAAGCTGTCACTCTGCTTCTCTTTTTCTGTGGTGAGGCCTTCACTCTATGTCACCAGCTATTTCCTATTTCTAGGCTTTAACCGATGACCTTATTGCCAAATGATTGATAGAAACAACATGAGAGCACGCAGATAAAACATCAGATGGGACTCCGCAGCTTTCATGGAGACAACTGTTTAGAGGTCCCAAAATATATCCCCTACTCCTACAGGCCTCAGGAAGGGTTGGGAGCAGGACTTAGCTCGTGCACAGCAAAAGCACTAAAAGTTGATAGATAGCCAAAGTATCAATTGTTGAGATGGTATGAGATGTCTCACGGTCCCCTGGGTGGCGTAGGCGTATTCTCTTTCTCAGAGCGGACTGAAGTCAAACCAGAAGGTTGCTTGCTCTACAAGGCCTGGGGCCAACAGAATCACTCATCCCGTGCACGCCTAGGACACACTGCCCGCTGGATGGGCCCTGTGTGTGGTTCTGGCTCAGAGGCAGATAGGCTGATGATGGGAAATGCTGGGCAAATAGCAGAAGTATAAACAGAAGACTGTATCACCACCCATCAATGATGGTTAATGGGCTAAAGGCCCTTGTGAGCCACCATCTGGTGTGACAATATCTAGCAGTGGTTACTTTCTTTTTAATATTATTTTACTGATGCAGGCAATAGACACTGGATGTGTTTGGACAGAAAAAAAACCATTTTAAAAGATATATTAACCATGTCTTTAGTTTTTCCTTACGCTGATGCATGGACATCTTTGGGCCTTGGTGGCCTGGAGGGCCTGCCCCTCCTAGGGTTAGGGACTTCCTAGAGATAGCATATAACTTGCCTTTGAACGTGTGGTCGAATGCAAACCAACAGAATGCAGTGCAGATGCAAAATTCCTAGCCCACATCCCCTTCCCACTCCCTTCAACAGCTCTCATCCTCTGGACCACTACCCACTTGCCCTGATCACTCCAGGGCCAGGTACTAGACAACTGGGGACAGTCCTTATGCCCACAGCCTGCTGAAATTATTCAACCTGGCCAATCCTTCTGACAGAAACCACAAGAAATGCTCCTACCCCCTTTTCCCCTCCACTTCTTCTTCCTCATCAACCCTGGCGCCACACTGTGTGGACCTATGTGGATGTCCTCTCCTCTGGGAACTGTGAGTAACAAACTGTCCTGTCAATGGCAGTCATCCCTGATCTGTTGGCCTTACTCTACCTAAATAATATTAAAACAGATATTTTAAAAACAAAGAGTTGTGAGCAATGATTTTCCTGGGAGTCAAAAATGGCAAGCGTAGTATTTACAAAATCCTGAGGGATTTCTCCTCAAAATGCTCTTTGTGAGAAGACAGGACATATCTCTGTCCTAGAAGTACAACAAATTGGTTCTAGGTCATTTTTTAAATTAAAGTAATACACATCCATAATTAACAAATCAAGTATTAAGAAGGGCTTATAATACAAAGTGGCCAGAAGTACAGCAAATTGGTTCTAGGTCATTTTTTAAATTAAAGTAATACACATCCATAATTAACAAATCAAGTATTAAGAAGGGCTTATAGGGGGCGCCTGGGTGGCTCAGTTGGTTAAGCGACTGCCTTCGGCTCAGGTCATGATCCTGGAGTCCTGGGATCGGGCTCCCAGCTCAGCGGCGAGCCTGCTTCTCCCTCTGACCTTCTCCCCTCTCATGCTGTTTCTCTCTCTCTCGCTCTCTAATACATAAATAAATAAAATCTTTAAAAAAAAAAAAAAGAAGAAGGGCTTATAATACAAAGTGGCCAATTCTCACCAGACCCCTCCATAGCCCAGAACCAACCAGCAGAGATGTTTCACTTGCCCTTGGTAATTGTTCTGAGGGCACCCCTGTAGCCCTATGTAACAGGCTTCACCTCTGCTAGTCTCGATCCACCTTTGTGCCTCGTCCATCTGCCCCTGCACACTCTGCTGGGGACCTACGGGATTTTCTTCCCTTTAGCTACCCCTTCCATCCTCTGCTCCTTGAACGTGTAGCGTTACATCATTACTTCTGGTGCTTCTGCTGGTAATATCGTACCTTTAACACACGCACCCTTTAGCTTCTGGCTCTGCTTACTTTTCACAGACTCTGTTTCCACTGCACTTTGTACACTGAGGGTATTAGTTTCCACATTTCTTCTCCCTCTCCCTGCTCTTCATGTCAGCTCAGCCATCCTGCCTTCTGTGGGCTGTGCCTGAACTGGTACCAACTCATTCCCAGCCGGTATCCGTGTGCGGCAACGGCCAGACCAGGAGGTCTCGAGGAGGGAACGGGGGTGATTTGTGCTAGTGACTCTCCGCTCTCCTGAGCCAGCCAGCCGATCTCCTGAAGGCTCCGAGGCCTCACGCGATTTCTTTTAGAAGTTTAAAATGAGCTGAAGTGGGATCAAGTGAGACCCCGAGGGTGAAACAAGGTATAAGCCCCTCCACCCCCGCCCCGTGCTGTCCACATGGAGATGGGGGATTATTGTCGTCCGTCCTCCAGGGTGTGCAGTGACTGGGTGGACGACCCTCTTGTCCCTGGGCGTCTCCTAGCACTTTGGGGCATGGATTGATGTCCTCTGGGCCTCTGGTTGAGAAGGGAACCCTTTCCAGGAGTCCCTTCCATGTCAAATCCCACCACCCCAGTCTCGTAAGTGCTCTTGCTCTCGCGGTTTCTGATGTGTCTATTTGAACTCCAGTCCTGTTTCGTGACTTTTAAAGGGGCAGAGGGAGTTATTTCATCATTATCCACCCCTCTGGGGTAAAATGTTCTAATTTACTGATAATAAAATTCAATCCCCTTTTTCCCTCAATATCCTTAGTAGTCCCATTTGAATCCCTTTACTGGTCTTGCAGTAAAACCTTGGCTATCCCAGAAATGTTATTTCTACGTGGCCTTGACTCACACTGATAAACCCCAGAAAGGATTGTTCTGTACCTCGATCGGTTCATACATAGCACCCTCTTTCTGTCTAACTTTATTTTTCTCTGTTTGAGGATTGCTCTCTATTTTTGGACTCTAATTCAAAAATGTTCCAGTTGCTTTTTATTGTCTTCCGAATATTTGTCAATAAACAAAGCTGCCTTAGGCACATGACGCTTTATGTCACCTCCCTGTTCAAAGAATGACAGTTTCAGGGCAGTAGTAATAGTGGTTCTGCCAGCAGCCAGCTTGTACGTGGCAAGACGCTATACGAAAGGATCTGTACCTGCCCAGTCCTAAAAACCATCTTGTTATTCTCGTTTTACAGATGCGGAACCGAGAGAGTCAACAGCTTGAATTAAAATTTGGCTCACGGCCACCTGATGATTCTGGTGGGAGGCACCTTCACATCTCCTCTGCTGGGCCCCCAAGTGGGGTGGTCTGGAGGCCCACGTGGGCACAGCCCCGGGCTGGCATCGCTTATGGAGTCATACTTGGCTTCCTGTACCTTATTAACACTGCGTCACTATGTAGAGGAAACGCTCGTGCTACGTGGGGGAAGCAATGGAAGCACTTCACGGACCAATTAACTGCTCTTCACACATGATCACTCTGACGGATAACCCGGTGAGTTCCCCTCTACTGCCTCCTCTGACCACCTCCAGCCTCCCAGCACCAGAGGCCCCTGGGTCGTGGCTTTGATGGGAGCGGGAGACGAGCCGGACCGGGGAGAGAACACCTAGTTATTTAAATATCTTTATTTCTTGATTTTCCAATGTATTTGATGACAGTAACAAATACAGAGAGCTGGAATAATGCCAAGCACTCATGCATCATACAACATAGGTATTTTTGTCCCGGGACACTTTCTGATGCCATGTTCCCCTTGACACGTTATGTTAAAAGAATTTGTAACTGAGTACATTGTAAATACATTGAGTGCTTTGATCTGGAAGGATCCCCAGCGCCCTCAGATGGAAGCCCTGAGTGCCTCTACAGCAATGGATATATCCCTTCCCTTTTCCTGCCACCCACCCCTTCAACAGAGATTTCCCTGGTATCCTGTCTTACACATTGACAATTATCTTGGCCTACTTTGGCATAGGCCTCATTTTTTTCCTTCTTGGGGCCATTAAAAAAATCTTGGGATGGGCTCTTCTCTCAAGCATCACCACCCATTTGACACTTGCTACTCTGTCCAAGAATCTAGGAATATTCCAGGCTCTCAACTTTTCTCTCTCTTTTCATTATCCAAGCCTTGACTCCCTATGCTGGCACCTGGCTACCCACTCTGCCTGCTTCACTGAGCTGGCCCCAGCCTCCCCTGCAGATGGCTCAGGGCCAACAGATTTCTGACACCAGGAGATTAATTAGGTCCAGGGAAGCCGGAAGCAGGTGGCTGTGAGTGACTTGGCCATTCTTCAGCTGCTCTTTCTCTATGATAGAATGCACGCCACCCCCCCCCACCCCAACACACACACATTCCTAGTGTCATCATGACCGTCACGATCCCTAAGACCATGGCCACAGAGATCTTAACTCCAGTAATGGTGGGTGGTTAATTTAGCTACATCTCAAGTAAAGAAGTACCAGTCATGAAACCAGCCCTGGAAAATCAAAACCATTGACCACACATCATTCCAGGGAGAAGATCACAGGCTCCAGCCTGGGGGCATGTCTGTCACTAAGACTGGCCAGATGCTGAGTCATTTAGAAACCAGCAGTTAGGCATCTTCTCCTCAAGGAAAAAGTAGCCAGACAAATACCTGATGAAGTAGGCCAGGAATCACAACAGGAACAGTAATAATTGATTTGCAGGGTGATCTCTAGATCTAAAAACCTCTCCACTTGTTTCTGTATTTATGTATTCATTCATGCATTCATCCAATGGACAGTTTTAGGCTCAAAGATGAATGAAGCTCTGTGCTGGGTCCTGTGCTATGGAGGTGACCGTGGCCATCAGGGAACTCAGTGTCCGGGGCATGATTTAAACACAAGGATTCACAGCCTGTGGTTAAAGGGCAATAACAGAAGTTAGACCGTGTGACATGGGAACGTGGGGGGGGGGGCTCAAGAACTCTACTTCTAGATGAGTTCCTTTGTGTCCATTCTTACCTCTACATCACTCATTCCCTTGACTTCTGGCAAGGCTGAATTTCCTTACTCTACTGAACACTGGCAATCTTCCAGAGACTCTAGAAAGATGCAAGACCCTGGCCTTCTTTCTCTCAGGCAGGTCAGGTCATGCGTGTGTTCAGGAAAGGAAGTGGACATGCAGCTGGTGGAGAGATAGACCTGCAAATAGCCTCCCATTCGGGAGGAACTCTGCCTACAGCACCCCTCCCAGAGCTAGAGGATGGACCTCCAAGGGTGGATGGCAGAGAGAAATTACTTTAGCAAAACCCCACAATATTAGCAGAGCCTGTGTCCAGAACATTTCTCTCTATATACAATATATATGCATGTACAATATATAGGTACTATATACACGCAATATATAGTAAGTAATGTGAGTACACAGTTGTGTAATGTGGCACATAAAACAATCTTTTGGGATGAATTTGAAATATCCCAATTAGGGGCACCTGGGTGGCTCAGTCAGTTGAGTGGCCGACTCTTGGTTTAGTGTCAGGTCATGATCTCGGGGTTCTGGGATCCAGCCTGGCACGGAGCCCCACCTAGGAGCCCCATGTCAGGCTCCATACTCAGCGAGAGGAGTCTGCTTATGGATTCTCTCCCTCTGCCCCTCCCCCTGCTCACTCATTCTCTCTCTCTCTCTCAAAATAAATAAATAAATCTCTAAAATATCCCCGTTGCCCCACCATTAGATGGAAGATTTTACCCTGAATGCTCACATCTCTAAAGAGCTGGACCTCGCAGAACTAGATTG
>NC_138374.1:34825888-34835070 GCF_054177405.1 Leptonychotes weddellii | reverse complement strand
ACATGCAGGGGCAGGTAAGGACCGCCCACCCCCTGTTCTCTCCCTCCCCCCTTTGTTTTAATGCTTCCCTCAAATTACAGAATTGGCACATGCCCACCTTGGAAAATTGAGGAAATAGATACAAACTTCAAGGGAGAAAATAACACTTTTGCTAAGTCCCTCCACCCAGAGAAAATTTCAGTTAATATTTTAGTGATTTCTCTTGCAATTTAAAAATCCATATTGTAGGGGTGCCTAGGTGGCTCAGTGGTTAAGTGTCTGCCTTTGGCTCAGGTCATGGGGGGTCCCTGCTCCATGGGAAGCCTGCTTCTCCCTCTCCCTCTGCCCCTGCTTGTGTTCCCTCTCTCGCTGTGTCTCTCTCTGTCAAATAAATAAATGAAATCTTTTAAAAAAATAAATAAAAATAAAAATCCATATTGTATATAGAGGGAGATTTCTGGAGGAGAGGTGGCTAGAGATCATATTCTACATCCAACTTGTCTTTTTATTTTATATTACATGAGTAAGTATTTCCTTATATCAACAGGAGTGCGCCATAATTGAAATATTAACATCTGGAGTCATATGTTTCTAGATAAATCCACACACATCTTATTTTTTCATCGTATTATGCATGCTATTCTTTAATCAGATTTTTTACTTAGTAGTCATTATGGATAGATTTTCATGTTAGTAAATATAGATCTGTATCATATGTAATTTTTTGTATGGTATTTTATAGAACAGAGGTTACCTTAATCCTGTATCGAGAGGCACTTAAATATGTCCTTTTCGTTTTCAGTTAAGAAAAAAAGAGTACCATGATGGTTTCCTGAATTATTTCTTTAGAACCGTTTCCTGAAGCTGGAATTCCTAGAGTCAGGGAAATGTGCTTTGAATTCCTGCCCATGACCCTACAGGTAGGTTGTAATGCTGTTGCCAGCAACAGTTTATGAGCAAGAATGGCCAGAGTCCTTGTTAACATTTAAGATTCTTTTTAAACTGGGGCGCCTGGGTGGCTCAGTCGTTAAGCGTCTGCCTTCGGCCCAGGTCATGATCCCAGGGTTCTGGGATCGAGTCCCACATTGGGGGTCCCTGCTCCGCGGGAAGCCTGCTTCTCCCTCTCCCGCTCCCCCCACTTGTGTTCCCTCTCTCGCTGTGTCTCTCTCTGTCAAATAAATAAAATCTTAAAAAAAAAAAAAAAGATTCTTTTTAAACTATGCTGATTCGGGGCTATGAATTTAATCTCACTAAGGAGTTTTCATATTTATTGGTCATTTGCATTTCATTTTATTCTATTCGAATTGCCTGTTTGTATTCTCTCTCCACTTTTAAAGATCGCTGTTTACCTTTTTCTTAATGTTTTATAAGACTTTTTCATGTAATAGCTATATTTATCTTTTTATATGTATTTGGCAATTCCCTTCCTGCCTGCCCCTTCCCCCTAGTTTTCCTTATCTCTTAACTTTGTATCCGGCAGGTTTTGGTTTTATTTCAAAGGACATTTTAATTTTTTATGTATAAACATGTATTGATCTTTTCCTACATTTATTTCAGATTTTCGTTCGCGTCCTTAGAAAGAACTTTCACACCCAGATTTTCATACTACGTTTTACTCTATTTTCTTCTATTGCCTTCATGATTTCTTCTTTTTTAAAACATTAAAATATTTAGCCCATCTGGAATTCATTTTGGTATGAAGCATGAATTTAACACTATTTTCCCCTGAAATGGTTAGTAGGTTGTCACAACACATTCCCTAGCCAATCCTTCCTTTTCCCGGAGATTTAAGGAGACCTCTCTACACGTACATATCCTTACATGTGCTTCTGCACCGTTTCTCAAGAATACCTCCACACAGTGGTGGGCATGATGACAGAGACCGAAATCTGTTAAGATAACCTCTCTGTGCCTGGACCCTTAGCTCAGCATCTGTATTACTAATTTGGGCAGTAATTCTTCCAGATGAAAACTCGGAATGACATATTAATGGGATGTTAAATGGCATTTGGTGTATATATTAGTGGATTACTTTCCAGAGAACCATGATAGTCTTACCTAAATATAATAACCATTTTGTTTTTTTCCTTTCCAGTATTTGTATGATTTCCTTATTTCTCCTTCCTTTTGTGAGTAGCTAAAAATGTGAGGCCATGGCAATGCTAAGACTTGATACTGAGTGTGGATATCCTCATTTTAGTCCCAACTTAGCCACAGATCCCTCTGTGTTTCACAGCTAAGTACGGTGTAAACAGGGTATTTCTACCAGACACTCCATAATGTCAGGAAAACACAGGAGCAGTTGTTGATTTTTATTATCTGCCACTTAAGCAATAAATGAGATAATTTGGGGATTTTCTCCTTTAATGAACTGTTGTTACAAATTATGTTAACATATTTCATGCTAATAAATTATTTCCACATCCCTTGGAATAAATCTGGCTAGTTCATGGTATTTTGTTCTTTGAATATATTCCTGGGTTTAATGTAAAAATATTTCCTTAATAAATGTTACATCTATATTTGTAAGTGCAATTGTTCTAAGAATACTTTTTATTGTTATTACTGTTCAGGCTTCAGTGTGATGTTGGCCTTCTATAATCAAGACAATTTCTAAAAACTTTCTAGGCTTTAGAAACTTTTTGTTTTTAAGATTTTATTTATTTATTTATTTAATTGAGATAGAGAGCAAGAGCAGGGGCAGATGGAGAAGCAGGCTCCTCGGTGAGCAAGGAGCCTGATCCAGGGCTCGATGCAGGGCTCGATGCGGGACTCCATCCCAGGACTCTGGGATCATGACCTGAGCCGAAGGCAGACGCTTAACTGACTGAGCCACCTAGGCACCCCTTTGCTTTGGAAACTTTTTAATAGCATCGCATTTAACTATCCCGTCAAAGTCCAATAAAATCAACTATGACTTATATTATTGATAAGGGATCTGGAGGAGGGGGACAGTAATTTACATTTAAAGAAAACTCTCCTTCTCTGGGGTTGCGGTTCTTTGATAGAGTAGTTTTACAATTTCCATGTAATTAAATATTGTTGTCATCCTTTGTCTTTACTTGCTAATTTTATTACATTGTGGTCAGACAATAAGGCTGGTAGAATTTCTACTTTATTTAAATAGAGCTTGTGAAAGTTTTTGGGCCTAGTTCATGACAAATGTTTATAAATATTGCATGAACATATTAATATTTTTTAAAAATGTGTTTTATCTCTTTGTGGCTTACAAGACTTTCTTTGTAGCTAGTATGTCAAGTTTGTCAATTATATTACTAGTAATATAAATATCCTTATTTTTATCTCTTTGATCTGCAAAATTTTGTGCAATGTGTTACAACTGTTTGACACCAAACCATTTCATTATCTACTGTTGTATATTTTTGCATAATTTCTTCAATATTTGAAACCAGTACTAAAACCAGCATTTAAAATGCAAATATTCATGACTATAATGTCTTAATTTGGGATTATTTATTTTATGAATACAAATATATTTTCTCATTTACCATTTTTAGACTTTTCCCCCTATATTTGACATAAAATATACTGTTAGATACTTGCACATTTCCTAAGTGTCAAAATATCAACCTTTCTGAGTCATTTTGCTTTAGGCACATATAAATTTTGCCTTTTGAAGCACTCTTGGATACTTGGTGTTTGAGTAGGAAAGTTTAGCCTACTTATTTTTTTAATGTAGTCTGATAACTGATAAGTTTGGTCATATACTTATTTCATGTTTTGTATTTATCATGTTTCTAGTATTCCTGCTTTACCTTCTTTTAGTTCAGTGGGTTGATCCAGTAATATTTTTTCCCCTTTGTTCAGAATTTGGCGAGTTATATATCCAATTTCTCTTTTCCAGTGGTTACTTTTCAGACTGTAAAAATAAAATGCAACACAAAAACAACCTTGATCTTATATTTCACTATAATTGTAAAAAATGAAATGGTTTCCATCAAACAGGGTTTGGAAGAAAAAGACAGATTTTGTATTTCTCTCCCTCCTTCTGACTTCCCACATCAGGTCTGGATGTCCCATCGCTGGAAAGACAGCCAGGGAGGAGTTTGAATTTGCCCTTGCTTGGGGGAAAATTAGTTTAATGCGGCTTTGCCTATGCCGCAGAGATCATATTCAGGAAGAAAAATGATGAACTGACCACATCATATCATAAAAGGCAATTATGGGGAGGAGTGAACATGTTCAAATACTGTATTTTGTTCCCTTACTGGTCCTGGCCTTTCTTGGGTGCCTGGTGATTCTTGGTATCTGCTCATCTTTGAATTTGGTATTCTTGTATGCTAGAACATATTTGTTAGGACCAAGCAGCAGAGGTTTGGGATCAGGCATCAGGCCAAGTGTCCACTCATTATTACCCATTATTCTTCTGCACATTTCCACACACTCAGGTCACTACTCTCACTCATGGGCTCAGGTAGACAATTGGGCACCCTCACCTGATGGAGAGAGCAAGGGATGGGGAAGGGGGGGAATGTCTGCAGCCCTGGCTGCTCCTATTTTGCCCAACTGATCACCCTGTTCATCTCCCAGACTCCCTTCCTGCTCCCACATTCACCACCTTTGGGCTTCAAACACCTGGCAAGCTGCACCCACCTTTTGTAGAAGTCCTCTCCTGTGTGAATTTGACCCTTAGTTTCCTTCTTCAAACGAATCCCATTTACCCTCAGCCTAGTTTTTTGTTGTTTTGTTTTGTTTGTTTGTTCGTTGTTGTTTTAGAGAGAAAGCATAGGTTGCGGGGAGTAGCTGAGAGGGAGGGAGAAAGATTCTCAAGCAGACTCTGTGCTGAGCATGGAGCCCAATACAGGGTTCAGTCTCATAACCCTGAGATCATAACCTGAGCCAAAACCTAGAGTCAGATTCTCCACCGACTGAGCCACCCAGGCGCCCCTACTTTTAGTCTTTTAAGGATTCCTCATAGTTTCTGGTCCACTATACAGATATGTATTTGTTTTCTCATTCTATTCTTGATTTTGTAAGATATCTTTTCTGCAACTTTTCAAGATTTTGGAGTGGGGGGTGGAAATAAAATGAGAGTATATTAGTTCACCATCTTTACCAAATTTCCCTTGATTTATCTCTCAAGATTAATTTTTGGTTAATAAAATTTGGTTAATAAAATCTGCTGAATTATTTTTGCAGTCTCCATTCTGCTCTTAGTTACTTTATCAGTTTATCAGGTTGCTGTCACTGAAGATTTTCAGTTTAACAATAAAGATGTGTCTGTAATCGCTCTCTTTTCTTTCCCTCAGATTGCTTGGTCTGTATGACAGCCACATCAGGTGATAGACTGGTCCTTACATATTTATAAATTAAAGTAGACTGAAGATGAATATGGATCTTATCTACACTGGCAAAGGCAAGTCGAATTCAAATACCCATTCATGGAAATGGACCAAATGAAAACAGTATTGAGGAAGGTCCACATGTGGTTGGCAGGGCACGGGGGAAACAATGATCGATTGAGCTGTTCGGGTGGGTACAGAAAGCCCATACCCAGCATGATGAACTTGGTCTTTAACTTCAATCTGCTCAGGGACACAAGGCTTAATGGTTCCTTAAGCACCATGACTAAGCATTATCTGATTTCCCACAGAATACACATTTAGAAAAGTGGGTTGCACAGTGATTAAAGGCTTGATCTCCAGACAGCAATTCTCAAACTTTAGCATGTGCCAGAATCACCTAGAGGGCTTGTTCTTAAAAGAGATTTCTGCCCCCCTTCCCCAGACTTTCTGATTCCATAGGTCCGGGTGAGGCTCGAATAGTTGCATTTCTAACACATTCCCAGGTGATGCTGATGCTGCTAGTCAGGGACACACTTTGAGAACCACTGATCCAGAGTCTGACAAACTCAGGATTGAGACTTTCTTTATCACAAGTGATTGATCCTCTCAGCCTCAGTGTATTTCACCAAGGATCCTAATAGACCAGAATAGTAGCATTTCCCCCACTGGGTTGGCATAAAGATCAAGTGAGATTAAGTGTACACTAAGCTCTGAATATGCACCAGGTTACAACAAACACTCAAAATCTAGACCTAATCATGATTTGCTTTGATAAAGTTAAGGATTATAATTTTGAATTTTAAAAATGCAATTTCTTCTTGTACATACTCTTAACTTGTATTTCAGAAACGTGTCACAGGGCATTCAAGCCTGGGTAGCCACCGCCAATCTTCCCAGTGTTAGCACTTAACTCCAACCCAATTCATGGAAAAGTCCATTAATTGTGCATCTAGTTGGTATGATATTCCGTTTGTAGCTACTTATGAAGGTGAAGCAGAGACATAGATTACCAGACTATATTAGGCCAATCTTTGTATTTTACATTATAACATGCAAAAATCTATTGGAAACTGGCAAAAATGAAATGAGGATGCCATGCCCAAACTTAGAATCCATATAAAAAAGTCTAGTTTTTCTTAAATATATAATGTTTCCTTGGAGCTGGTTCTCAAAGTTATGTCCCTGACAAACATCATCAGCATCACCTGGGAACTTGTTAAAAATGCAAGTTCTCCAGACCTACCCCATGTTAACCGAACCAGCAGCTCTGGGGATAGGGGTGGGCCCAGGTGACCCACCGGTGTGTGACTTTGAGAACCACCGCTCTGGAATGCCAGCATTCAGAACACGAATGGATGCAGCCCACCTCCCTGATTCTACAGGGGGGGAAACTAACATCTGGAAGGAAAATGGCTCACACCAGGTCACAGGGCAGACTGGTGGCAGAGCTGGGATTAGGAGGGGGGTGTGCCCCATCCTGGGCCTGCCTGCTGTCCCAGCTTCGGTGCCTTCGCAGACCAGAGTCACTCAAGCCCCCCGAGGAAACAGACTCCCCCGGATGCGTGGAGCCGTCCTTTGGAATGTGGCTGCTTGGAGAAATGAAGCCGCTTCCTTTGTTTCTGGTGACACCGCCTTTATCACAGTCAGAGCAGCTGAGCCAGAGCCCTCCCAGAATCAAAGGCGCCAGGAAGACAGACCTCCTCTGGAGGCCGTGAGGAGCGGCCGCCGGGCGAGGAGGCCCCAGGCTGAAGGCGGAAGGCCCGGCTCCCGGGAGCGCGGCGGGGGACGTGTGGCTGGGAGCGGAAGCCGGCCGTGGAACGGCCTTCCCCGGCTTCCTGGCTGCCCGTGGGCCCCCCTGCAGAAACACGGCCGATTTGGGGGGTTTGTTTTAGTTTGCTGAGAAGACTCAGCTCCTCCAAGACATGAGCCAGCCCTGGCAGAGTGACAGGAAGCTGGGCTTGCTCAGAAATAACTTGATTGTCTCAACATGTCTCCGTGTCCCTCCTTCCACTCTTCCCTGTCTGGGAGGTGGGGGGAAGCCCAGCTCCGCATGTGAGTGGCCCTGGGGCTGCAGATGCTTCTCCTGGTTGCTGCTTTGCAGGGCAGACAGGCTCCCAACATCACAGACCAGGACAGCCACTGAATGCGGAAGCAGGGCTCTGCCTTCTGGTCTACCATCCAGCCTCCCCTCCAACCTCAACACCCGTGGGACTGTATCTACTTTTTGTAATATATATATACACACACACACACACACATACACACATATAAAACATAACATATATATAACACATATGTCATACATGTTATATATATATCATATACATGTATTTATACATATAGTAAGTTGTGGGGTCCAGGTGGAAACTCATTTCTGTTTGACTCCAAAGACTGTCCCATCTCATGTTTCTTAATAGAGTCAAGTCTTTAAGAATAGAGACCCAGCCACTCTCAGCTAATTTTAGGCAAGTCACCTTCACTTTGGTGTCACAGTTTCTTCATCTGTAAAGTGGGGATATGAGATGGTTATCTATCATCCATTGTGAGGTTTAACTTTGTCATGTGTGCAAAGAGCTCAGAACCAGGTGTGCATCAAGTACTGTAACAATTTAGTGATGGTTAGTGTTTTCCTCTCTAAGACCCCCAGATGATGAATGTCCGTGTCCTCTGCTTCCCGCTCACCTCCAGAGGCCCTCAGAGCCTCCATATGTGGTCTGTGTGCTGGCGGGCAGGCCCTAGCTCACCTTTGAGTGGCTGGGTTGTGTCCACAGAGTGGCCTCCTGTATTGTGGTCACCTGCTCTCTAACTAGGCCCCTGGATGGAGCTTAAAAATTGATAGGGATGATTCAGCTGGATAGCGGTCAAACCATTCCGAACACCTACGAACTCAACAGGAGATTGAAGAAAAGAAGAGCAACAACTCTCTGAACAGAAAAGCGACCACTTTCTGGAAGGTAGGACGTGCGGAGAAGTGAATAGGAGGCGATATTCGGGAGGATAGACGGCGGGGGAGGAGCCTCCGTCAGCCGCTCCTGGCAAGTAATAGAGCGGTGGAGCACAAAATCAGAACTTTTAGAAGTCAGCTCTGCTGAGGGACGTCACTCTGGTGGCTAAGCGGGGGGTGGAACCCTTGTGGGACAGTGTGGTCTCAGGACCCTCAGGGTCACAGAAAGACCAGGGGTGCCTGAGTGCAGCAGAGCTCCCAGGTATCGGAGCGGGGAAGCTGGCTGCAGAGACAGAGCTCAGGCACGGGCTCTCAGCTAGGGGTTGTCATAAACCGTGATCCGCGGCACAGTCGGGCCACTGCTCCTCCAGCAGGGACCCAACAAGCGGCAGATCTGGGGAGACTCACCTTTTTCCCCCCGGGAGGAGCCACGCGGGAGTGCACCGCAGGGATCTGCTGGGTTTGAAGACTCCACCCGGGGTCGGGTGCCAGAGAGAGAAACGCGCGGTCACAGGCCAGGTGAGCATGGAGTGTGGCCAGAGACCGGGGAGACAGGAGTGACTGGCGGCTTTTCTCTGGGGGCGCACTGAGGAGCGGGGCCCCGAGTTCTCGGCTCCTCCGAGGCGGAGATTGGGAGGCTGCCATTTTCACTCTCCACCTCCAGAGCTGTACGGAAAGCTTGAAGGGAACAAAAGCTCCGGAGAGCAAACCCGAGCAGATTACTTAGCCTCGACCCGGCAAGGGCAGGGCAATTCCGCCTCTGGCAAAGACTTTTGGGAACCACGGCAACAGGCCCCTCCCCGAGAATATCAGCAAGAACAGCCAGCCAAAACCAAGTTTACGGAGCAATGAGAACGGCAGAACTCCAGCGCTAGGGGAATACTGCACATAGAATCCATGGCTTTTTTACCATGATTCTTTAGTCTTTCAAAGTTAATTTTTTTTTAACTGTC
>NC_138374.1:34813194-34825388 GCF_054177405.1 Leptonychotes weddellii | reverse complement strand
CCGAGGCTGCAACTCTTCCTATTTCAGGTCAGTTCACCTTGAGCTTGAAGGAGCCGTCAGTCACCAGAAGGCTCGGTGTGACACAGTGCAGACCCCTCCCCCGCCGCTGCAGGCAGTGAGTAATTGGCACGAAACACGGGATGTGTCTGGATTTAATCTAACCTGAGCTCAATTACTTGACTCGCCTGATGGAAAGCTGCCCAGGCTCCAGTGTTTAAGTGAAGAGGGCTCTGAGATCTTCTGAACCCTGCAGCACGGGTCCTGCCTCCCCCTCCCCAGGCTGGCAGTGAGATGCACCAAATCTGGGCCAGCAGCCCGCTCTCCATGTGCTTCCCTGGCCATTACCTCATCTGATCCCCAAGGCACAAGTGGCCTGCTGGGAGGGATGGGGTTTAGATGCCGCACCCCTGTCACTCGGTGAGAAGGTGGAGGCTCTGAGTCAGTCACCTGCCCCAGGGACGGAGCAGAAGTAGCTGAGAAGAGAGAGAAAACCATGGTTGTCCCTTCCTACATCACCGTGACCGAATGCGGCTCAGCCTCCCAGCACCCCCAGAGAGGGAGACTAGCCAACAGAAGCCCACCGGGAGAGACCTGGGCCCAGACTCTGAGTCAGCCCCCTGCGCCCTCGTTCTGCATCTGCATTTGATTTTCTGAAGCCAGCCCGTATCTCTCAGCTGGAATCCTACCAACCTCCAAGACCTCTCCTCCCACAGAACAAAGACAACTTGCACAGGCTGGAGATGCCCAAACCCCAACCCCATTGAGCTCTTTCCCTTCCTCCCACGTCTTCATGCCTTCAGGCTCACTTCCAGCCCAGCCCTTCAAAGCGTCTCTGCTCCATCCAACCCATACCTTTGAGAAGGTGTCTCTGCTCCCTCCAGCCTGCCTCTGAATTTGGTAGCTCTTGCTGTGGAAACCTCCCCCAGAGCACATCTGGGTGCTGCTGGAGGGGCTGGTTCCTGAGGCAGCCATCTCTCCCTCTTGAGCATCGTTCTGTCCCTTGCAGGCAGTGGGTGTCCGCAGGCTTGTGGGCCATCAGGGAGAGAGAATTCTCTTCACTCCGTCTCATATAAGCTCACGTCTCCACTGTGCTGCAGCTACAGGCCTCACCCTGCCTCCCAGTCTGGCCCCCGCTAGGCTTAGGGCAAGCAGGAGAGTCCTAGAGGGAGCTCTCAAGCAGGAAGTGGGACATGTCCAGCTAGAACATGCTTCTTTTTCCTTAGGGGCCAAGTAGGCACACTCAGGGAGTAATCAGGCTGCCAACATGGAATCCTGCCCTGACTTCCATCCGGATTTCATACCTCCCCCCAAAAGGCTGCCCCCCAGGCCCCTGCCCCGAGTTGGAGAGAATTAAAAGGACATGCAAGTGGAGGGTAATCAAATCCTCTCTCATTATTTTTCTCTTAAAACTCTGATTCCCAGGCTAAGATGTTGTCAGTGGGAGAAACAGAAAAAGTGTGTATCTTAGACATAATTTTGAATGAAAAGTTGAAGCGATTGGTAACCACTAAAAGACCATAATGCAGTTGGTTAACATGATTTGAGCCAAAGTTAAAGTCCCTGGGTTTGAATCCTGGCTCCGCCATCAATTAGCTGTGCCTCAGTTTCCTCATCTGCAAGATGCAGACAATGTCAGCACTTGCATGGTTGGGATGCTGTGAAGATTGAGTGAACGTAGGGAAATAGCTTAGAACAGAGCCTGGCCTCCACTGCGCTCTCAGTACACATAATAACACAGGATGCGTGTTCTGTGGGGGCTGAGAGAGCGGGGATTCAGAAGCAGAGGGCAAAGTGAAGGACCAGAAGATGGTGCCGACTGTCAGGACTCTTCTTTGGGAAGAGGAAAGAGAAAAGACTGGCCTGGGACCTGGGCTCAGGAGGGGACGAGAAGGAAGCCTTGGGCTTGCAGAGCATGGAGACAAAGACATTGTCTGGGTCTCAGGCTGAAGGCCAGCAGCTGCTCAGGCCATGCTGTCATCATGATGCGGTCAGAGAGAGAAACAGAACGCAGGCCTGGGCCACAGAAAGGAGCTGCAAGCTCAGGATGAGGAAGAGCGTTGAAGACTAGCCAGGAAGGAAGCCAACGTGTGTTTTGGGCCCAGTTGCACACATTTCAGGGGTAGGACACATAGCATGTCCCTGCAAAATCAGTGAAATTTAGGAATACTTTTCCTTGGGGAATTGATAACTTTGTATTTGGATTTGAGCTTCCCGGCCTACATAACTAAATGACAACCACCCTTCTCTGTTCTGAATTTTCTCTTCTGAGGGTTGCATTGCCTAATGTTGAGTCAGGAGCCAGGCTCACTGTTGGCCCATTTCTCCCCCAAGGCTTTTTCAAAATAGGGAGATTTGTGGGTCCCACTCCAGAAATCCCAAGCCAGCAGCTCTGGAGGAGTAAACACGGGCATCTACGATTGTAACAAGCACCCCAGGGATTGATGTGGAGGATGTAGGACGCTATGAGCCACACAGGCTGGGGCCTCACATATTGATGAGACCTGGTTACAACGTCACTAACAGCAAGAGCAGGACCCAAAGACCAAGAAGCACAAAACTCTTCTTTCCCAGACCTCAAGTGAAAACATTCCAAGGCAAGGAGCCCAAACCTTCTCTTTATTTAGAACTTTCTACAGCAACACTCTTCAAAAGAACTTTCCGTAGTGATGAACTGTTCTAAATCTCCAGTGCCTGATATGGTAGACACTAGCCACGTGTGGCTATGGAACACTTAAAATTTGTCAAGTGCAAGTGAATTTTTAATTTCATATTTTTTTTAGCTAATTCAAATTTAAATGTTTGCCGTCATATGTGGCTAGTGGCTGCCATATTGGGCGGTGGAATTCTGGAGGGATGTGGATTACAGAGAAATTAGACATGGGGTCAGCACTGGCTGTAACTCAGTGCAACATCCATATGCACACACGTGCACACACACACACACACACCTAACAAAGATAATCATACCGAAAGAGCTAACAAGTGAAAGAGCTTCACTTGAAAATTTGTCCGGTGGAAAGGAGAGAGCAATGCGAGACATCTATGTGGAGTAATGGGCCTTGCATCATGTCAGCTTCTCTCTCTCTTTTTTTTTAAAGATTTATTCATTTATTTTAAGAGAGAGAGCACACGAGCAGGAGGGGGCAGATTAAGAGGGAGAGAGAATCTCAAGTACAGTGCTCAGCACAGGGCTCAATCCCACGACCATGAGATCATGACCGGAGCCGAAACTAAAAGTCAGACGCTTACCTGACTGAGCCACCCAGGTGCTCCATATCAGCTCCTCTCTTAAGAAATAATAAGGAGGGGGGGGCGGCGCCTGGGTGGCTCAGTCGTTAAGCATCTGCCTTCGGCTCAGGTCATGATCCCAGGGTCCTGGGATCGAGCCCCGCTGTGGGCTCCCTGCTCAGCAGGAAGCCTGCTTCTTCCTCTCCCACTCCCCCTGCTTGTGTTCCCTCTCTCTCTGTCAAAATAAATAAATAAAATCTTAAAAAAAAAAAAAAGAAAGAAAGAATAAGGGGAAGAAGGGTGGCCCTCCCCATGGCCCACCGGCATACCTATATTTCACTTGACTGCAACCAGACAACTCTGCTTTGCCATCATCCTGCAGAGTCAGATCTGTAATAAACCAAGCTGCAGGTCGGGTGCTGGAAGTCAGCTGATATACCCAGTCACCCAAATACAATACTAGGAGCTTCTGAAAGGTCATGAGCTGACAGGGGGTGAGACTAAACCAAAACCCAAGCCAGGGAAGCTGGCAGAAGCGAGAGATGGTTGTCACTGCTTAAGGATGCCAGCAGGTGTAATCTTCGTCACCCCCAGCCACTCTGGGCCCCGGCTGAGTATGACTCTTGCTCCAAAGACCTGATTTTTTTTCCCTAAGAGTTTTTTTTTTTATTATTCTTATGTTAATCCCCATACATTACATCATTCCCTAAGAGTTTTAAAAGCACCATCAAGCACCTAACATCGGAAGACAATTTGAGGCAGGAATGAGCATCTCTAAATCGGGTGACATGGACTGGATTAGATACTCCCCGGGCGAGTGTTTGGGGACCTGAGAAGGGCCTCACTCAGGTGAAAAAGGATTCTTTTTAACTCTACCATGCGTTGGTAGGTGTAAAAACAGCTCTCATCTGAATATTGGCCTGTGGACAGCAATGCCACTTTTTGGCTCATTCCCTGAGATTTAGAGGCATTTGTGAAAACCAAATGTCTGACACTTTTGCAGGATGTGTGAAGCCAGGGACAGACATTTCTGGCATGTTTCCAGCTTGCTGTAAGTAGCACCAGGCCTGTGCTATGCTAATGAGGTCATTATGGAAATCACAGTAAGCCTATGGGGCGCAAGGAGCTAACTGAGCATCAGACAGCCTAGCATCACGGGCCTGGGAGCTCTGGTAGTGGTTCCCCAAAATTCACATCGAATTCCAGGGAGAGTTCTGTGGCCCCCTGGCCGCCTATTGCTGTGAGGTCTCTGGCCACAGCCACGTGGTGAAGCCTTGAGTTGGTGCGAAAATGTGCATGTGTGAAGCCATCTGCCACCAGGAACCAATGACCACTGACTGGTCCTCGTCTCCCAGAGGTAGTTGCTACAGAGCAATCTGTGATTCTACCAGCAACTGCTCCAATCCTCACAATCTCCTGTGAGGGGGATGGGTCCGAGGCTGAGAGGTTATCTGCCAACAGGGCCCGGGCCCTGAGATGGACTGGCCAGCAGAGTGAATGCTCACATCCCCCTCGGTGGCCATCCACAGCCCATGTGCAGACTGGGCTCTGAGGCAGTGGTGCAGCCCTTCACCCTGCTCCAGAGGTGTGGACACAGAGGTTCCATGACTTTCCCAAGAGCAGAACCCAGAATATGGCACAGCAAAGACTCTTACCGGGAGATCTGCTGACAACCTGGTCTGCCTCTCACCTGTGCCTCTTTGTTAATTGATGTGGAGCGGTAGGGTGACTCTCTGGTCCCCCACGCACCCTGACACTCCCTCTCAAGAGTAGGAGAAGAAATCTCCTATGCTGACCTGTCATACTCGGCACCTCTCCCCTCTCGCCAGGCACGTACCTTGCTGAGACAGGAATGGTTCTGAAAGGTGATGCGAGGGGCCCTGGTGATGGAACTGCTCTGTATCTTGACTGTGGTGGCAGTCACATGAACTGACAGGTGAGAATTTGCGTAGAACTAAACACACACAGAGAAACATGTGCAAGCTGGTGGAATCTAATAAGGCTGCTAGTTGTAACAATGTCATTTTTCTGCTTGTGACACTGTATCACAGTTTTGCAAGACATCCCCATGGAGGAAAGCTGGGGGATGTCTCCATACTATTTCTCACAACTGCCCGTGAACCTACAATTATCTTAAAATAAAAATGAAAAACATACATTGAAAAAAATTAATGCTCACTGTGTGAAGTGTGTTTGATTTAAGGTACTTTAAGAAAGAGGCAGCTGAAGCCCAGGAGGACCCTGCTTCATTGCCTCTATCCCCGCTCGGATCTCGGGATTCACACTCACCCTCCAGGACCAGGAACTGAGGACTGCGAGCAGCCTCCAGGCAAGGGCTGGGAGGAGCATTTCAACAAGGGGAGCCAGGCGGCTGAGGGGTGAGAATGAATCCAGGGGGAGCCCTCCAGAGAGCTGGGGTGTGCACGGGGTTCCTAGCTCACAGCTGGGCAGGCAGGCCTGGCTTCTTGCAGGGGAACAGCCCCATCTGCTCTCAGATCTTCACCATGTGGACTGCCTCTCAGGATGAGACAGAGGGAGATTTAGAGCTGGCATGCAGACATATTCACCTTATTTATAACAACCACAAAATGCCTATCAACAACAAAAAAGTATACCATGAAAAAATATTTTTAATTGATGTTTTTTGTTCTATTATAGACTCCAAACATATTCACATTTTGATTTTCCTATTTTAAGGCAAGCATGATCTTGTTAACCCTGATTTGTGTTTATCAGGACACTATAATTTTAAGAGCATCTCATGGTCAGAGACATTTGGGAGATGCTGACCAAGCCAGCCCCACAGGCCTCCACATTCTCTGAGGCTGCCTCCCGGGCCCCCTGAAGTCCCAGGGCACTTCACACCTGCTCTCCTCTGGCAGGCCATGATTGCTGCAGGAGTACTGGGCTGGGCCCATGGGTGTGAGCAAACCAAAGTTCTTCTCGCAGCTCAGTCTTGGGAGGGCAGGAGAGATGATTGACTACAAAATGAGGTGGTGTCTGGTCTAAGCTCAAAGATCCTGCAACCCTGCTAATGAAAGTATGTCTGCCCTTGTGGAAGCTGTTGGTACCAGTGTGTGTGTGTGTGTGTGTGTATGCGTGTGTGTGTGTGTGTGTGTTTTGTTTTGCTTGGGATTATGACTTTTCTTCCATGTACCATTCATAAAAGGCAGGAATCAGTGAGATCCAATGCCATTTCCCTTCATTAAGAGTTAGCCAGGCTTGATTCCTTTCCTGAGCCTCTGTCCTCTCTCCCTTGCTTAGGGGAAAACATCTCAGACCTTGCGTTCTTCTATTGATGTAAGGTACAAACAGAATGCCAACCAGAGTGGGAATCTTGCCTTGAGTGTATTAATAAAGAATTATCTGCATAAGTGCTATCAATTAAAAACTTAAAATATTTCCCAGAGGTTCTACGTCATCATATTAGAAGACGGCAATTTAAGACTGCCCTAAGGGGATGCCTGGGTGGCTCAGTAGGTTAAGTGTCTCCTTCGGCTCACTCAGGTCATGATCCCGGGCTCCTGGGATCAAGTCCCACATCAGGCTCCCTGCTCAGTGAGGAGCCTGCTTCTCCCTCTCTCTCTGCCTACCACTCCCCCTGCTTGTGCTCACTCTCCTCTCTCTCTGACAAATAAATAAATAAAATCTTAATAAATAAATAAATAAATAAATAAATAAATAAATAAATAAATAAAAACTGCCCTAAAGTCAACATCCTAAGCAAAAGCAACCAATCTGAGAAATAGGGAGTAATACGTACTAGAAGCTCACGGCACGTGGTGGACATGGACAGGCCTGCAGCACCCACAGCTGGTGTGTAATTAGAAGGAAAATTGCTTATCGGGAACATGATAGGTGGTAGGTTGCCATTTATGTTCATCAAATTTAAACAGTCGGGTTAATAGAGAAATGGGGTTTCCTGTGCCTTGATATTTGCTACAAGCAACTATTTCTGCATAACTTGGATCGTGTTTTCCTTATAGCTTCCTGAGCAGTCAATTCACTACCTACTGTGCCTCACTTACTGTAATGGGGAGCGAAAAGTGGGCCCTGAAACTCCACTGTGAAGACTCTGGAACAATAGGACAGGAGACAAATAGTCTTTGTGGCAAAGAAGTTTCTCAGCCTTTGGTAGACATAACACAGGGAAATCTGAAACTCCTTTGGTCCTCTAGGACTTTGAGTTTATGGCTCAAGAGGAACTACTCTGGGAAGTTAAGGAACCCCAATTTGGGAAGATGTCAGAAGACATGCAGTTGCTTTGAGGACATTTTTCTCAGATTAGCAGGACTGGTTAGATTAGAGCACCAAAGAACTCTCTAACCCACCTGCAACTATCCTCCCTTCAAATAACACCTGTGAGGTCATTGCAACAGGGGTCAAATTTTGAACGTCAAGGCCAGACAGTATACCCTGCCTGAGGCATATTAGTATCAGAAGAGCAAAAGGGGTGGATTCAATCCAGATCCCTGGGGATATCAGAACCCAAAACCAGGTCAAAGGGGCAGAACTGGGGTCCTTAAACATGTAGTCAAGATTTCAAAGCCGCAAGGAGACTGACTAGATTGGAACAGTTCTGGATCAGAGTGAGAAGGTCCCGAATGAAGTCCCTAAAAGCAGCATTGCTTGTATTCATTGTAGGGTACATGGTTGCCAAGGACTGAACTTTTGTGTCCCCCCCGCCAAATTCATATGTTGAAAAGCTAACCCCCAAGGTGATGATATGAGAAGGTGGGGCCTTTGAGAGGGTGGAGCACTCAGGAATGGGATTCATGTGCTCATGGAAGAGACCCCAGAGAGCTCTCTGGTCCCTTCTACCAGGTGACGACACAAGAGGAGTCAGCCATCTGCAACTCAGAAACAGCCCCTCACCGGAACTTGACCATGGTGGCACCCTGATCTTGGACTTCCAGCCTCCAGAGCTGTAAGTGGTAACTTGTGCTGTTTATAAGCCACCCAGTCTGTGGCACTTTGCTAGAGCAGCCGAGACTGACCAAGACGATGGGCAGGTCAGGATGACTTAAAGGCGTCAGTGCAAGCAAGACAAGCCGTGAGAGCTTAGTCTAGGTCCTACGCTTTTTCTCAGAGCTGAGTAGGATCAGACGATCTGAAGTTTGTCTATTCTTTCAATAAGCATTTATATTTGCTATGTGACAGACACTGTGCTGAGCTCTGGATAAACAATAGTAAATAGGCATAAACCTTGACCTGAAGGAACTTATAATTTAGTGGCGGAGATTAAAAATGGAAAGACAATGGCAATATGGTGTTTTAAATTCCACAATAATGGAAAGTTCTGGGTAGAACTGAAGTATCTGAGAAAGGCAGTCTTGGGAGGGAGATAGAAATTTTACAGAGGAGATACTGTGTAAGCTAATAAATGCACAGAGTACCTAAAGGAGATGGTCAGGTGAACCGGTGGGGAGTGCATTTGAAGAAAAGGGTCAGCGTACACAGTAGAAGCTTCCTTAACCAGCTGCTCCTCAGCTGATGCTCTGGATTCCTGGATGCTCCATCTCCTCCCTTTGCAAACTTGCTGAAGGCACGTGCAGAGTGGGCTGCTCCACCAGCTGCCCTTGCTCCTCCTTCCCTAGCTTGTCTCGTGCTCCTCAGGGGTCGGTTTCATTTTTCCCAAATCTGTTTATGATTGTTATGCTTGTTATCAAAGCAGGTTACTTTAAATAAATGTTACTAAAATCAACAAAATATGGGTACAGAGAGTGTAGTTTCTGTGAAAATTAAATGGTAACGTTTGAAAAAACTGGCTAAAGTTTGAGCCACCGAAATATAATGCTATTGAATTAGGTGTAGTGGAGCAGCTGTAAATTACTGGAGAAATAAAACAGTGGCATTCCATTAGGATCCTATAAGCAGAATGTTGCAACAGTTTTAAACTTCTTAATCCTTTTAAAGAAATGAACACTGGAACTTGTAGATGATGCAGTATAGACGGGACTTGCGTGAGAAAGACACTATACGGAACTCCTACCAGGGCCCTAACCTAAGAAGAGGCTTTGGCTTTATATCAAAAAATTAGGGAATAAACGTTCATATGTAAGTTTAAAGTGACATAAAATATTTATGACGCCCAAATATTATTTGTGTGATTCTTTGCTTAGTTGGCTTTTTGATTAACAAACCAACCAGAGACCCCAAACCCACTGGATTGGAGAACTCCTAGGCTCCAAGGTCTAGCTCAAAGAGAGAGCATGAAAGAGAAAATCAAGTAGCTCAGAGTAAGTGCAGGATTGAGTTCCTGCACTAGAGAGCTGGGAGGATGCTAGTGGGTGTGTTGGAATTGAGGGAGACCAGAGCTCTGTCGGGGACCACGGGGTGTGGAGCGAGGCTGAGAGCATGCTAGCAGCATGATTTCAGGGTGGGTTTTGAGATGAGGTAGGCACCACAAAATGAAACCCCCGGGCAACCTAGCCCCTATGCACAGATCCCCTTGCCCACACTGTCCTGGGGACTGGTGAATCCAGGACCCTCTATTCTGAGAACAACCATTTCACTTTGTATTTTTTATAGGTCAGCAGCATTGTAGAGTTGTATGTAAATCGCATGGCCACAAACCAGTGTGAGGCTCATGTTCCTAGTTCTGGGGAGGGTCTTGTGCTGATAAGGAGATGGTGAGCAATGCTTTATGTCCTACAGATGCAGAGTGCTTCACAATATCCCAAATGTTTTCTACTCATCATAACACCTTAAAACACTTGTTTTTCCTCCATTGTTCTCATATTCAGTGTGTCGTTCTCATATTAAGTTTGAGAGACATGAGCTATAATAAAGCACATGGGTTTAGTGTCAGCTCTGAGTTCAAGACCTGCTTCTACCACTTGGCAATTTTCTACTCTTGAAACTTACTTAAGCTCACTCACTTCTGTCTCCTCACGTCTGAAGCAGGGAGACTGATGCCCACTAGGCAGTGTTAAGGAGCAGTCTTAATTATTACCAAGATGACATTCTATCATTCATCAACCACTCTGTGCCAGCACTCTTCTAAGAACTATATGTTTACTATCCAGGAACTGTTACAACAATATAATAAAGTACTATCCCCATTTTACAGTTCTGGAAACCAAGACTCATGCTGTTAAATGACTCAGTCAAGGGCACAAGCCAATAAGTTATAAGAGACAAAAGTCAAAGCAACTGTCTTTAAGAATGTAACCTCTTCACTACATGAGAAAACTGGCTCATATGCATCCAAAATGCCCCTGGTTGTGATTTCCTGTCAAGTCCCCTCCTCTGCGGACATCCCTCCTGTGTGGATGTTCACCCCTGCAGACATTCCCTTTGCTTTCTTTCATCTTGCTCTGTGTACAGGAGGTGACCAGAACCCCAATCCCTTGCCCTCCGAGAAGACAGAAATATCTATGATGGCCCCAAAATGCAGGCAGTGCACAGAAATACTAAGGCTACATAGGATCCAAAGAGAACGCGTGGTTAAAGAACACACTGATGAAGCTTAAAGTCAAGCTCATTGCCTTAGTGATTCTGTGATGTCCATGGCCACAGGCTGAATTTCTCCAGTACCAGGCTTCTGGTAGATTCTATATGGCCATTTGGCTTATGTTTCTCAGAAAGTGTCGAACTCTAACAAATACGAGCAGAACAACATGAAGGAAATGAGTTTGCTCATGTTCATCCAGCATGCTTCCTCAGCATAAATTGTTAATCTGATTCCCAGGCTAGGCCAGCCTCCTGAGAAGTAATTCTCAGAATAAGGCAAATAGTCCTTAACTGCTCAGTCTCAGGCCCCATTGGTGCACTAGCTCATTTAAACTTCATAATTGCCATGTGAGGTAGACATCACCATCATCCCTACTTTGTAAATGAAAAGGCAGACACTGAGGGCAAATAGTGACTTCCCAGCCAGTACTAGGATGCAAACTTCTATCCCAGGTCCTCTCACTACCCTTACCTATTCCTTCCCCTTCCCCAACCCTACACGACCCTTAGGAGATCACATCATTAAGCTCAGTGGAATAATTGAGTCTTTAAAATACATAATTATTGGGGCACCTGGGTGGCTCAGTTGGTTAAGCAACTGCCTTCAGCTCAGGTCATGATCCTGGAGTCCCGGGATGGAGTCCCACATTGGGCTTCCTGCTCCTCAGGGAGTCTGCTTCTCCCTCTGACCCTCTGTTCTCTCATGCTCGCTCTCTCTCATTATCTCTCTCTCTCTCAAATAAATAAAAATCTTAAAAAAAATTTTAAATACATAATTATTAATCAATACAGTATAAAATAATATGGGGGTTTTTAAAAACTCTACTCCCTAGAGTTAGATACTGTTATAGTTTGAATTGCAGCTTTACAGACTTATAAATCTATCTAATTATCTGTTTGCCTCTGTAATACTACTTTACGATTTGCTCTTTGAAACAACACACTTCCAAATGAAACATAGTTATACAAGCCATAAGAAGTTAAGCATTGCAAAGACTCATGAAATAGCCATGAGCCCTCAACATAAGTCTCTGAACAAAAAATCCCCCACAAACTAAACACCATAGAAACAAAAACATGTCAATGGGCCCAACCTGGCAGCCCCAGTGAGCCTTGGCCTGGCCATTGTCTGAGCAGCTCCCAGACTATAACACACAGAGTGTTGTACAATTGGTGTTTTTCCACAGTAGAACCTCACTTCAAGAGTCTAAGAATTCTGAAGTGTAGCTAACTCAATGCAAATAAAAGAAAAAAAAGAAACAAAGAAAGCTCAAACTAAATTTTATCAGCTGCCAATGGCATGATGTCATGACTTACGTAGTGTTTGGTTCTCAGTGATGTCACTGCAAGTGTGAATTTAATGTAGTGACATTGTCTATCAAGAATGAGTAGAAGAGCCTTGAGGACATTATGCAATGTGAAATAAGCCAGTCACACAAAAGAATAATACTGTATGATATGAGGTACCTAGAGTAGACAAATGCATAGATACAGAAGGTAGAATGGTGGTC
>NC_138374.1:34779452-34813094 GCF_054177405.1 Leptonychotes weddellii | reverse complement strand
GGTATGTGCTATGGTGAGCGCTGTGAATTGTGCGAGACTGTTGAATCACAGGCCTGTACCTCTGAAACAAATAATACATTATATGTTAAAAAAAAAAGAAGAAGAAGAAGAAGATAGCAGGAGGGGAAGAATGAAGGGGGGAAATCGAAGGGGGAGACGAACCATGAGAGACGATGGACTCTGAAAAACAAACTGAGGGTTCTAGAGGGGTGGGGGTGGGGGGATGGGCTAGACTGGTGAAGGGTATTAAAGAGGGCACGTTCTGCATGGAGCACTGGGTGTTATACGCAAATAGTGAATCATGGAACACTACATCAAAAACTAATGATGTAATGTATGGTGATTAACATAACAATAAAAAATTTTTTAAAAATAGGTATGCAGTGTTAGTTTCTGCAAGATGAAAAGTTTGGGAGATTTTATGCACAACAATGTGAGTGTGCTTAACACTACTGGTCTCACACATAACAATGGTTACGATGGTAAGTTTTACGTTATGTAGGTTTTACCACAAAGGTTTTGTTTTTAAAACAAAAAAGAATGAGCGGAAGATGAATATCCTTCATATGCTATGCTTCCCTGTATTTTCACTGTCCCATAATTAAGATCACTAGATAGCCCTGTTTGCTTAGGACAGTCTCAGTTCACTCTTATTGTCCTTGTACAATTACTCATGGTGTCCTTTTCACTCTTCAAAGTGTCATGGGTGATAATCATTATGCTCATCTTATCCAGTATGCCTTTGGTAGCAAAGAACAACCAGAGAACTTAAAGCTAGTGAGCACCTCGTGCATATCATTAGCATCCGAATTCATTCATTTACTCCTTCATTCATTCACATCAGAAGGACCTCTGTGTACCTTGTACCTGTTACCACTCTGGGCCCTACGTTTGTGTTCAGGTGACTATCTTCCGAGATAACCTATGGGTTCCTCAAGGGCAGGACTGATATCTAATTCATCTAGTGTCCCCAGATCCCCAACCCAGGGCCTGACACATATCAGGTTCCCAGCAGATGTCTGCTGAATTGCAAAATGTCCTGGTTCCAGTGAAAGAGGACTGGCCCTCATTAGTGTTGAACCCTCAGAACGGCCTTTTCCCTCTGCCCTCGGGGATGGCCCCTTGGATGGGCAGACAGGGAGAGCAAGGGCCTCAGCTAAATTTCTCTCTCACGGGTTACCCACTTCCAAGTGCCTTGTATGGTCTTTATCTTTCCTGATGATGCTGTCTATGTTTTATTTTTTAAACAAACTTAGAAACATTTCCATCAGTCCTGAAATAGATGCTCACAGTAAGCCAAAAAATGCTTGATAAAGCTTGTCCATGAGCCCCTAATATAAGTTACTCATTTAAATATCAGAGCTTTGAAACTCTGGTGCAATGGCTCAGCCAGCTGGGCTAATTAGCTCAGTTCAGTGGCAGGTTTTGCAAATCTGGTCTTGGTTTCCTCTTTCCAAGGCACGAATGGAGCATGCCCTCAAGGTGAGATTCAGGGAGTCACCTCCTCAGATGCTGCACATCTGTCTCCAAGTGGGGGTTGAATTACATCCTTGCTTGAGTATTGTTTGGCTCTCCTCTGATCTCTAATGATCTGTGGTCACTTAGGAACTCAGGGATGGCATCTCTATCTTCCAAGTTGCTTAAGATCTCTGATTCCAGGAAAGCATGGAGCTTAGCATGCTCCAATCCTCTGCTCACTTCCTCCTCCCCCTCCTCCTCTTCAGCACACTAGATTTGGGGGCTCAAGACCCCAGGGCAATGAGAGGAGAGGCCTAGAGAGGAGCGCTAAGTTAATGTTAATGAACCAGCAGGTTCAGATAGGAATGTCTTTTAGGGATTTCAGAATTGTTTTGATAAATTAAGCCCAACATCTGGATGGCATTTGGATTAAGAACCATCAAGAGCTACCTATTTATCCCTTGGCCAATCTTGCCCAGAGTGCATCCTTTTTATTAGTCTTTTCAAAACAACTTTGATTTTATTTATCCTCTCTAGTGTATTTTTTTCTTATTTTATTACTTTCTGTTCTCATCTTATGTTCTTCCTTCTATAAATGTTCTTAATGTCTTAATACACATCTTAGTTGTTAATTGATAACTTTCTGGGGAGCTTTTTTTTTTCCTGCTGATTGTCAGATTCATTAGGGTTCTTCTTTTGACACAGTGCCATGATGTGTCCTGTGTGTAATTGGCTAATGACTAAATGAGACAATTATCTGTCAAGGGGGTTCTATTTAAGGAAGGAGACAAGAAAGTACATGGTAAGTGTTCAGTTAATAACACAGTAAAAGTGACTCTAAGATTTCAGAGGAATGCTTATCAGTGACAGTTCCAAGGAGGAGGGGGTACCAAAAAGTCAGTCCCTGTAGGACAGGCTGAATCTGAACGGACTCAGAGGAGTTGGAGGGAAGGCCGGCAGAGGCACCTTCAAAGCCCACCATGATCCAGAGGAAGACCTCTCCCAAGGTGAGGAGACCGTGAGGCAAATGGCCTGGGGAAGGAGCCAAGACCACAGTGCCGAGGACCCAGTTTTGGGCATAGGGCATGCTGACCCCCGAGAGTGGTGTGTGCATGCAGTGAGGCATCCTGGAACCCTCGGATCAGCAGCACCATGAGCAGAGTGAGGTTAGAGAGAGACAGCTTGATGTGGAGACACTGGAAACAGGGGGAACAGCAGGGAAGGAACTGTGGGCAAGATCACGAGTAAGATGACAATGGGAGGATGTGGACTGGGTGACTTTCCACCTGAGCTTCTAGACGCGGGAGGGGTAGGGAGTGCAAGCATGTTTCATGTATGCAGCTCATCTGGTTCAGACACAGATGGGTGCATTTAACAAAGAATCTTCATGACAAAGTTATGAGTCCAACCTTAGACAGGAGACAGCGGTGAGGCCACAGAGCGAGTGGCACCCAGGGGGGCTACATCCTAGGCTTCCACCACATCCCACCTCCTTTCCAGACCTTCACCCAGGTCGCTTTTGATCCTATCCCCTTACTTCCTCCAGAACACTTATCATGAGCTGCAATTCTTTTCTTTGCCCACTAGCTTGTTGTCTCTCTGTCTCCACTACAATACGGCTAACCAAGAGCTCTCCTCTGAACCCCCAGCCCCGATGACATAATAATACCCCTGGCATAGAAGGGGCTGCATGCATGTTGGTTGAAATGAAACAACACGCCTTCACCCCGGCATATTCATCTGTCACTTAGGAGCCAGGGTGTCACTCTCAAGGGAAGCTGCAGTGGGGTAGAGGCCTGGACCGTTCTACAATCAGCCCCACATGGATTCCAACACAGCAGCTCCAGGGGCCCCAGCTCCTACCTCGAAAAGTGGGAATCCTAACTTACAAGGCTATTGTGACAATAAGACAAAGCATATGAAGTGCCAGGCCCGGCACAGATGGTCAGTGAACAATTGCTACTATGACCATACCTGATGACCTCACAAGGTGCTTTGTCTGTTTTGTTGTTTTGTTCTTTTTATTCAATTTTTCTAAAAGGAAAGTGACCCGGGTCACTCAGGACATCGGGGCTGATGACCTCAGGGATACTAGAGGTGGAAGAGAGTGGAGGGGCCTGGGTTCCCTGAAGGCCCTGGCTGAGAGGAATTACTCCTCCTGCCTTGGGAGAACTTTGTCCAAGGCTGCGGGAAACACTCCTGTGGCACCCCAGCTCTCCCAGGCAGGGGGTGAGGAGTTTTACGGTTATAAAGGAGTAGGTTTAGACCTTGGAGAGGTTCTTATGTTTTTCAGACCTGCTCCGATAGTATGAGTCAAAATTTCCCATTAAGAGCTTAATAGTCATTACTTAGGAGAGAATATGTAGGAAAAGGAGAATTTGTGTCTCATACCTACTTAACAAGATCCCTAACTTCCTAAAAGTTTACCCCCACCCTCAGCCTCTAGGAAACACTCTCTCTTCTTGATTCTGCAGTTTTATTTTTCCCTCGTTGTCCTCCCCCTCCTCTGGGGTCTGTCTCAGGCTCTTTGTGGGTCCACCTTCCTCTACCCCCAATAAGCACTGGGTTCCTGTCCACACTCTTTCTGATTTCTTTCTCCAGGGGCACCCCCATGCCTATAGCATCATCTACTTGCCCGGAATGATCAACATGCACCCTCCCCTTGTCCCACCTCTCTGCTTCAGACCCACATGCCTGACCATCTGTATAGCCTCTCCATTTGGTGGCTCCAAGCATCTCAAGCTCAACATGCTCCATGCCCTAAATCTGCTCATCATTTTTCTCTGAAGGTCCCTCTCCAGGTTCTCCGGCTCAGTGCATGGCTTCCCCACTCCCCAGGGGAAGACAGCATCCAGGAGCTCAGACTTGGCCTTTCCATTCCCAGACCACACACAGTCAGTCACCTGGTCGGGAGGATTTCACCTCTGTCTGCCACTCTTCTCCATCTTCTCCACACCCCTCCCCATTCAGGCCCCACTACCTCTGTCCTGGTATCTGAAGAGCCTCTAACTCAGTGTCCCAGCCACAGGTTGGCCCCTCCCATCTGTTCTTCACGCTGCCATCAGCACCATCTTTCCAAAGGCACCAAATGCAAACCAGATGGATTGCATACCACCCCCCCAATTAGAGTCCTGTAGGACTTTCAATAAAGTTCAGTTAAGGTCAAGAAAGTGGCTACCCCTGGAGGTGGGGCAGGAATGACTGTGAGGGGCAGGAGGGAGTCCTGTGCAGATCTGGAAATGTTCTATATTATGATCCAGGTGATGGTTATCTGGGTGGATAAATAGATCAGCAGTCATCAAGCATGAACTGAACATTTGACACTTCACTATATGCTAATGATATGTCAAAAAATAAACACAGAAAATTGATAAGTCTACACAATCTATTGAAAAGGGAAAAAAATTTAAAAACCTGTCAGGGCTTTCAAATCTCTTTTAGGATAAAACCAAATATTTCAACGTAACCTATGTTTATGATGTTCATTTATCTTGGCTGGTCTGGCACAGTCTTGGCTTATGCCTAAGGTCCTGCTATAATTATTAGCATGCCCCAACTTGTATGATCAATTATATGGCCATCTCCCTCCTGCCTCTAGGCTTCACCCTTGCTGTTCTCTTTTACTCAGTTAACAACTCATTCCTCAGATCCCAGCTAAAACATCACTTTCTCTGAAAAGTTCTCTTACTTAGCTGCAAATCAGTCTGAGGATGTTGACTACACCAAGAGTAACCTGTATTTCTTCCACCCCACCCAAGTCAGTTGGCAAATTAGGATGGCAATATTACCATCCTTGTAGTTTTGACATCTATTCAAATGTATTCATCTTCTTCTAATACAAGATCAGGAGGTATTAACCTCTCATTTTATAGGTGAGGGGACTGGGATTCAAAGATACTAACTAGCTTCCCCAAAGTCAACCTGTTAATTATTGCTGGAACCAGGACCAGAACCCACGAGAACTCTGATTCAGGGTCAGGATTCCATAAGTTACTGTAGTGACTAGACTTTTTGGTGGAGTTTTGGGGATACAGTTCTGAATATAATTTCCAATTCCTTGGGACTAACACGACAATTCAGAAAGCATAGAAGATTTAATTTAATGTCTTTGATCCCATCGACCATCCTGGAAGCTTACCTTATCAAAAAACCCTTGAGTGAATAAAACTCTTAGCTGAAGCTTTAGGTCCTAGGCCTTCCCCATTGGGGTACAGTCTAGAAGTTAAAAGTGTCTATTTATTACTAGGTGTGCATTCATCCTGCCGGTCCATCAACACAGGAGGCTAGACCGCCCATACACTGGCATCCTGTGCAAATACAGACCACTAGAATGAGCTCAGGGCAGGAAGGTGGGTCTCGGGTCACACTGTCCAGACTAGTCCCAGCTCCATCCCTCCCAAATGTGTGTGACCTTGGGGAAGCTATCTAACCTCTTTAGACCTGAGTTTCTCATCTGAAAATCTGGGGAATATAAGCCCCTATTTCATAAGACTGTTTAAATGACTGAATAAGATAATCCGTTCAAAATGCGTAACATGTAGTGAGTACTAGTAAGTCCCAATTCTTCCTCTTCTGCCCTCCCTCTCCCTTCTCCTACCCCTCCCCTTCCTCCTCCTTTTCTCCTTCTCTTCTTCTTCCTCTTCCTCTCCTTCTTAATGATAATCTAAATAATATAACCACATCCTTTTAGGATGAAGATTCTTTTCTATCAGCTGCAGGAAAGCCACAATGTGTGAGCCATAAAGTAGTGGGCATAGGAGATGAGGTCATGTTTATATTATATCATCCATTTGAGCTATCTTACTGCTTGAGATGTTCTTAGGCCAGGCTTCAGTTTTTCACAACCTTTCTAGAAGGTGGGTACTAGAACTAAAACATCTAGGTGTGTTTGTCCAGAGCAGAAAAGACAACCCCACCACCCACCTGCCCAGGAGCCACACTAGTCTTCCTGTAGAGTAGCCTCAAAGAGCATGCTTTGGGGCCACAAGATCATTGGTTGGCTCATAATGAGCCTTTCAAAAACCTATTTAATAATATGAATTATTCTGGGACACCTGGGTGGCTCAGTCAGTCAAGCGTCTGCCTTCAGGTCAAGTCATGATCCCAGGGTCCTGGGATCAGGTCCTGCTTGGCTAAGCAAGGAGGCTGCTTCTCTCTCTGCCTGCCTCTGTCTCTCTCCCTCTGACAAATAAATAAATAAAATCTTAAAAGATAATAATATGAATTATCCCAAAATCCCAAGTAGAGGGCAAGGCTACAGGGGTCAGGTTATGCTAGCAAACCATCTTCTGACAAGGAGAAGTTCAAAAGCAGTTCCTCTGGCAAATATTTGTCTGATTTGGGCTGTTACCACAAATCTTGCTTTGTTTATCTGGAGATCACATAGTCTTTCAAGTTTACATCTAACTGGCAGCTGCAGGCCCTGGCAACCACACAGCTGGGCAGATGTTAGAAATCTGAGCTGAGTTGTAGCAGCTGAAATGTCCAAGTGGGTTCCCCAGAGCCACGGGCTGGGAGAGAAGTAGGCAAATGGCTTTGGGGACTCCATCCTTCTCTGCCCAGTCTCTGGTGAATAGCTCCATTGTTGCCCACTATGACTGGACTGCAGTCACCTTCTACACATGAAGGTCATATCATTGACCACCTGCAGGACAGCAGGCCCCAGAGCTATTTTGCTGGCAAGTGGGTGAAGCTTTTGAGTCAGTGTCATCATTAAGACAACATTTTGCAATCTTTCTGGCCAAAAACCAATAGATCTGAGTTTCTGACCTATATTATTTTCCTTCTCTTTTTAAAGAAATTCCTTTAACATTTTTTTTTTTTTGCAGAGCAAGTCTACTCTCAGTTTTTGTCTGAAAGTCTTTATTTCTCCTTCACTTTGGGGGGATAATTTTGTAGGGCACAGAATTCTAGGTTGGTGAGGTTTTTCTCTCAACACTTCAAATAATTCACATCCCGCTCTTCTTACTTGCATGGTTTCTGATGGGAAGTCAGATATAATGTTATCTTTGTCCATCTGTAATAAAGTGATTTTTCCTCTGGCTTCCTTCAGGATTTTTTCTTTGTCTTTTACTGTCCATAGTTTGAAAATGATATGTCTAGGTGTAGGGTTTTTTGAGGTGGTTTTTTTTTTCTGAGGGAGTGGTTTCGTGTTTTTGTTGTTATTGTTGTTGTTTTAGCATTTATTCTGTCCAGTGTTTTATGAAATTCTTGGATCTGTGGTTTGGTATCTAATGTTAATTTGGGGAAATCTTTTTTATTATTATTTCTTTTATTATTATTTCTTCTCTTTCTTCTCCTTCTCACATTCCCATTAAGCATATATTATACCTTTTTGTAGATGTCCCACAACCTTTGGATATTCCATTCTGAGTTTGTTTTTTTTTTAGCCTTTATTCTCTTTGTTTTTTGGGGGGAAGGGGGCTGGGTTTTGTGTGGGTGTTTTTTTGTTTTTTTTGTTTTGAGGATTCTACTCTATATCCTCTATCACAGAGATTCTTTCCTCAGTCATGTCCAGTCTCCTAATAAATCTATCACAAATATTCTTCATGTCTGTTACAGCATTTTTGATCTCTAGTCTTTCTTTTGGATTCTTTCTTAGGATTTCCACCTCTCTGCTTACATTGCCCATCTGTTCTTGCATGCTATCTACTCTATCCACTAAAGCCTTTGGAATACTAATCACAATTGTTTTAAATTCCCACTCTGATAATTCGAACATCATGGTCTTGTTTGATTCTATTGTCAGGACCTCCTAGCATCCTATAGTCCTATGATTAGGTGTCTGCCTTTTAGTAAGCCTATGCCTCTGGACTATGAACTTCACAAGTGTTTCTCTGTGTTTTTATCCACTTAGGTGGGACAAGATGGCTAGAGTGGGCTGGAGTTCAGTATTTCTCTTCCCCGGGTCAGTTCAGTTTGGTAATATCTCAGCAGGTTAGGCCCTGGTTAATTGTTTCCCCTGAGGTCAAACCTTGTTAAGAGCAGAGTGCTCTGGTTCCTTTTCCTCTTCTCCTGCCAGAAGCATGAGGGAATTTTTCCCTGATATTTATAGTGGGCACCTGGTCAAGTTCCTGGAGGCAAATCTCACATTATTGTGGAAGCCCCATTATGACTGGTCCCCCTAGAATTTTTAACTCACAGACTTCTATGCTCTGAGCCTCTAGCAATTCAGCTAAGTTCCAATTTTCATACCCCACCACTGGCTCCCAAGGCAGTTTCCTCTTGTGAGTCTTTGGTAAGCTGTGACTCCCTGTATTTGCCTGTCTTTCCAATCTTAGAAGCAGTGGTTTGTCCTGTGTCCTCCCCTCTCTTATAGATCTAAGAAGAGTTGCTGAATTTTCAGTCTATTCAGCATCTTTTCCCTCTATCTATTATTGATTTCAACAAATACCTTGAGGGAAAAACCACCAAGTGTTGGGCTGATTTTATGTGGTTCACTCCTCTCACGAATTTCTGCCACTTAATTCCTAGCTATGTTGGTATCTCTTCAATGTCTTCAAAAGATGTTTATTTTGCATTATATCTGGATTTTTAAATTTTTCTTGGCAGAAGTGTCAGTCTACTTTAAGCTACTCTATTTTGGTCAGACTTAGAAATCCCTCTAATTTTCATTTTATGAGAGACAGACTAACATACATCAACAACTGTAGATTTAGAAAGATCTGTGATTCATTTCTGGCTCTGCCACTTACTAATTTTGAGAACTTGAACCTGTTTACTTAACCTCTTAGTGATCAAATTTACAAAGTCCTATAATTGTTGGAGCTAACGTTTTAATGGAAGGGGGAAGTAATAAGAATAAATAACTTAATACATTACAAAATCTGATCAATGCTGTGAAGAGATGACAATTATGCATCATTGGCATACAAATAGTATTTAATGATGTGGGAATAGACAGCACCCATTATGGAAACAGGTCAAAGAAGAGAAGAAATTCCAAAATGCCGTTCTGAAAAACGACACCAGCATGGTAGAATTAGGTAGAGAAAGAGAGCTGCAAATAGGTAGTAGGTGAAAAATTGTAGAGATGTGGCATGACAGAAGCTGGCAACATCTAGACGTAGACAAAGAAGTAGACAGTCCTGTCAAATACTGCTATGATATAAAGTAAGACAAGGGCAAAATATTACTTATTGGATTTGACACTGTGAAAACTGTTGGAAGCTTCAAATGAGCAGAGATTTTTGTAGACAAAACCAGATAGAGAGGAGTGGAAGAATGAATTAGTGGTAAAGAAAGGGAGATGTCCCATTGAGACAACTTTTGTAAGAAGTCCAGCCTAGAAGAGGGGCACGATGAGGAGCTGTGCTTACAAAATCTCAGCAGAGTGTTTCTCAAGACCGCCCCCCCTCCATCTCATAAACTGTAGAGAACCACAAACTCAGTGCTGGTCTTGTCTTTTCCTCAGCTTTTCTGATGAGCTCTTTCTTTTGTTGTCTGTTCATATGGCTTCTCTCTCTCTCCTTTCCTTTTTATTGGTGGTATAACTAATATTATCTGGTTCAGTCTTCTCAGTTTTTAATGCAAGTTGTGTTCTTTCTCATTTTTTTAAAACAATATTTCAGACTATGGTTACTTTAGATAAATTAGTAGGGAGTTAATATCTTCTATTTATTTACACTTTTCAAAACAGTACAAAAATCTGTCTTAAAACAGTGTAGTCAAATTGCAGAGTTTCTATAACAGATTCAAAAGACAGATTGCAAGCAAAGCAACATGGTAGAGTAGAAAAATCTACAGGATTCTGAGCCAGAAAAATTCCAAGTTCAAGTCCAAATCTGTGTCATCTGGGGCAATTTATTAATCTTAATTTTATAGATTTTATAGAGAGGTATTTATATAGTTTATCCATATATAGATTACATATAAACTACAGATTTATATATGTAAATTATATAAATCTATAATTTTAAATATATCTTTAATTCATTTCATCTTTAATTGTATATTCATCTATATGTATATATCATTTAATCTTTAATTATATATTCACCTTTGCATATATCTAGATATGTATATCTATACAACTGTCCTTAGTAATCTATTGAGAATCCTTGATTAGATATTCAAATACTGGCCATACAATAAATTGTTCCTTTTTTCTTTTTTCCTCACAGCCATCTCTTTAACTAGCGATACAGCTTTTAAAAAGATATACCCTTCTTTCTTCCTTTTCCAGGGTTCTCTTGTTCCTAACAGTTGCCTGTTCTTATTGGCACCTCATCTTGCCTATCTGCTAGGCATCATTCAATTCAGTGCAATCAATTTAAAAAAAAAAAATTTGTTTTGCAACTTCCTGGGTCACACACCAGGTTTTTTCTGACACTCATCTTTCATTTCATAGGCTGTTTCCTGAGCCTGCTACTTATTTATCGCTACTGTTAAAATTATGTTAATAACCATTTTAAAGAACCAGTCTTCCTTCCTCACACACTTAATTCTTACTTCTGTTTCCTGATTCCCAACCAATCTCTGCCAAATCACTGCATTTTCATATTATCGTCTGCATCCCTTGCTGTTCGGTCTGCATTTTTTAGATTTAAAATATTCTGCCTTCTTTCAAGTCCTGTCTTCGAGGCTGGCTACATAATTCGTGAGGCCCAGAGCAAAATGAAAATAAGGTACTCTTCTTCAAAAAACAGGGAAAGGAGTGGAGTTACAAATGTAAAACTATAAAGGTTTTCCTATAATAACATTTTATTATGCATAAAATGTAATGAGACAATAGTGATATTATTTAATCACAGTATAACATAAAAAGAACAGGGATCCCTCCACGCTGTCCCGAGGCGGAGCCATCGCTGTTTCTACTGCTGCCACCACTGTCGCAGCTGCCAGTGTGGACCCAGATCCCAGAAATGACCGTCCTTCCAAGGTCATGAAGTGCCTGAACTGCTGGATGGCCTGACCCAAGATGCACCTGCTGCCGCCTGGCGCATCTCCCGCGTCCCATCCGACTTCACTTACAAAACACAAATCCAAGGATGAAGTTGTGAAGAATTTCAAGATGTCCACAGCAGAACGATAAACCAAGTGTGGGCACTTCTGCCAAAGGGACTCCAGGCGACTGCCCCTGTTGTAGGTGCATGGGACCGAGCAGCCCCCGCCCCTCCCCCTTCTCCCGTCTAAGCCACAGCTGCGGGCTCCCTGGGTGCTGGGAGAATCTAGCTGCAGCATGCCTGCGATGGACACACACTGGATGAGCATACCTTTCTTTCTTCCTCACTTTCAAATTAATTAAGAGAGGCTCAGGACCCGTGTTTTCAAGGTTTGCATGTCAACATAGGCTCTATTTAGCAATGCAAACTTTGAGTTTGTAAGATTTGTTTCCTATACCTCCGTTTACATATATAAAACGAAGATTTATTTGGTTGTCAAAAAAGTGAGAGGTCATGAATGAACCTCCTGATTTCTCATTTAAATCCATATCTTTACAGGTGCTTATTTCTTTCCAGCTATCAAGTGGGAAGCTTCACAGAGAAATCATCTTGATTTGAATCCAGATGGATGAAAACCAGTTTCCCAAGTGCACCAGGAGGGGAAAGAACATTTTCAGGCAGCCTGTATGTATGAACACGAAGTGAAAGTTTAGGACATTCAGCAGGAACTGTAATAGGAAATTTGGAGCAGGTGGCAGAGGGACAAGAAGGAAGCAATACAAGTCACAGGACTTTTCAGCCTCATGAGGAATTTTGGACTGGATCTTGGGAGGAGGTCTTAGAAAGACTTTTAAACAGATGAATGGCATGGGCAGTTAGTGTTGTTGAGCATTTTTTTTAAATATATATACCTATTGGCTATTCATATGCCTTCTTTAGAGAAATGTCCTTATCCCATTTCTTAATCAGGTTATTTGGGTTTTTTTGTTTTGTTTTATTTTTTTATTTTTGTTTTGTTTTGTTTTTCACTTTATCAGGTATATAGTTTGTAAGAATTTTCTTTATGATTTAGTCTTAGTGGATTGTATGTTTTTAGGAATTTATCCATTTCTTCTACGTTGTCCATTTTATTGCCTATATTCATTCAGAGTAGGCTTTTATGATCCTTTTTATTTCTGGCATCAGTTATAATGCCTCCTATTTCTTTTTTTCAATATTTCCTTTATTTATTTGAGAGAGAGTGAGTGAGCAGGGAGGACGCTGAGAAGGAGGGAGAGGGAAAGGGAGAGAATCCCAAGCAGACTCCATGCTGAGTGTGAAGCCCGACTCAGGGCTTGATCCCAAAACCCTGAGATCATGACCTGAGCCAAAACCAAGGGTCGGACACTGAACTGACTGAGCCCCCATGTAATGCCTCCTATTTCATTTCTGAATTTGAGTATTTTCTGTTTTTTTCTTAGTCTAGTTAAGCATTTGTCAATTTTGTTTATCTTTGTAAAACACCAGCTTTTTGTTTTGTTGAGACTTTTTGGTTGCTTTGTTTTAACTTCAGACTACCTTCTGCACATATACCAATTTTTCCAAATTCAGCATTGGATTCCTTCTGACCCTGGATACTCTGTGTCTCCAAATGTTTCCCTTTCCTCCTCCTTAAAGTAACCAGTACTTTGGAGTTCAAACTTAGGGACAGAGCTGTAGACTGAACAGGAGGCCCATCAAATTTGTCAAGGCCCATTAGAGTGTTTCTCTCTGAAACATCAACTCTAGCAACATAAAGTCTACCTATGATAATTGGGCTCCTTCTGGCCAATTATCCAACTCCACCAAACTGGGAGTTTGTGAGGGAAGTGGTAGAATCTCCCAAGGTTCTATGTTCGGGCTTTGGTGGCCACTTTCTCACTGTAAATTCCCAGGGTTTGGTGTGTTCTTTCTGGTCCCTGCCTGACCATATGCCAGATCCTCTCTGCTGTGAGTAATCAGCTGGAAGATCTGCTTCTGCTTGAGGCACAGATTCCTTGGACTAATAATCATGTGCAGCAGCTTCTAGATTCCAGTAAGAAAGGCAGTTACCTCTCACTCTGCCAGATGGGAAGCAGGAGGATTCATTCTGCAAGCATTTACTGAAGGGCATGAAGAAAAAGATGTGCTTTGGAATTACACTAACTCAGGACCCACCACTTTTTAATTATGACTCTGGGCAAAATTTTCAGTTTCTTTAAACCATGGATTTTTGTTTTGTTTTGTTTTTTCATTTGCAAGATGTGAATAATAATATTTTTCTTCTGGCATCATACAAAGGTTAAGTATAATGCATATAGGAATTCCTAGCAGAGAGCCTGGCACATGGATGAGATAAATGGCAGCTGCTCTTTTTTATGCAAAGAAATAAACAAATGATTAACAAGGAATGTTAAGAATCACATTGTCTAGTCTTCACACTATTTTTTCCTCACACAAGAACACTGAGTCCTCTAATCTCTAAACATTCTAATTACTAAAAATATTTTTTTCTGGTTTTCTTCTTATTGTGCATATTGAATTTTTTTTTTTTGCAATAAAAAGCTCCGACTTGGTAACCTGAATCATGTTGGTTTCTCAATTCAAGCATAACTGGGAAGACCTGCAGAGATCATTTTGTATTTTTCCCATTCATGGAGAATGGGAATGTGATAACATGGAGCAAGGATGATGGTCCAGTGTTGCAGGGAGAGGTGATTTTGACTACAATTTGGTGGACTCTCAATAGATTGGCCTATAGTACATGAACTAGAAAGACAAGGATTCAAAAAACCAAGGAGAGCTTTTTCACTAAAAAACCAGGTGAGGGGCGTCTGGGTGGTTCAGTTGGTTAAGCGTCTGACTCTTGATTTTGGCTCAGGTCATGATCTTGGGGTCCTGGGATAGAGCTTCACGACAGGCTCCACACTTAGCAGGGAGTCTGCTGGAGATTCCCTCTCTCTGTCTCCCTCTGCCCTTCCACCCCCACTGTGCTCACACTTGCACACACAAGCTCTCTCTCCCTCTCTCAAATAAATAAATATTTTTAAAAAAAGTGAGAATTGGACGTTGAGGGCAAACCCTCCCTGGGGTCCAACATAATACAGTGTTGCATGAGTAGTGGTCAGAAGTACTCTTGCCAAATGAGATATTGTTGAGGCATACTGGAACATCAGAAAAAGTATAAAAGAATTTGAAATGGAAAATAGACAGGATTACTCACTGCCCTGTACAGTGAACACTTCTAAGTTATCCCTGCTTTTCACTGCCTTTGAGCTGTTTTACAACTCTGTAAATTGTGGAAAATGGATAATGATGAAAATGACTCTTGTTTATAGAAATAGAAACTAATTGTGTTCAATGGAATGTAATTATTGCCCTGGGGATATGCCATTTTTACAACTAAGTTAATTTCAACATCTTTTCTCTGCCTATGCATGCGTGATACTTTGAATCCACCTGTGAACCACTTGAAAGAAACATCTGACTAATCACATTATTATTATTAGGGCAACATTATTATAATAAATTATTATATTACATTATCAATGAGTAAAGTACAACACTTGACAAGTGCTATTTTTTTTTATTCTTATGTTAATCCCCATACATTACATCATTAGTTTTAGATGAAGTGTTCCACGATTCATTGCCTGTGCATAACACCCAGTGCTCCATGCAGAATGTGCCCTCCTCAATACCCACCACCAGGCCAACCCATCCTCCCACCCCCCTCCCCTCTAGAACCCTGTTTGTTTTTCAGAGTCCATCGTCTCTCATGGTTCGTCTACCCCTCCGATTTCCCCCGCTTCATTCTTCCCCTCCCGCTATCTTCTTCTTCTTCTTTTTTTTTTCTTAACATATATTGCATTATGACAAGTGCTATTTTTATACCTATATGGGAGATATAGTTATATCCTCTTGAAAAAATAATATTTTAACAGTTTGGGATATCATCTGAAACGCGCAGTGGACTCACCTGACAGAGGCAGGTCAAATGTGTTGCCAGAGAAGTACACAGCAGATAAGTTATTCCTAATTGGTGGCATCAATGATTAAGAATTTTGCCTGACCATCTGGTCATCTCCCTAAATGGATTAGTGGCTAGAGATCTACTCTGGGTTGACAGAGAATCTGGTTTGTTATTCTTTTGTTTGTCATTATGCCTATTTTAACTCAAGTGAACTAAGAATGGCATGGTCACCAGGTAGAAGTACAGCTCTCTGAGATATAGTAGAAATCAATTGTAACTCTACCAAGGAGAATCATGGGGTCAGAGTGTCCCATCCAAGACTGAGAAAGGGTCTGTGAGGTTCCCACTAGAGCCTGAGATTCAAAAGTGGACTAGGAGTGGGTAGATGAAAGACAGTGTCCCTGGTAGAGGAAGCAGCATGCGAGACAAGGAATCAGGGGCTCTATGTGGTTCCAACTTAGTCTTCTTTTGCCATAACCATGACTGAGCATTCTATGCTATGTCCACACAGGGACTTGAAGAAATGAAAATCAATAAGGACCATCTACATGACAATGGCCGTGTAAATACTGTTTCTAACAGAATGCATAGGTTTTAGGGCAAAGGTCTCAATCCCTGGGCCACTGCAAAGAGACTATCTCTGTGGATGGACCTGAAATTGGAAGGAGAGGTCTATCTATCTCCAAATTCACCAAGTTATTCTGCCTTCAAATCTTCCAGGATATGCTGGCAAGTGGTTCAAAAGTAAATTCATCTGATTTTTTTTTTTTTAGCAATGTTACATATTTTCTGTCTCAAAGTGCACACTACCACAGTCCTGAGCTCCATGTCCAACATTCCCTAGAGCAGACATCTGGCTAGGAGGACCCAGGGAATCCCAAAAGAAGATGTCCACAGCCAGGAGCCTGTGACCCTGGGCACCCCTTGGAGTATCCCCAAACAGTAAGAGGGAAAATCTCTCTTGGTGACATGGGCATGTGCTAATGGCATGTGGAAGACTAGAGGGTGTAAAGGAGAAGACTCCAGCCTCTCCTGAGTGGCTGCTTTCTTCTCTGGCCACTGTGGACCTCCAATGGCTTTTCTTATCCTTTTAGGACACAGAAACACACAATAGTGCTGTTCTTTCCCTTCTACTCACTCTTTGTCTCTCCAAGCCATCCCATGCTTGTTCTCACGCCTTGTGGAACACTTAAAAGTCTGGGCATTTTCACTTCCCTTCTCTGGCTCCCTCCTCCATCTTTCCCACAAGAGAGGGGAAAGTAGGCGGCACACTCATTTTCTTCTTTACACGGATTCTCTCTAGTGATGCATGCCTGCAAGAAAAGCAGGGGGAAGATTCAGACACTTACACAGATCATTCAGGTCTGAAACCCCTGGTTTGTTTTCTGTTGGGAAAACACAAGCATCTAATTCCTCCTATTTCATGTTGCCTGATTTTGAAACAGAAAAATCTAGAGCTGTAAAGGATATACAAGATTACCTTTTAAACTACCACAATCCCCATGTTATAGATGAAGAGATTAAATTGAGACCAGGGAGGATAAAGGACTCCCCTTTCCACCCCATTATGGGCTGAATTGTGTCCCTCTCCCAAAACTTGTACGTTGAAGCCCTAACCCCCAGTACTTCAGAATGCAACCTTATTTGGAGATAGTTTTTGCAGTGGTGATTAAGTTAAAATGAGGTCATTAGAGTGGGCCCTAATCCAGGATGACTTGTGTCCTCGTAAAAAGGGGAAATTTGGACACAGCACAGAAGGAAGTCCTTGTGAAGACGCAGGGAGAAGGCAGCCATCGACAAACCAAGGCAGAGGCCTCAGAAGAAAGCAAACCTGCTGACACCTAAATCTCAGACTTCCAAGCCTCCAGGACCATGAGAAAGTTCATTTCCGCTGTGTGAGCCATCCAATCTGTGCCACTTTGTTACAGCAGTGCTAGCAAACTAATACACCCCTAACTTACACTGCAAGAGGTAGCAGGTAGAGAGGCCCCTGGGCCTGCCTCATTCTCTCTTCTGTCCCTTGCCCAAGGCTTCTGCCCACTGTCTCATTCTCACCTTGATGGGTTTCTCTCCTCCCCTAGGGGAACACCCAGCACATTTGGACCCTGAAGGATGAGTATGCAGTTATGTCGGTAGAGAAAGGGAATGAGAAGATATGTAATAGGAAGGAAACAGCACCAGAAACATTGTGGGGGGACGGTCGGCCTGGACAGTGGGGTCACTAGAAGCAGGTGGGAGAGATATAAGGAAAAGTCAGGGATAGTCCAGAGACCAGGGTGGAAGAGCAAGCAGGGCTGGGCCCTGGTGCTTCTGCTCTCCCAGCTAAAGATCTCCCACTTTATCCTACACACAATGGGGGCCCCGAAAGATTCTAGACAGGGAGTAGTATGGTCAGATTTAGTCTCTGACAATTTGTTCTGGTAACCGAGGAGACCTGGATGGTTGGAAAGAGACCAGAAGCAGAAAGCCTACTCCACTGGAGACTGCTTCAGTGGTCCCTGTGAATAATGATGGCATTCTACATGCCTGGGCACACCCCGTGAACAATGAGCTGGGATGACCCATGTCACCTTTCCTACTTCTCTGCTACCCCCAGAGCAGCACGGGAGGGCTTCAAGGGAGGACAGGTGTGTCCTGCAGCCACTCAGATAGGAGGGGGAGCCCAGCCTCAGAGACTATCTTCTAATTGTCAGAGCTAAAAGAGCAAAGCATTTTGCAAAGTTGGAAGAACATATGATCTAGCAATTCCAATTCTGGGTATATATCCAAAGGAAATGAAAACAAGATCTTGAAAAGATATCTGAACTCCCACGTTTATTGCAGCATTATTCACAATAGCCAAAATATAGAAACAACCTAGTGTCTGTCAAAATGGATAAAGAAGATGTGGTATATATACACAATGGGGTATTACTCAGCCTTGAGAAGGAAGGAAATCCTGCCATTTACAACAACATGGATGGACCTTGAGGGCATTATGCTAAGTGAGGTAAGGCAGACAGAGAAAGATAAATGCTGTATGATCTCACTTATATGTGGAATCTAAAAAAGCTGAACTCAAAAACAGATACTAGAATGGTGGCTACTAGGAGCTGGGGGTGGTGGGGGAATTGGACAGATGTTTGGGGTTGCAAACTTGCAACTAGTAAATAATGAAGTCCTGTAGATCTAATGAACAGCATAGTGATTATAGACAACAATACTGTCTTATAAACATTAAAGTTACTAAGAGACAAGATCTTTTTTTAAATTTTTTATTGTTATGTTAATCACCATACATTACATCATTAGTTTTTGATGTAGTGTTCCATGATTCATTGTTTGTGCATAACACCCAGTGCTCCATGCAGAACATGCCCTCTTTAATACCCATCACCAGGCTAACCCATCCTCCCACCCCCTTCCCCTCTAGAACCCTCAGTTTGTTTTTCAGAGTCCATCGACTAAGAGACAAGATCTTAATTGTTCTCACCACAAAAATGGTATTTATGGGATGTGATAGTGGTGTTAGCTAATACCATAGTGGTGATCATACTACGACGTATAAATATATCAAATCAACACATTGTACACCTTAAACTTACACAATGTTGTATGTCAATTATATCTCAATTAAAATAATACATTTGAAGAGCAGTTGATATCTCATGCATATGAAAGCAGTCCTGTATGAAAGGCATTAGAGACCTTATAGAAACTATAAGGAAGCAGCAGTTTTCCTGTTGATAAGAGTTCAACATATAAAATCCACATGTTATTTACGTTTGTTTGGCCCAGTGAACCATTAGCTCCCTGTAGCTGAAATATAGGAATAATCTGGTAGTGACATTATTTTATGTGGAGCATGTTCCATGTTCTTAAGTTAAGAGGTGACTATGGGAAAGATCTAGAAGGGTATTAAAGTGTTTGGGTAGCTTGGAAGACAATAGGAGAGGAACCATATAGAAGCTCATTCACAGCAAAATTACAAAAACAGGAGGTATTTATTACTTTTCAATTATGTGATAATGTTCCTATAAAAGTAATTTATAGGCAGACCCCAGGCAAAGCTGGGAAGCTGAGCTTGTGGGTTTTAGAGAAGAACCCATAAGCTCCAGGTGGGAATTGTGTTGAGTTTGTGTTTCATGGTTGAGGTCACTGCTCTCAGATTTCAAAATTGCCACACAGTGGGCAGCAACAAAGCCAGTTACAAACCCAGTGAATCAGGAAGGAACCTAGAGAATTTCTACATCCCCAAGTTCCAAACTGTGCAAAAGCAGGTGATTTTCTATGCATTTTATGTTCATTTCTATGAGTTTTGTGACAGCGTTGGGGAGGGTGACTGGACCCTGATGCACAAGGGCCGCCAGGCAGGCTCAGCAGGTTGGTGTTTTCTTTTACTCACAAACTTAAATGGAGCTTGGAAGTAGTTTTGCAAATGAGATGAAGTGGAAAGAGCAAACCTCACCTTTTATCTTATTAAGGCAGCACTGTGATTCTAAATTAGTATAGGATGGGAAATGGGAATTTGTGGCCAATGTAAAGGAAACAAATCTAGTCTGGGGTGGGAAAGGAAGGCTTCTTGAGTCAGTAACATTTACTTTAGCCCCAAAGGTCTAGGAGTGTGGGCATAACTGCATGTTCAAAGGCCCTGAGGCAGAAAGGAGTTTGGTGGGTTCCAGGAGAAGAGAGAAGGCTGGTTGTGGGTAGAGCCATGAGTGAGAGCATTGAGATAGAAGATAGAGCTGAAAAAGTAAGCCAGAGACTCATGATTCAGGGCCTTGTAGGCCATGCTAAGAACTAAAAGAAAATTCTCTGCCATGATGTGGGCATGTCACCAAGAGCAATGCAGATGAAATGTCTCTTCAGAGGCCACAAAATATTGGAAAAGTTCTGCTCAGGCTTAAGGACAAGGCATTTGGAAAAGGAAGATCCTTCCACTTTGGGATCCAGGGTGCTTCCCATCAGTGAGGTATGGTCATACTGAAATGGAAACAGTGGGCTTCTGTGTGCCAACTGGGTGGAAGGGCTTTTGGAACTTTCCCAGTCATCTACTCACCACCATCCAGTTTACATTCACTCTGAGCCCAAAGAGAATGCTTTCTTCAAATTTTCCCTTCCTCCTTTTATTCTCCTTCCATTTCTCTCTTCCTTTTGCCTTCTGCCCCAATCTCTCCTTTTCTTCCTTCCTTCTTCTATTTTTGAATACCTTTATTGAGGTACATTCCCACACAATAAACCGCACACATTGATCCATACATACACTCATGAAGCCATCACCATAGTCAAGATGGTGAATATAACCATCACCCCCAAATGTGTCCTTGTGCATATTTGTAATACACCCCCCTAATCAGCCCCACACCAGGGCAATTCAACTGATGTTATTTTTGTCACTAATAATTACTTTGTGTTTTCTGGAGTTTTTATGAATGGAATATTATGTCCCCTTTTTGGTCTGACTTCTTCCCCTCAGTATAATTATTTTGAGATTCATCCATGTTGCATATAAGAATACTCACTCTATCCCTTTTTATTACTGAGTAGTCTAAATGTATGGCTGGACCATGATTGCTTATCCATAAAGGTGTTGATGTCATGTGTTATTTGCTCTTTGGTGAAGTATCTGGTCAAATCTTTTAACTATTCTTTTACTGGGTTTTTTGTCTTCTTATTATGAGCTTTTGAGGATGTGTTATATACTGGATATAAGTCCTTTATCAAATATTTCCTCCACAAGTATTTTCACCCAGTAATTGTTCATCTTTTCATTCTCCTCACAATGTCCTTCAAAGAAGTGTTTTTAGTATGTATGAAGTCAAATTCATCATTTTTAAAAAATAGACTGTGCTTTTGGTGTTGTTGCTAAGAAATCTTTGCCTAACACAAATTCACAAGTATTTTCTCCTATGTTTTCATATAGAAGTTTTATCATTTTAGACTTTACATTTAGATCTACTATCTGTTTTGAATTAGTTTTTGCATCTGGATCAAAGTTCATCATTTTAGCATGTAGAGATCCAATTGCCCCAGTACTAGTTGTTGAAAAGACTCTTTTCTCCACTGAATTGCCTCTGCACTTTTATAAAAAAATACTTGTCCTACATGGGTGCCAGTCCATTTCTGGACTCTGTTCTGTTCCATTGATGAACTTTTCTTTGTGCCAATATCACAGTTTTGATTACCATAGCTTTATAACAAGTCTTAAAATAAGTTTGTGTTAGCCTTCTAACTTTGCTCTTCTTTTTCAATGGTGTTTTGGCAAATCTAGATCCTCTGTATTTCCATAGAAATTTTTAGTACCAGCTTATAAATTTTTACAAGAAAGCCTGCCAGGATTTTGATTAGGATTGTATTAAATCTATAGATCAATTTGGGGAGAATTAACACTGTAACAATATTGAACCTTCTGATCCATGAACAACATATACCTCTCCACTTATTTGGGTCTTTTAAAATTTTACTCAACAGTATTTCATAATTTTCAGTGAACAGATTTTTCACATCTGGTCAGATTTATTAACAAATAGTTAATATTTTTGATGTTATTGTAAACTGTTTTTTTTTAATTTTTACTATTTTATTGTTCATTGCTAGTATGTAGAAATAATATGATTACATCCTACAAATTGCTTAACTCACCTATTAGTACTAGTACTAGTACCTTTTTTTTTTAGATTCCATTTGTACATAGACAGTCAAGTCATCTGTAAAACAAATCATTTTGCTTCTTCTTCCTTTCCAATCTGGATGCACTGGCTGGAAACTTCACTACAAGGTTGAAAAGAAGATGTGAGACTGGACATCCTTGTCTTTTTTCCTGATCTCAAGCAGGAAAACATTCAATTTTTCACTAATCAGTATGATATAAGCTGTAGGTTTTTGTAGATGTTCTTTATCAGGTGGAGGAAGTTCCTTGTTTGCTGAAAGTTTGTCAGCAACCGATGTCAAATTTAAATGATCATATGGCTTTTCCTCTTTAGTTTATTAGTAGGGTAAATTATACTGATAGATTTTCAAATGTTAAATCAACACCACATTCTTGAGGTAAACCTCACTTGGCCATGATGTATCATCCTTTTTATATATTACTGGATTTCATTTGCTAAATTTTGTTTAATTTTGTTCAAATCCTTGCATCGTGCTTCAGGAGAGATATTGGTCTGTAGTTAGGAAGTGTTCGCTCCTCTTCAGTTTTTTGGAAGTATTTGTATAGAATGGGCATTATTTCTCCTTTGGTAAATTTCACCAGGGAAGCTATCTGGAAGTAGAGGGTTTTTCATAGGAAGGTTTTTCGTTACAAATTAAGTTTCTTTAAGAGATACAGGGATCTGCATATTATCTATTTCTTCCTGAGGGAAGTTTGGCAGTTAGTTCACAATCATGCTTTATGAGAGTTTGAATGTAGGGAAGAACGGATGAATAAAAAAAAAAAAGGGAATTTAGGCCAAAGTGGCAGACTATCCTAAAATGGCAAAAGAAATCTCCTAGATACAGACGTTTTCTGAACTAGAGAAGCTAGTGCCTACTCGTGGGATTTCAGGAGCTCTGCTGGGGTCAGAGTTGGAAGGATTTCAGGGGCCCCTGATCACAGGACCCTATTCCATTCCTTAGGAACCCTGCACCCATCAGCAGACAGGCCTTCAGAATGCACCTAAATTATTGGGAATACTCATCTGGCACCCAGGCCACAAAGATCTTGTGGGAACAGAGACACTATCAGGTTGTGGAGTCTTTTTGAGTGTGTCAGGTCTCTCTCCACTTTTCACAAACCCTCTCTTTCTGGGGAGTCAATCAATGTCCCTGACTTTGCCATTTCCCTAAGTTTTCCTTCCAAGACACGGCTTCTGGTGGTAATGAGTAATATAGGTAGAGAGATGCCCCAAATAAGACAACTAATGCTGTATTTGCCCCTGGCCCTAAGGTACCCTGCTTTCCTGACACCAAGATATAGTGAAGGAGGGATATGTGTATGTATGTGTGTGTGCATGCACAAGCATGTGAGGTGTGGGGAGGGGGTGTCTGTGTGTGTTCACATGTGCATGGGTATGTTGGGTTTGTTGGGGAGGTGGTTCTCTTATAATCCAAGGAGCTGACAAATAGCCAATGGCTTCAGCCTGTCTCTGGAGTGGGGTTCCTTGGTCTGAGGGTCTTATGAGGGAGGGAGGCTTCTCCTGGACACTGGCTCGAGTCTGTAACCTTGAGCTGCACAATGGCCAAAATTGTCATTGTTTGAAGGAACAATTTTATAATGGATTTCTGAAATAGTTACAACCAGCTTTTTATTATTAAAGAAACCAAAGCCAACAGTTTCCCTTTATAATGTGTGTGGAGAAGGAAAAATTTTAAAAACAGCTTCCCACCATGATATCGCTTCAAAATGAGGTCCATTCTGTGCCGGGCCCCACCCTGAGGAGAGTTGGAAGACTCTCAACAGGGTGGTATCTTTCCCCATCCAGCTCTGCTCTGCACAGTCACAGGTCACCCTCATCACCCTGGGCTCTGCCAAGGCCACTGCAAGGAGCGAATGTCCCACTGGGCTCTCTTTACAAGACAAAAGCAACAGACCTGAAGCCAGGGTTTGTTTGAAATGGGAAGCTAAAGTAATCCTTGGAAAAGATTGTGGGATTGCCAGCCGGGCTTGCAGACACTTTTCCTGTCTTACAACACACAGTCCTAGTTTGCCCAGAATCACTGTCCCCTAAATTCTCTAAAAGTGCCTCTTCCCATGGGCAGAAAGAGAAGACAGCATGCACACTGAGGTTTCTCTCCATTTGTCAAGAGTCATCAACAGTGAACATTGATCCTGAGCATCCTGTCAGACAGCTTGACGTGCAATTAGTTTAACACAAGAATCAGACCAACATTAACAAAAATACATATGTGAAGATTTCAAAGCCACAGAGTCTCTTATGTAACTATTTCAAAATGTTCTCTTGCCTTGTCCCCTCTCCCCACCCACAAATAAATAACACCACAAATGAAGGATAAATTCAGTGGGGATTGAAAATGGAGGGATCGCTTTCACCCACCACTCAAATGCCCCGTTTCCTCGCTTCTCCATGAATTAAGGGCTTTTGTCTCACTCATCACTGCAATCCTACACACACAGTAGGGGCTGGGCACAGGTCAAATATAGTAATTATTTTTTTCTGTTTTACATTTCAAGACAACTCCAACACAAGGAATAATAGATGAGTTGAAGTCACTACATTCATGATGGGACAGAAACATGCTAGAAAAAAATCGTCTTATTTTCTCGCCCAAGCATTTGCTTGGGTACCAGAATTTATCCATGTAGCAGCAAGTTCAACACTTTTATGTTGGCCTTCTTCCTGTGCAATAGTCTCCTCTTTTGTAAGATGGGAATTTCCTCTTTCCCTTCGAAATGTGGAGAGGAGCATGAAAAATGAACATGTGACAATACTGGATTTACTCAGGATAAGCTCAGCAGAGAGAAGGATCCTAAGGAGAATCTTTGGGCTCTCCCACTCCCATTCCACTGCTCCTGTCTTCCCGAAGCTGAACTTGGGCTTCTCGCTAGGCTCCTGCATCCTTTATCTTTCTTCCCTCCCTCCCTCTCTCCCCTCCCTCCTTTCTTTTCCAATCCATCTGATGAATACAACAGGTTTACTGTGCTAATACCTAGCTCCAGCATGCCTGCACGAAGCCCCTGATACAGTCCCCCTCCCCTCACCCTGTTATCTGACATTGAAACTTTTCAACTTGGCATTTGAGTCCTTCTACTGTGTGGTTTCAATTCACCACCTTTTAGAAGGGAGGCCTGGGAGGTTGAGGATTTCTCCATGACTGAGCTGGTGAGGAAGCCACTTATAAAGGGAGTGGGAGGGGTGTAGCCTGGAGAAGAAAGGATCCAAAGGAGTTAGGCTGCAAACCATAGCATGTCAAAGCCTCCCTGATCTACTTTTTCCCTGTGCTGCCTGAGCCCCAGCGATCCTAGCTTTCCCCATTTTTGACTGTGCCTGGTCCTTCAAGGTTCATGAGATTTTTCCCCACACTTCCTAGAATAAACCTTTCTTCATTCATGCCTTCCTACTTGATGGAAATCCTACCAGCATTCAAGTGCAAGTTGCTTCCTTGCCCTCCCCAGTAGCTTTGGATCTCTTCCCCTGAACCACAGTGTTTTCTGTTCCAATTCAAGCCACACAGTGACGACCATATGTGGGATGTGGGACGGGGCTCTCCTGCAGGAAGAGGATAAGACTGGGAAGAGCAGACGGTGAAGCAGCAGAGATAGGCAGTGCAGGATTGACTGAAGGGTGATGTTCTCAGCTCTGACCACTACATCATTTTCCCTCTTACCTACTGTCATATGGACTGACTGATGAATCCACGGGACATGGAATAAATGCAGTATATTTCATAGTGGCCGAAACTATCTTATTTTATTTTTAAGAATTGCACAGGTTGCTTTGTGGCGCTTCCCACTAATGCCAAGGGCATCAGATCTGACCTCACAGACCACAGAGAGGTGGTAGCTCAGGGCAACTCTGAGCCAGGCTGCCCAGGCTCGACCCCGAGCTCTCCCCACAACCAGCTGGTGATCTGGGAAGGGTGCCTACCCTTCCCGTGCCTCAGTCTGTTCATCTGTAAAATTAGAATAATGTGTACCCCATAAGTTTGTTGTGAGGATTAAGTAATCTATAGTGGATCAGATCCAGAGCCATTGGTGTCTGGCAGAGCCACACTGACCCCTTTGAATCCTACTCTGAGCACTTTCCTCATGTTCTAAGAAAATCGATCAAACAAGCGTAGCCGCATTGAGCAACAGGGCCCCCAGTAAATAATTTTGCTTTGACTTTCTGCAAAACACATTCTGCAGTGCCAACCAAGTTCGCAAAAACAATTGCTTGGGGAGTCTGTTTTCTTAACTTCTAAATAATAGCTGTGCAGTGCCTGGAGGAATGTTATTTACATTTGCAATTTAAGGTTTGTGAAAGAATTTGCCATACTAGAATTTGAAAACTCAGCAAGTTTCTAGTTTTGTGACCAGTTTTTCAAGTTTTAAATTTCCTTCACTTTCATACAAAGCTAACTCTCATATCCCAAATATTGCAACCAACTCGGTGCAGAAAATAACTGTAATAGTTAGATCTTTGTTTAAAATCTAGCTCTGCCCTTGGGGAAATCACATGCATTCTCTCCATCTTGGTGCCTTCAACTCAAGTGGGAAAAATGGATCTCTGTTCATGACTTTTATGACTCCTATACAGAAAATGTATATGCTATACTTGTTTTTAGATAAAAGGCTCAACAAATAATGGTAAATACTGGTTTGGGGGCTGATGTTTGCTATGTGCTACACAATTCATTTTTGTCCATAGGCTTTTCCCCCAAGAGACTTTGAACTTCTCAAGTACAAGAACCTTGAAGAAACAGTAGAAATTTAGGCAGATAGCCAGGTGGAGATCCATGGAGTGTTTAAAATGGGCAGAAGGAGAAGACACAATACAAAGATAAGAACAAAAGGTATCAAATTCAATGGAACAGAATATTGAGACAAAAACTAAGGAAGTCTCTTAGAATTGTTACACACGATTTTAGCAACATCGTGTTGGCCTAAAGGTAAATTGGCTTAAAGCAAGTTGGCTCAAGTTCATGTGGGAAAACACGATGATGTGGTCTAAGGACATGTGAGTCAAAAGCAAACATTAAACTCATGGGTCACTTTGTACACATCCTGGTGGGTAATTTTGTAAACTTTGATTTACCTTGGAGCAGAAACTCTTTCTAATGTCCACAAATGTGATTGGATTTTAGCTTGTTGTTTCTACTCTGTGGAACTTTAAGTAGTAAAAAGATAAAATAAATAATGTCCAACAGTAGATTATCTGGGACAATTTCTCAGATAAATATTAGCAATTTATATGATTTCATTTATATAGCAAAGATATTTAAGGACATATTCCAACATGGGGGCTGCGTGGTTGTTCAAAAGTAGGGGGGAGACTATGGAGGGTTTTGTTGTTATTCTTTCACTTTTCTGTATTTTTAAATTTTTTAATGAACTTGGTTTCCTTTCATAATAGAAAGAAAGACTAAATGTAAGAGAAACAGATCTGGAACATTCAGAGATGTTGAAAGAATATTTTCTGGAAAGAATATTTTCAATTCATTTTAAGCCGATGTTACATGGGCTTGTAGGGGACAATTCCAGAGTTCAGGGCCAGGGAATTGAGGGGAATGACCCAGTGAACAAGGAGAGGTGGACACTGTGTGTGTCTGAAGAAAACACACCAGGACCTCTGATATGCTCCTCTCTTCCTCCATCCCTTCATCTCAGGGCATGTGGCGAAAATCATCATCACTGCTGAATATCCAAAGATTTGGCTTTGCATTATAATGCAATTTACTCCTCTTTATGGGCCTGCACAGTGCAAAGATGAGGGAAAGACACTTTCCAGTTTTTGTTGTTGTCGTCATCAATTTGTCAGGAATAGCACACATCTAGTAGTCTCCCCAGTAAGAACCCTTCACAAGGAAGTACACAAACAAGGATCTGAAGCTATGCAAATGTCACCAAATGAAAAGAGAGATGGGAGAATTGGTAGCTGTGTGTACATTTGGTACATGATGCATGGCTCAGAGCCCTCATGGCAAAGCTACCATGTCTGATGTATAAACAAAGACATCACACTCTCAATTTGTTGCTTGCTATATCGTATTTTTTCCACTCAGCTGAAATGTGGTAATTAGTCACTGGTTTGGGTTTGGATTACTGCAGTTTTTCTTCTCTTTTTTTTTAAGTGTGACACTCAAGCTCTTAAAGAAAAATGAAGACATTCTTTCTGTTGAATGTGTGCAAGAGTTACAGCTTCTTGATTAAATTCATTTATTTTTTTATTCTACATGGCTTGAACTTTTCAATGGGGCAATGCTATAATTTTCAAATTACCAAATTGCAAACTGTAGATGAATGAAGCATGTTTTTGAACATGTAGCTCAGATGGATTTGGCAATATTGGTATTTTCCTTTCTCAAGTTTCCCAGCCCTTTGGCTAAGGCATCTGTGCCCTCCATGTGCTCCTCATTAGAACACTGTCTCTCATTGAGGGAGGAGTTCCAGTGCCTTAGATGGAACTAAGCAATATTTTCTCTCCAGCAGCACTAGTGTACTTTGCCAGAGCCATCCAAGAAAGGCAAGGACGTCAGGCCCTCTGAAAGACTGACGAAGTCCACTTCATGGAATACAACATCTGGAGTTTGACAGGACACTCATTCAAATGACTCAATCAGGGCGCCTGGGTGGCTCAGTTGGTTAAGCGACTGCCTTCAGCTCAGGTCATGATCCTGGAGTCCCGGGATCGAGTCCCGCGTCGGGCTCCCTGCTCGGCAGGGAGTCTGCTTCTCCCTCTGACCCTCCTCCCTCTCATGCTCTCTCTATCTCATTCTCTCTCTCAAATAAATAAATAAACTCTTTAAAAAAAAAAAAAAACAAATGACTCAATCAGAGGAACTTTTGGAAATACAACCAACTGTGCCCCAAGCATCAGTTGCCTACCATGGCACATGAGTCATAAGGGACAAGTGGCTCTGAGAGAAAATTCCGAAACCCAGAGGTTCCTGAAAATTTGAAAAAGGAAAGCCCGCTTCTCCTATCTCACTGGAATCACTGTTGTGGTCCCAGCCAAGTAGCATTGGGACTTACCTATGTATCATTCAGTAGGTCACTAGGTTTATAACAACCGCTCTGAAATTGGACTGCATTGGACTCAGCAGGTGGACTCAAATTGCTGAGATTCATAATGGTCTCCTTAGCTCTGTGCCACCAGGTATCTGGGCACCACTCTGGGTTGGACACATTGCCATGGGAGCTATGCAGATGGAGTCGAGGTCGCTGAACCTCAACTAGAGCACAAGAACATGGTGTGGAAAAGGGTACAGTGATGTGCCAGGAATGCCACGATTCACCACAGTCTTAGTGGCTTAAAAAACAGGAATTTATCTCTCCCAGTTCAGGAGGCTTGAAGTCTGAGATCAGCGTATCAGCAGGGCTGGTTTCTTCCGAGGCCGCTCTCCTTGGCCAGCAGCTAGCCACCTGCTCACTCTGTGTGTCATCTCTCCGTGTCCTGATCTCTTCTAATAAAGACACCAATCATATAGGATTAGAGTCCACCCTAATGACACTATTTTAACTTAATTACCTCTTTAAAGACACTATCTCTAAATATGTTCACGTTCTCAGGTACTGTATCAATGGGAAGGGGATGCAATTCCACCCATAACAAAGAGTGGAGAGGAATTTGGCAGCTCTTGCTTTTCCTTGCCCACCTTCTTCACGATGGAGAAAGGGCACAATGGAGAAAGGGCTAGGACTCCCAGCTTTTCGTCCCAATGCTAAGTACCATATTTGGATATGATACTAAAGAGCCATTGAGATCAATTAGGCAACAATTCAAATATCTTTAGCTTTCACCTACTTAGTAATTGCTATATTCCTTAATTTCTGCCTCCGTATCTTAGTGTAGTGGTTGGAAATCCCAGAAAGATGGTAAGTAATAATAATAGCCTCCACTTCCTTGCATCTGGTTTTAAAAGCAACGCCTCGAGAGTTTCAACATCGTGAAGAATGTCCACTATTGCATTTCCTTAGATATTCTTTGTCATGCTCATTGCTGATTTACCTACAATTTTCATAAGACCATATGTTGAAATTTATCAAATGACCTTTGATATTTTTCAAAATGAAGTTGTATCATTTCTCCTTTGACCAATCTATTTCAGGTAGTCTCTTAATGGATTTATTTTAAATAGATCAGCAATGCATTCCTGAAGAAAACAGACATAGGATACTAGTTTTTAAATATGTAGCTGGACCCTATTTACTAGCCTTTAGTGTAGAATTTTTGCCTTGCTGCTCATAACTCAGCTAAGCCTAAAGTTTTCCTCTTTGTTTTAGTATTTTCAGATTTAGATGCTACCGTGGTGCTCACATGAAAAGTGACTTGGGAAGACTTCACATTTCCATATTCTCCAGAACAGGTTACATAATGTAAAGATTTCTCAATGTTACAAACTTGAAAAAAAATTATCGCTACTACCCTGCCGAGGAACCATTCTGGCACGGTCCCGTCACCTTCACCTCGATCCCTGTGACTCTGTTCGAGCTCTATGTTCTTCTAGTTAATCTTGGTAATTCTTCTTTTCCTGGGAAAGAATTAATTTCATAGGCATTTTTAAACATGTTAATGTGGTTTTATTCTGAGTGTTTTCTTGTAAAATGTGAAGTTTATGTCTGTGGTTACATATTCCTCATTTTTAGCTTTTCATCTTTGTATTGTCTTTTCCCCTTTATGTATACTTCTCAAGTATATCCATATAATTGTGGTTGAGCTTTTCCCCCTGCAAGTGTCAGCTCTCACATTGATCTAAGTGGTTATAAAATTCTTCTAGGGGAGGGATGGGGAAAGAATTCGCAGCATGAATCAGGAGAGAAAAAAACAACTGGCCGTTTCTCTGCCTGAAGGCTCAATGAGTGCAACTTTGTGAGGTTTCATGGAGTGAGGACATTGACAATGTCCACAGATTATTGTGACAACATTGTTTATGTCTCACACAATCCTAAACCTCAAAGAAGTCAGTCACCGTGAATATGGGACACATTAGGATAAAGTCATAAATTGGTGCTAACACCATGCTCCTTCTGGACAATTAAGGACCTTTTCTTTACTATTATTGTCCTCATTTGATGGAAATAAGCAGAGGAAATGAAAAACAATCCCCCCCACCTACACACACACACACACACATACACACACACATACACATACACACACACACATACACACACACACACACACACAGACTGTCAGAGCCATTCTCAGCAGTAATCAAAGGAAAGAAAGAGGAAAAATCACTGAGGTCAACCTTTAGGGACTTGGCTTTCAACTCATAATGAAAAAAATTGGGGTGGGGAAACACTGAAGAACAGTATAATAATAATAGCTTCAATATTGAGAAATTATCATCCAGGGTGTCAGTCGGACTCCTATAATGGGGAAAGACTGGAAAATTAAAATGCACTGCTTTTATTGAGAGAACCCTCTGACCTAGATGTTCTGGCAATCCAGTTGCCCTAATACTCATCTGCAGTGCATTATCTTCTGGCAAACCTGATCGAATTCCCCTCTGAGCCAGGCACTCCGTTGGCAGCTGAGGGTGTCAACATGCACAGAACACAAACTCCCAATATTTACTTCACTTCACTGTGCTTCATCTGCCTTGAGGGGCACACTGATTCGTCGGTGTGGGTCCCCGTTTCCAATAATGCTGTCTACACTCAGCACCTTCAATCGGTGCCTCGGGGGTTAGCACTTGCCTTGCTCCTGTTCCCAGAGGAGATGCCAGCTGGTCCCCAACATGCCCTTGACTTATTAGTCAAATCTTCTCATTACCAAGCTAAAAAGAGGACTCTTGGTCACGTCATCTTGATTCCCCTCCATACATGATAATCTCTCTAAACCTTAGTTTTCTCATCTCTCTTTGGAAGGTTGGAATATATTGCACGTGGGATAGTAATTTCTTGGAACGGGATACTGCAAGAGCAAAATGAGTGGCTCCCTTCAGCTGATGGACTCAGGATGAGGATGACGTGCCCATCCAATAATGGAGCCCTGGTAAGACCTCAGTCTGTCACATGCAGAGAGTGTGGTTTAACAACTCAGGGATACAGGGAATGGAGAAACATGGTGATGGGGATTCTGGTCATGGAAGTGTTTTTAACAATGTCTAGTGACACAGATTTGTGAATTATTCTTTTCAAACTGGACTTGTGATTTAATCTGTAGGAGTACACATGGGGACGTGTTGCCTCTCCTCTGGCATGTACATGATCCACAACACAGCTTAGACTATGGCTCATTTCTTATTTGCCAGCCTGGCACAGTGGACCTGACACAGGGAAGGGGCACTTCAAGCATAGAGACATCCCTGAATGGAAGAAATGCTGATTTCAACCTGTGATATCTCTGAAGCATTTTATCTTTCATCTCAGAAATCTGGGGAGATGAGGTGACTTGAGAGCTATAAAACAAGAATGACCTCATCCAACTCACAGTTATTGAGAAGACCAGGTGAGAAAAATGACTGTGATAGCATGTTCAGCGTTGTTTGTAAATTGCTGAGACAATGTGGGGGACATTTGTTACCTCATTTGTGGGAAAACATCCTAAATAGATCAGGGCTTCTAACCCCAAACAGATACAAACACCGGGACAACTCTCTCTGCTATCTCTGGGCTGTAAATCTTTGAACTTCAGGCCTAAGTGAAATTCCTTTTCTCACATTTTTAATGAAATCAAAATAAATACGATTACTGAACAGAAGCCAAAGATCACAGGAGGTTAGAAGTGGGGTGAGGATATAGTCAATACTGTTTGTTTGCATTTTAACAGTGTTTTCTTGGTGAATATTTCATTAAAGGGGGTCCATGAGGGGGCAGGGATGGCCCTTCATTGCTCCTGATGGATGTCTGCTGCTGATTAACTCTGAGCTGTAGTAGCTTTGTGATGTCCGGGCAACTGCAGATCTTAATGAGGACACAGTCTAGTAGAATGTGAGAGATTGAAAACAGAAGATATTAAAATACCCTCCAAGTAAAAGCTTTTTCTAAAGATTAGATATTTGCTCTCAAAATCATGTCTAGGAATACATAAATATACATAGACCTTTCTGTATTCTGTCCCTGCATCCAAAGACCTTGAAATCCACTTTTTTTTTTTCCTTTAACCCAAGTGAAAGTACATAGAAGAATTAGCAGTTTACTCTAATGGAAAGTCTAGTCTTTAAGTAAAGTCTGGGCTTACAATTAATACTCTGGTTGGTAATTAAATTTGCTGCTGATTCCCCATCACAGAGCTAAAGACATTTGGTAAACACTATATCAATATCATTGCATTTTCCACAGAATAATCATGGCTGCTAAAACCAAAATGAGCAAGATATCAGAGCAGTGCAGAAAATTAGTAATTACCCAGACCCTATCTCAGTAAATCTCACTTTCTTGGAGAAACTGTCTTATTAGACCACAAGTAATTTTTGCTTGTATAAATCCCCATTCACTCTCATTAAGCCATATTATGTATTCAGGATACATATTGGAGAAGCCTTGGCTTCTCCTCCCAAAGGGCTCGGTCAATAATTCATTTGCAACTAGGTATAGTGAGTGTCCCAGATGACAGAGAAATTCAAATAAGGCTAACCAATCTGGTATGAGATTCTCTAATGCAGTATGCTTGTGTTTTACTTACACTCAGATCAATGCTCATGGCTTTGAAATACTAACTCTCTTATAATCTCTCATCAGGGCAAGGGATGATGTTATTCTTTTTT
>NC_138374.1:34749837-34778952 GCF_054177405.1 Leptonychotes weddellii | reverse complement strand
AATTCCTTTAGTTTTTGTTTGTCCTGGAAGCTTTTTATCTCTCCTTCAATTTTCAATGACAGCCTAGCTGGATAGAGTATTCTTGGCTGCATATTTTTCTCATTTAGTGCTCTGAATATATCCTGCCAGTCCTTTCTGGCCTTCTGCACTAGATCTTAAACAGGCTCCTTGATTTCTGGACCCAGTGCCTTTGCAATGCTGTTCTGCTGCTCCAAATTCAGCTTCTCTCTCGAAGCCTCATCTGACTACAAGGCTGAGCTCAAGTACCTCGTCTGTGCTCCCCATTCAGGTGAGCTGGGGTTCTAACTTCAACAGACAAGGTTGCCTATGCCCCCCCTTAGAGCTCTTACCAGGCTCTGGCAAATACTGCCTTCATTTAAGGGATGGTCTTCTTCCCAGATAGGCGGTTTTTGTGAAGTGCATCTATGTCTTTCTTACTTACCTTGGCACTCCCACATACCAAGCATGGTATCTCACCTAAAATTAGTGCCTAATAAATGTGTGCAGCTATTGGTTTAATTTGGATGGATAAGGGGTGAGTTTTCAATGCAAAGAGATAATCCACAACAATACCTAGGCAATAAAGTTAAATCAAATTGAAATTTTGGAGTACTCAGTTCTACAAACTGGTGAGCAGTAATTTGTTCCTTTAAAGGACATTTCTGAATCATGAGAATGCCCTAGAAAATTCTTAGCCCATTACTTTGAATCCAGGGTCCTAAGAAAATGTCTTCATAGGTTCTATATTTTGTCCCTGGGGTATCATTTTACCCATTGAGCAGATGCACAAATCAAAGCACAGAAAAGGAAATGTCATGGAGGACAGACTCATTTCTATGTCTCAGTAAGGGCCAGAAATCGAGCAGAGGCTTTTGTGTCTCACCCTTTGGCCAATGGCATACACGGCTTTGCACGGCATTATCATAAACTGTGAAGCACAGAGGGCATAGTTCTTGGTTGACTGTGAGCAATAAAGCATTTCAGATTAGTGTGGGAGAAGGAACAACATGGAAATGATGACAAATGTACACACATTCATTTATTTATCAGTTCTCAAATAGTTGGTATGCATCACAATACACCTGGGCATGGTGTGGATGGATAAGAAATGGGTGTTCCTAGAAAAGACCTCAGAAGACCCCGATACAGGCAGTCCTTGGGGCTCCCTTAATGAAATTGAATTAGATGTGCACAATTCAATGAGGAGTGAGCCAGAATCCATTCACTGTTTTACAACTGGCTTTTTTTTTAACTATAAAAAAATATCTTGTATATTGTTCCACATCGGAACATATCGAGGTGCTTATTATTCTCATTCTTTTGACAGCTGTAGAGTATCTCATAATATTTTTTAGCCAGTTCCATGTTGATGAATATTTAGGTTGTTTTCAAACATTTGCTAGTTATAAAAATTTTTAAAAGACCACAATGATATCCTTACACATACATTATTTCACATGTGTGCCAACTATACCCTTAGGAAGAGTTTTTAGAAATGGATTTGTAAGTCAAATGACATGTGTATTTTACGTTTTGATAGATATTGCCGAATTATCTTCCATAGAGACTGTAGCTGATATTCTAGTTTTTAAACATTATGTATTTACTACCTATTATGAGCAATGATAGGCTGTTTTATTTTCTTTCCCTTTCTATTCTTTTTGCTGAACAGTTATTTTAATTGTCTTATTGCCCTGGATAGGACCTCCTTAGTAATGTTAAACAGAATGGGTAAGAGCAGACCTCCTTCCCCAGTAAGGATGTTAACCTCTTTTCCTACTGACTTAGTTCCCTTGTATTCTACTTTGCTGAGAGTTCATGCTCCACATCTTAAGTGAGTGTTGAATTTGTCACATCTTTTTCTTGCATCTGTTAGGATAACTATATGTATTTTCTCTTATTCTGTTAATGTGCTGAATTACACGGATGGATTATTAAATATTAAACCCACATGCATACCTGGGAGAAGCAGTACATGATCATAATGATTATCTTTTTTAAATATCACTTGATTCATTTTGTTCAGTTTTGCTAAAAATACGTGTTTCTGGCCTTCAGGGTCATTATGGTTTCCTTTTCTTATAATATCTTTATTTAGTTTTGGTATCAAGGTCATATTGGCCTCGGTTCGGGAAGAGTTCCCACATTCTGCATAAGTGTTTCTATTGTAGATGGTTTGCTGCTCTTCTGACCACACTTCTGCCCCTGTATTTCTACTCAGCCACTCGTATTTCCCCTGAGTTATGGCCCACCCAGAATTGGAACTCGTCTCAGGGACACTCAGGCCCCTGTGTCCTGCTGTCTGACCCCACTCCCCACCTAGCCCCAGACAAAGGACACAAAAATAGGTTTCAGTCAGACACTTAAGGATGAAATGAGGGTGCCAAATGCCATTTGAGATTGACATTCTACTTATATTCCTGGGCATCATGAGAGACACGTAACTGAAATAGAACATTGTTTTCAAAGACCTCCACACTGCTTGACTGAGACAGGTGGTAACTCTATACAACAGAGGAACCATGGCATTAGCTGAGAGTGGCCTTAGCACATCCCAACAGGCATTGCTTTGTGGAAGGGAAGAGGAAGTTTAGACCAGGGCTTGCACACCCGCATTCTGGAGCCAGCCCACCCAAGTTTAAATCCTGGCTCTGCCATTTCCTAGCTGTGTGACCATACCAGCAAGTTATTGCCCCAGTGTTCTTCAGTGCCCGTATCTGGCAGATAGTAAGAATCCATAGGGTTGTTGTGAGAATTACAAAAGCCATAGGTTAGCATACACAGCACCCTCCAAATAGTGCCTGGTACAAAGTAAATGCTCCATATGCATTTGCTATTATAATTGCTCCTTCTTCTATGTTCCCACCTGTCTATATGTCAGAAAGAAGAGGGTGGTTGGTTCTGTGGATCTTTGCTGCTCTCTCAAAGCCCGTCTCCTGTTTTCTCAAATGTGATTATGCATGTATCCACTGCAGGGTCTGGCAAGAAAGGTGGTTTGGCGAGAAGCTTTGCCCTACCTTTATGCTCTGTATGCTGCCCCTTCTGAATGCTTTGTGGGCAGAACTCACAGCAGACTCCATAAGAGGGGTTCTATCCAGTCCCCTCACAGCTTCTCCATGAGCCTGTCTGTCAGGGTGGCAGATGCTGAGTTCTCACAGAGTGATGCCTGAGCTTCTTTAAATCATGCCTAACAGCTGGTTTGGGACCAGTTGTGGGGAAATCAGATCCCAGAAGTGAAACCAGCCAGATCACCCACTACTGTCACCACACCCTTCAGATGATCAGAAAACGATCAACAATTCTAAGCATCCCAATAAGTCTGATAAGCCTGTACAATAAGCTAGGAAGAAATAAAACTGAGATCCATCCAAAGATATCTGGCTTGAAAAAAAGAGCTCAAAGTGTTTTTCAAAACATCTGGTTCTTGACAGAGAACAGGATTTTGCCAACCAGTTCTCCCCTACTAAAGCCCTGAGGTCCATTCTATGTGGTTCTGATTCCTTTTTTCTGGCCTCCATCAAAGGTTACATAAGGACCATGGGATTATTCTATGTTCACAAAACTTTGACTCTATCATGCCCCCATGCCATGGCAATTCTCCCAAGTGGGCAGTATATAATGGCCCAGCCCCACTCACCCACCCCAAGTGGATGTTTACCCAAGGTCAGCCATGTTCCCAGCCAGTACAGTTTCACAATGCATGGTGTCATGGCCTCCCACAAGTACTCCGCTTGTGTTCTCTCCGAGAGTCCCCTGATACTCTCTGGGTGCTTGGCAAATATGAAACCACAAACAGAACTGGAGTTCACAGACATGGTCAGCTCAAAGGGGATTTCCTCAATGTGCATTCTTTTCTGAGAACCTCATTGATTGTTCTCCTGAGGCTGATTGTGGAAAAAACTCTGAACTCACCCCATTTTGGTAGATCAAGGGCCACATTTAGGGGAAATTATCAATAAAAGCTGAGATGAGGCAGGTCAGATGTCCTACAATTGGAAGTCCTCTGAGACAGCTCTGGAGTTGCAAAAAAAAAAAAAAACTTTTTTAGAGGAAAAAAATGACAGCAGGGTCACTGGCTTCCAGTGACAGAGTCCATAGGGTGATACAACTAATAGCTCTGTGCTCAGTGCCTTGGAGACTTGTAATCAGGATACTCATATTTAATTACAATTGCAATTAAAGTAATGCAAGCACATGATTTAATATCAAATCCTTGTCCCCTCCTATAAAATGAAAGAAAAATATATATTTATTATACCTGTTCCACTCCCCAAGGACAACCTTGGGTTCTGGTGGTTGCCATCATTTATAAACCGAGTTTGGAACTGTTCCTTCCTCTTCTATTTTCTGGAAGAAATTGTTTAGAATTGGTGTTATTTCTTCTTTAAATGTTATTTTAGATTTTGCCAGTGAAACCACCTAGACTAGACATCTCTTTTTCAAAAGGGTTCTAACTATAAAGTCAATTTATTTTATAGTGGTTATCTATTTAATTTTGAGTGTGTTTTGGTAATTTATGGTTTTTAGAAATGTGTCCATTTCTTTTAAGTTGTCATATTTATGAACATAAAGTTGTTCATAATGCTTCCCTATTATTCTTTTAATGTCTGCAGGATCTACAGTAATACACCTTCTTTCATTCCCAATATTGATAACATGAATCTTCTCTCCTTTTATCTTTGTCAGTTTTTCTAGAGGTTTGTCTTTTTAAAGAACCAGTTTTTGGTTTTATTGATTCTTCTCTTTGTTTTTCTGTTTTAAATTTCATTGATTTCTAGTCTTACCTTTATTGTTCTCTTCCTTCTGCTTGCTTTGGCATTCTTTTGCTCTTCTCTTCATAGAGACTTAAGATGAAAGCTTAGATGAAAGATGAAATCTTATTTATTTGAAACTTTCCTTCTTTTCCAATATAAGCAGTTAATTCTATAAATTTGCCTCACAACATCCCTTTACCTTCATTCTACAAATTTTGTATGTTGTATTTTCATTTTTGCTCAGTTCAGGTAATCTACTTTCCCCTGAAATGTGTATTCTGCTGGTTCAGGTGGAAAATTCTATAAATGTCAATTAGATCCACTTGGTTGATGGTGTTTATCAGTTCTTCTATATCCTTGATGATTTTCTCTCTGTTAGTACTATCATTACTGACAGAGTGTTGAAATCTCCACCTAAGATTGTGAGTTTATTAATCCTTTCAGCTCTGCCACCTTTTACATTATGTATTTTGAAGCTCTGATTTTAGCTTTTACACATGTATGATTGTTAAGTTTTCACGAAGAGTTGACTCCTTTATCATTACATATTTTCCTTCTTTGTCCCTGGTAATTTTCTTTGCCTTGAAGTCTACTTTGATATTAACATAGCCATTTCAGTGTTAGCTTAGTGTTTACATGGAATATGTTTCTCCATCCTTTTACTTTTAACCTACCTCTGTCATTATCATTTAGACAACATATAGCTGTGTCATGTGTTTCCTTATTCATTCTGACAGTCTCTCTTTCTTAATTGGTGTGTCTAGACCATTTACATTTAATGTAATTATTTATATGTTTAGATTTAGGTTTACCATTTTGTATTTGATTTCTGCTTATTACCTCAGTTTTTCATTTTTTTTAAGATTTTATTTATTTATTTGACAGAGACAGACACAGCGAGAGAGGGAACACAAGCAGGGGGAGCGGGAGAGGGAGAAGGAGGCTTCCTGCTGAGCAAGGAGCCTGATGCGGGGCTTGATCCCAGGACCCTGGGATCATGACCTGAGCCAAAGGCAGACGCTTAACAACTGAGCCACCCACGTGCCCCCAGTTTAATATTTTCATTTCTTTGTTTCCTTTTTCCTTGCCTTCTTTTGGGATATTCCAACACTTTTTAGTATTCTATTTTCATTTATCTGTTGTATTTCCACTATATCTCTCTGTATAGTTTGTTTTCCTATATTTCATTTGTCTGTCTGTTTAGTGATTGCTCTGCAGATTATGATAAACATATTTAACTTTAAAAAATTTTAGAGTCAATGTTTTACAACTTTAAGTGGGATATACAGACCCTACCAACATACAGGTCCCCTTTCCCTCTTCCTTCTATGTAGTAGTATCAGAAGTATTACATCTATGTGCTTTGAAAATCTCTCCAGAAAATATTATAATATTTGCTTTTAGCCATCCAACATATTTTAAAGAATTGAAGAAGGGAAAAGTAGTCTATTGTATTTATGCAAATATTTACTATTTCTATTGCTCCTCCTTCATTCCTGGTGTTTCAAGTTTCCCTCTGATATAATTTGCCTTCTGTCAAAAGAAATTACTATAGCAATTCTTTTAGAACAGATCTGCTGGCTTTCACCTCTCAAGCCCTTTTATTGGGTAAGCCTATTTTGTTTACAGGATCATGAATACAGGTTGCCAGAATGGACAAATTAGCCAATCATGCCTTTCTGTGAAGTCAGAGCAAATTTAACAAGTTCCACAAAACAATGAGAGGTATGCTGCTACTGTGAAGTTTTCAACTTTGGTTCACACGGATAAAATTAATTATTGTTATAGCTTTCTTTCATATACAGCCAAGGCTTAAATTATTTTAGACTTCACTCATCCTGCCTTGATCAAGAAAATACACACTCAACTTCTCATGCCTAGTGACTTCTGGCAAAGAGTTTTTCTGATCAATTACATGGGTACAGCCTATTGTCTGGATCTCCCTCTTTCCTTCATAATTCCCTACCCCCAATCCACGTATCCCAGATCAGGGGCAATTTTATAGAGGAGATGGCAAAGAGGATTTGCATCATCCACCCCCAACATGATAAAAACAAAACAAAACAAAATGCTATCAGACATTTCTTTCTTTTCTTTTTTTTTTTTTTTTATTTATTTGACAGAGAGAGACACAGTGAGAGAGAGAACACAAGCAGGGGGAGTGGGAGAGGGAGAAACAGGCTTCCCACTGAGCAGGGAGCCCGACGCGGGGCTCACTATCAGACATTTCTGTTTGCTCTTTTGGGATCTGCTCTCAACTCCAGAGCCATTCATCATCCCTTCCCATGGGAGTCAGTCCTTTTTCTCTCCTCCCGGATTTGTCTCTGTAGGAACATCAAACTCTTCCCCTTCCCATTTATTACACAGTTTTTCTCTTCTTCATGGAAACTAGGCACCAGCCCAAAACCCAGGTCCTTAAAGCTTGTTTCTATTGCCTCAATAGAATTATAAAGCCAATTTCCAAAAAAATTCAAGTCCCTTCTGAGTAAAGAATTCTTGTAATAACCACTAAGAAAAGAAAACATTTCTTCACTTTATGACATGCAAATCTCAGAAGAGACATTTGTGTTCAGGTTGTAGGGACATTTCACTCTAACCCTCAATGTTTTGTCCAAATGAAAGCCCAGTACAGCGAGTTTCCACAATGAGTGTGAGTTTGTTATAAGCACTGTTTCCTCTAATATATTTGTGGGGGTCCCTGTAGTCATTTCTCCCTCTACTCACCAACAAGAACACATTGCACTGTGTGTATTGTGCAGGGTCCCAACCCAGTTTCTCCTTTCCCCACTCCTCCAGTAGAATATCCTTGGAGCCAGCCAGACTTACACCTTTAACTGAGCTAAACTGCAGGCTCATACAGCTTTAGCCAACTTCTGTACTCAAAAGTTTGAAGGGTCATACCCTAAGTCATTCAGTTGAGGGTAGCAGGGTGCCTATATCTTGGGTGAATTCAGCAACTAGCCCCAGAAAAACCACAGAGGACACAGCAAAGAACTAGAGCAGTAGGTGGAAATTCTGCATGCCTGTTGCCCAGGTCACAAGCCTTGGCTCTCCTGTACTCCATTCTGTTCAAATGGCTTCCCTATTATATTTTCAAGTGTGACTCTGCCTTCCTACTCCCAACATCAACTCCTTGGCTCCAGTTCATAAAACTGGGCATGTGTCTTCAGCTCCTTCTGATTTCTTTTTCTGCTACCTCCCTGATTCCCCAGCCCCTATGAGGACTAATGTCCTGTTCTACTTTTATTAGGCTAACAGAATGGGGTGAGGCACTGACCAGGAGCTATGTCTGCCTCCACATATTATCAAATGGTGTAAAGATTACAACAGAAACAGTTCTTGATGGAGAACAAGAGTGTTCAAGGTAATGTTCAAGGAGTTCCTGGTTCCTGACATGAGGCTACCACTGTCATTCACTTATGTCATTTATTTGTATGCTATAATCACCCAATAATTACTATTATTATTTTAAACAATTAAAATTTAGATCAGTTAACAATAAAAAAAGTAAAGATTCTATTTGACCTTCATTTTTTTCTTCTCCAACACTTTCTTTACATAGATCAGTTTCTCACTTTATCATTTTCCTTTTACCTGAAGAACTTCTTTTTTTTTTTTTAAAGATTTTATTTATTTATTTGACACAGAGAGAGAGATAGCGAGAGCAGGAACACAAGCAGGGGGAGTGGGAGAGGGAGAAGCAGGCTTCCCGCTGAGCAGGGAGCCCGATGTAGGACTCCATCCCAGGACCCTGGGATCATGACCTGAGCCAAAGGCAGACGCTTAACGACTGAGCCACCCAGGCGCCCCCTACCTGAAGAACTTCTAAGAGGACAGGTCTGACAGTGATGAATGTCTTCAGATTTTTTTTCTAAGAAAGTTTTTATTTCTCCTTAAATTTTGGAGAATAATTTTCCAGGGTACAGAGGGTGAGAGCCAAACTTTTCACTGGAGCAAGTGTTGACAGATAAGCAATGAGAGGAGGCTAAAATATTCCATACAGAAATGCATTAGAGTTGGGGAAATAGCATAAATTCATGTTTACATTAATAAAGATACAAGTGGTTACATATATACATACATATATGCACGTACAAGCATACACACATATGAGTTAGTATACACACAAATATTTCCTTCCTCTATCCCCTGAGAGGACCCAGAAGCAAAGACACCCCAATAGCAAGGAGCATACCTAGCACCTAGATCTTGGTTTCTAATACCATTCTTGATATAAAGAAACTGTGCTCCTTGGAAAAAATGGTAATTGTAGAACTGGGTCAGAAAATACACAAGATGAGCCTAGAGCGTCTTATAATGCCAAAAAGTAAGGAAATGATCAAACAACAACAAAATATATTGATGGGGCACATTAAAAGGACACAGGAGACAACTGAAAAAGCTCCCAATGGCCAAAGTTGGAATAATTTCATCAGCAAGATAAATAATGTAGTACAGTTGATCCTTGAACAACATGGATTTGAACTGCACAGGTCCACTTATCTGGATTTTTTTCAATAGATACAGAACAGTACTGTAAATATATTTTGTTTTCCTTATGATTTTCTTAATCACATTTTCTTTTCTCTATCTTAACTTTATCATAAACATATAGTATATAATACATATGATATACAAACTATTTGTTAATCAAATGTTTATGTTATTGCCAAGGTCAATAATAGGCTATTCATAATAAAGTTTTGGAGAAGTCAAAAGTTATATATGAATTTTTGACTGCACAGGGGGTCAGCATCCCTAACCCCTACATTCATTGTCCAAGAGTCAACTGTATTAGATTATAACCCAAAATATAAAGTAAATATTCATGAGTCCATACAGATACAAATAAATGACTGAATAAATAAATAATTGGGGAGAAGAGACAAATCTCCCATACAGAATTCCAAATAAATTATGTAGATACTCAGCCTTCAACGAGGTGGGGCATAACTGTCCATAACTCTCCATGAGTGAGTTACATATAATGACTTCCTTCCAAAGAGTAAAGTATGAAAAGGGAGCGGAGCAGGGAGAGAGTGACTTCACAGTGGAGAAGCCTGACAAATACTTTCTCAGTCAAGTGATTAAGGTCAATATCAATAGTAATGTCATATTGATATTACCCTTGATATGATGTGATGAAAATGGCTCTTTACCTCTATGGTCTCCCTCCCAAGAACACAAAATCCCAGTCTAATCATGAGAAAAAGTATCACACAAATCCCAGTAGAGGGGCGTTCTAAAATTCTAAAATATACCTGAGCAGTACTCCTCAAGACTATCAAGATCAGGGGCGCCTGGGTGGCTCAGTCGTTAAGCGTCTGCCTTTGGCTCAGGTTGTGATCCCAGGGTCCTGGGATCGAGCCCCACATCGGGCTCCCTACTCAGCAGGAAGCCTGCTTCTCCCTCTCCCACCCGCCCTGCTTGTGTTCCTGCTCTCGCTCTCTCTCTCTCTGTCAAATAAATAAATAACATCTTAAAAAAAAAAAAAAGACTATCAAGATCATCCAAAACAAGGGAAGTTTAAAAAACTATCATAACCAAGAGGAGCCTAAGAAGACATGATGACTAAATGTGATATAGTGTCCTGGATGGGATGCTAGAACAGACAAAAGACATTAGGTAAAATGGAGGGAATGTGCATAAAGTATAGACTTTAGGTAAATCTAATATATCAATATTAGGTCATTAATTCTGGCAAATGTACCACCTAATGTAAGATGTTAATAATAGGAGAAACTGGGTGTGGAATATATGGAACCCTCTATACTATCTTCATAATATTTTTGTAAATCTAGAACTATCCTAGCTTTTAGCTTAGAGGAGGCGAAAGTGCAACAGTTTTCAGTGGTCCCCAATCCAGGTTCATTTAACATGAGCCGTCTCCACCATGGGCCCAGGTTGGACCCCAATAAAATCAAAGTCCTATACCTAAAGTGCACCGGTGGGGAAGTTGGTGCCACGTCTGCCCTGGCCCCAAAGATCGGCCCCCTGGGTCTGTCTCCAAAAAAGGTTGGTGATAACATCGCCAAGGCAACTGGTGATTGGAAGGGGCTGAGGCTTATGGTGAAACTCACCCTTCAGAACAGACAGGGCCAGATTGAAGTAGTACCTTGTGTCTGTGCCCTGACTATCAAAGGCCCTCAAGGAACCGCCAAAAGACAGAAAGAAGCGGAAAAACATTAAGCACGGTGGAAATGCCACTTTTGATAAGATTGTCAACGTTGCCCAAAAGATGTAGCACCGATCTTTAGCCAGAGAATTCTCTGGAACCATTAAAGAGATCCCAGGGACTGCCCGATCTGTGGGCTGCAATGTTGATAACCACCACCCTCATGACATCAATAGCAGTACAGTGGAATGCCCAGTGAGTTAAAAACTACAAAGGAAAATATTTCAATGAAGGCTCATTTGACTACCAAAGCATTTTTTTAAAAAAACATTTTTTAAACTATCGTAAGAAAAATTAAATTTATTTTAAAACAAATGAGCACAAACTTCTGACTGAATATGGCAGTCCAATTGAGGAAACATTTTCAATCAATACTCTGGTTTTTACCAACTGTGGTAGAAATATTAATATACAAAAAGTTGCACATATTTAATGTTATACATCTTGATGAGTTTGGATATATACATACCTGACAACACTTTTCTCGAAAGAAAAGTCCCCTTAGTTTTGGTCAGGTGCTCACCCCGTAGTCCACTGTGACTCTCTCGGAGGCAGCTGAAGAGGGTTACTTCATACCATCCACAGCTGTCAGCACTGTGTCTACTACACGCCATGTTCTATGCTAAACTCCTTGAATGGACCATCGTGGCACTGTTGTACGGATAGGGAAGAAGCAGAGCAGGCGCTCCTAGGTGCCTACTCACCATTTATCCCCCTTCTTGGTCACCAGCAGAATCTTTTGTTTAGGGCAGTAATCAGCCAGTTGCCTCTCCAGACAACCTGCCCTGAACTGGGGGTCTCAGAATAGATTGCCTCCCAGGTTCTGGTGCCGTCCTTCTCTGCTTCTGTCCTCTGTCCATCAGGGGTGCAGACACAGGCTGTGGGGAAGCTGCCTCCTATGAACATGAGGCAGGAAGCGAGAGGACAAAAGCTTCACCTACAGGCAGCGTACAAAGAGAGGATCCAGGGACACAGATGACATGGAGAGCCACTTCGCCAGCCTGGACAGCTATCTCAGGACTTTGTTTCGTGTGAGAAAGAAAATCCTTAATTGGTTAAGCTATTCTATTGTGTTCCCACTCTATGAATTTGAGCATAACTCTAATGGAAGAATTAAGTGACTTGCCCAGGGCCTCATATATAGGACATGACACACATGGAGCCCAAATCAGGTTGGTGCAACCCCAAAGCTTGAAACTCCTGCATTTTCCTTCCTTTTACATTTGTGGTCGTTGCTTATCATTAACTATTCCATCCCAGGTCTTCCCAGCTCCTGATTTTCAATATTGACTTTATAATTGAAACGCTCAAAGGACTATTCCTGGGCTCACCCCCTGGCTCTTCCTGGTCCTGGCCACCCCAGGAAGCAAGCCCGCCCCTGAGTGCACCCCTGGACCCTGGGGTGTGGGGTTCAGACAAAGCAGATCAGATGGGCACGCAGTTTTCAGCTGCAGCTTGAATTCACCCCTATACCCTCATTGGCCCTTTGATCTTGTCATGAGACAGCTGTTCTTCCTAAGCCACATCTCTCAAACCCCGACTCCCATGCAACTCCTACTTATCAACGAATCAAATTATTAGTGTCTAGCCCGATGTCGGAGTCCTGGGTTACAACAAGGGAAGATGATGGCAGCCGTAACCAGTGACCGTAAGGACGGGCAGCCGTGAGCACGGCGGGGAGGACACCCTCTCACCCCTCCCTTCTCGTTCCCTCCTCCCCACCGCACCTCCATTAAACCCTGCTTCCTCTCTCCGGCCTTTGGTTAATGCTATTCTTACCACATCACAGACAGCGACTTTTGGAAAAAATAAATCAGTAAAGGCCACTATCCCTGGCTTGAGTCCTCTGTTCACCCCCACGTGCCCAGGGCTGCCAGGACCCCCACGGAGCTCTGTGTCTGCAGCCTGGTGCCCTGAGCAGCGCCGGCTCTGTCTGCTGCAGGCGGAGACCAGGACCTAGACCCCTCCGGAACTAATGCACCGTGGACATGAGCACAGGGTGGCCCCCATGCCCCACCGCCTCCACTTTGATGCTTCTGAGTCTCACTGCTAAGAACTGAACGGCTCAGAGGCCAGCGGCAGGGTGCTCGACGCATCTTGGCACTCATAGTGCCTCCGAGCGCCTGGTGGGGGAGGCGCCTGGCGAGCACTCTTGAAAGGAATCCACAAGCAATGCGCACCTCCTGCGCAACCAGCCCTGGCCTCCCTTAGGAGAAGCAGCTCCCTGCGTCCGCTTTCTCCTGGCCACCGCTGCCTGATGCCCCAAGGACACCCTACATGGAGCAGTGCCCCAGGAAAAAACAATTAACCCCCCCTCCCCAGCCTGTTCTTTCTTGCGGCGCGTGGACAGTGTTAGAGCCATCCTCAGCCTCAGGCTCTGCAGAGAGAAGGAGGCAGAGTCTCCTCTGGTCCTTCTCTCCTTCCTCCTCGCTATCCTCCCTTTCCACAGACTCCTCACCTGGGCCTTGCTGCCTGCACCATCCACTGCTGCTCTGTATTATCACGCGTATTCCCATCTTAACCTGTATTTGAAGCCCTCATTATTTGCACCTGCCTCCCTCCCACTCCAGGCTCCTTCCCCATTATTCCTCCAGCACACTTGCTGTTCCAGGCCCATCCTGAAAGGGCTTTTTCCATTTAGTTCCCCCTAACTCCACCTGTTGAAAGTGGATATCTCCCTTCTGAAGCCCCGAACGCCTGCTCTCTCTCCAAGAGCAGCTTTTGTTTTCTACCTAATCATGTAGTAGACGGTGCATGCATCTTATCCCAGCTGACTTTGGGTCAGGACTATCTCCACATCCTGTATGGTCGTGAGACCAGTCATTTTCCATGGTGGGCACTCAGGAAGGAATAGAATCCCGGAGCTAGAAGCAATCTCAGAGCTCACAAAAGCAGCCCCAAGTATGCACATCCCATTGCCGAGGTGAGGAAGACAGAGAAAGGAAACAGGTTGCTCAAGGTCACAGCCCTCACTTATGACAGTGTTAGCATCAGATGACAGCTGAGTTTTGAACAAAAATATGTCAGACTTGGAGCTGCAGAACATTTGTAGAATTCCAAATGTCAGTGTGGAATTCCAGCTCTGATCTCTCACGGTTGATACATAAACAATTTTTTTTAAATGGTTAACATGGATTAAATTATCATGATATGCAGGTGCACTGCTAGGAACTCTGGGTGAGCTGTCTCATGTGATCCTCACAACAGTCCTATCATTTAGGGCTAGTTTTGCCCCCACTTTCTAGATGACCCCAAGTCTTAGAGAGACCAAGTAACTTTCCCCAGTCATATATACTGATAAATTTTTAAGAAAGGTTTGAGCCTAAGTAGTCTCACATGAGAGGTCACACTCTGAACCAACACATTAAGTCACTCAAACTCTCTGGACCTCAGTTTTACCATGTGTAAAATAGGCATAATAGTAGTTTATCTTCGTGGCGTGCACCATACATGAAAGAGCTCCAGAGTGTGCATCACTCTCTATAGCTCAGTGAAGACTCCAGAGATCTGAATGCTCATCTCAGCTTCTGTCCTTTGACCTGGTGTACACAACCCTTCACCTCTCTGTGCCTCACTTTCCACATCTATAAAGTGAGGAGCTTGACCACACAATATTTAAGACTTTCTCTACTACAGTCTGAGCATCCTGGTGGTGAGTCTTCTGGCTGGAATCTGCTAACATCCGGTTGATTTTGCTTTGTGCTGAGTCACGTGCTCATTGACAAGTGGTGCCATTAGCATGATGTACCATGTTCATTTACATGCCAGGCTTGCCTCCAGCTCTACACATAAAAGCAAAGCTTCACATGAAATGTTCTTTCCGTGTTTATTGTCACTTAGTTTAGGGGACATACTTGGAAAGGGATTTTTCTTTGCTTTTTAACTAAAGATACTATTTTGCACAATACTATCCATATGTTACTAACATTAAAACTTAGAAATATGCCTTTGATGTCACTTCATGGAATACAAATAAATATGCTTCATTATTTTTAATAATTGCATAATATATAATATGAATTTACCTAAAATTTGTTTTGTTTCTGCTATTTTCATTGAACATTCTTTGAAATATTTTTCTTGATTCAACATAGTTTTATAATTTTAGAGCTTGCATAAAATTTCATTGCACTGAAGTGCATAATTTATTAAGCTCTAATGTTGGGTATTTAGGTTATTTCCAATTTTTCTTGGATTTAAGTGCACATTTGTGAAACGGTGGATTTCTGGGTTAGATTGAGGCATTGAGCACCATCTAAAATTGGCAATAAAATGAAGTCCAAGTTTTCAGTTCTAAATGAAAGGACACATTAATATTACCCAACAGTGAAGTTCCCATATATGGCTCTTCGTTAGACCAAAAAACTCAAGTTTCTAGGGCAAAGAGCTGGTGCATAATGGTTTTTTAATTATTTCTTCATCATGCATTTATTCAATTTATCTAAATATTTATTTTAGACTTAGCGTTCTAAGCACTCTGCTAAGTTCTGATGATATGGGTAGAATGCCTTCCCTGACCTTGTGGGGAACTTATAATCTAGTAAAGAAACAGACAGTATAGCAGTAAAACAAACATGCATGAGAGATCACATATGGAAAAGGAATCTAGGTATATTTAAGTAACTTACTATGTATGTACCTCGTAAGTTATGTAATCTTTCTGTACTTCACTGTCTTCATCTGCAAAATAGACAAAATAACAGTTAACATGTGTAAATGCTTAAAAGAGTCCTTGACACATACTAAGCACTCAATATGTTTTAGTTATTATTGTTTTTTGTATTAATTATTCACTGCCACATAACAAATCACCTCCAAATTTAGCGGCTTCAAACAAGCATTTATCATCTCACATAGCCTCTGACAGTCAGGGATCTGGAAGCAGCTTAGCTGGGTGGTTCGGAGTCAGGGTCACTCATGAGGCTGTAGTTATCTGAAGACTTGGCTACAATGGGAGAATCTGCTTCCAAGATGCCCCCTCGACATGGCTGTTGGTGGGAGGCCTCCGTTCGTAGTCCTGTGGATGTCTCTGTAGGGCTGTTAAATGTCCTTACACTATGGCAGCAGGCTTCCCCTCTCGCCAGTGATCCCAGAGAAAGAAAGAGGAGGTAGTATCTTTTATGACCTAATCTCAGAAGCCCTACACACCATCACCTCCACCCCAATCTATTTGTTAAAAGTGAGTCACTAAGTCCCGATTTCACTTAAGGAGAGGAGACTTAGGGTCCACTTTTCGAACAGTGTCAAAGAGCTTGTGGACATACCATAAAATGCCATACAGACATGGAAGGACCACTCAGCACCTGACCCACAGAAGGGGTCCTCTCTTCCCACTCCTTTGGGCCCCCTCAATGGAACAGTGCATACAACACAGCCCCTCCATAAAGCTCATTCACTGAGATGCCTTCCATTTCTACCTTACCCTATTTCTACAAATCCCTATCATCTTCATCACCAGATACACAAAGTAACTCTTTTGTTTCCAATCTCATGTTCAATCAAAGCAACTATTAGATGGACGGCTTTAATTCCTTTAAATCCAAGCCAGCTTCCATCGCTTTCAATCCATCTCTCTAAGAAAAATTTCCTTCATTTCAGAAAAGAAGCTTCCTGTCCTGCGAGATGCAGGGCAGCCTGCTGGACAAAATCCACAGTGGCAGATGAGAGGTGACTCCCACAACCCCCGGGGGCCAGGTCGACCTGCACCCAGGACACTTCTTCCAGCCTTCCCCACAGCTGCCCAGCAGGCTTCACCTGGCCTTCGGTTGTCTCAGAGACTTATTCTCTTTGATCATGTTAATCTTCCCTTGGGAGGATATTTACCAGTCCTACTGTATTTTTAAAAATTCATATATCTATAAGATGTCACATTCTTGGCATAAGTTATCTTCAATCATTACTTCAACTCCAAAAACCAAGTATTCCTTCCTAGTCCCCACTGTACATGAGAAACCTGAGTCTCAGAAAAATCAAAGTACTTGCACCAGCTACCACAATGATGGAAGCCTCAGAGCGAGGCTTGCTGGACTCCATATCCGGGTCTGTCGCCGCTGCTGACGGTCCTTGGCATTTTATTTTAGAGCCGCAAGACTGCAAAACCCTGCAGTCATTCAGGTTATGCCCAGACATGCCAGTTCACTTGCCAAACCTTTCCCAGAAGTCTTTTCTACCCTCCTATGAAAATGACATGTCACCCACACCTAGTGTTGCCTGGTAACTTACAGAATGTCCAGCTAAATTTGCGTGTCACATAATTTTCTTAATATAAATCCGTCTCATACATCAGCTAAAAAGTAGTTTATTGTTGGAATGTAAGTTTAACGGGGCATGCAGTGACCGCAGACTAGAATGCTTACAGCTGTCCCTCCCCATGGCGGATCTGGAGGTCTGAACAGATCCGAAAGTTCTGATTTCTTCACAAAACCACAGAGTGGATGTGGGACCTAGATCACGGGAGCTCTGAGTTCTGAGTTTCTAGAGTGGGAACTGGGTAGGACGTCCCAGGAAGCTGGAGCTTCTGCTGACACTGAGATCCATGTCCCTGGCTGCTCCACCTCGGGTAAATGCAAAAGAGTTTGATGTGTGCCTTCTGTTCAGTCAGAGATGAGTTTAAGTGTGGAGACCCGATTCTGTGGGTGTGACTTGTAGCAAAACTGTCACCACAAATTCATGCTCTTTCATCACCCATGTGCCTTTGAAGGGCCCCATTGCCATTCAGTAAGTAATGACCCTGGGTGCAAACCACAGCTGGGAAGAGCCTACAGCAACCCCAAATAAGGCAGGCTCCATGGAATTAAACTTTGTTTTAGTGTCAAACCAAGCTGGCCAGGACAAATGGACACCACTCTTGTCCTATACTGTCCTTGTCCAAATCCTGGCTGACCTCTCCATCATCCCTGCATGCAACTGCAGCTGGAGAAGAGGATATGCTCCTCCCAGTGGCTCTGCAGACTCTTGGGACATGTGTATGTTTTCAGAGGCAAAATCCACCAAAAATCCCTTAGGATAAAGTGCCAAAATTCTGGAGTGTGTTCCAGGCTCTGTGTGACTCTCCCCTGCCCACAGGTCCCTCACTGTATCTTGCCTCCAGTCACAGTGGTCCTTCAGATCCCCAAATGATTTCCTTTCCTGGAAGGTTCTCATTCCTTCTTCTGGAGAGCACCTACTGACACTCCAGGTAGCAGCTGAAATATGATCACTTACAGGAGGCTTTGGCTCAGCCCTACCCATCTCCCCATCACAGCTAGGTCAGGTTTGCCAATCAGCCACATTTCACATGCTCAATAGCCACATATAGCTCTTGGCTACCATATTAGTGTGGATATAGGACAGTTCCACCAGCACAGAAAAATATTTTTCCTTTTGAAAAAAAAAGATGTTAAATAAAGGCTTGTTTTTATTTACTTCCCAGTGCCCTATGGAATTGTCTCTGGTGGGATTTTCTACTCACATGCTGTGAGTCCATCTCAAAGCTTTGTGCCCTGACCTTCCACCTCCTTTCCCCATCCTTAAGGATATAGATCTGATGCTTTCATTCACTTCTCTGCAGATAGCCCCCGAGTACTGTCGATGATGATCTCATCTGTCCTCTTATTACGATTTTCCACCAGGCAGCCTGAGCTCTTGCTTTTAATGAATTTACTCTTTCTAATTCAAAGTATAAGAGAGAAACAGATCCAGACAAAGGTGCCTTGTCAACAATTTCCGAAAGTCAAAGTTGGGCTTATCCCGGAATAATAACCTTCTTCTGGAAAACGAAAGAGCCAGAATCTGAGTGTAGTGACATCCATTCTTCTTAGTGAATGTACAACGAGGCTAAAACAGCTTTCTGAAGCTGTGAGCCCCTCCCATTTCCCACTGTCCCCTCACCTGGCAGAACAAGCAGAGGGCTTTCCTCTTGCAAAGTTCCTCCTAGATGCTTCCACTCCCTTCTGCTCCTAACCATCTCTCTTCCCATAAATCGACCTGTCTTTCTCAAAAAGAAAATCCAAAACCTTTTGATTCTCCATGTACATGAAGAGATAACTACTAGGAAGTGAATACATGAATGAATAAACGAATGAAATGAACAAATCTCTAGATTCCATTCCCTGGCAGAAATTCCGCAATCTGTCTGCATATTCAAGGTGATCACAGACCTGGATCCTCTCATCTGTGAGCGTATCTCAGGAGAGAGGGAGAAAAAAAGAAGCAGACGTCTCTATCAATCTCCCAAACTAGGAGGGACATTCAAGAGGAGGTGTTGTTCAAGTTGTGTGCATCTCAGATGATGGATTTCTAGGGCTCTTGCATAGGCTTTAAGGCCCAATGGTAAACACATTCTCCATTTCCCCCATTCCTTGGTATTGTTCCAAAGCAATCTGATTAGTAGGAAGCAGGCTTGGGGAAAAGTCTCAGACTCCACTCTTGGAGCGAGCACAGTCTCCAGCAGTGCCAGCTACTTGGGCTGGTTGGGGTTCTTACTCACTTGCCATCCCTACCAACCTTGCTCATTCGGTGCCCAGACCACTCGGGAGCAGCAGGGCCTCAGAGCAGCTCCTGGTCCCTGTGAAAATTGCACAGTCTTAGAGGTTGAAAAAGGGACATTAATAGGAGATTGGGTGGAAGCTATTGTTTCCATGTAAGTCATGATTTTAAAGGATGGGAAGACAAGAGGGGATGTTGTCATTGGATGGGAAGGGTGGTGATCTTGGATTCAAAGGCAGTAATCATGGATTCATTGGAAAAAGAGGGACACTTTCCAATATAGCTGGAGGGAAGAAAGAAAAGACAAGCCAGACAGCTTTTGAGTGTTTGCTAGATATTAGAAGCCGTAAAGTACTAGGAGCACCAGTCTTTATAGATGTGGGCGCAGAAGCCCGTGTGCAGATGCAGGAGGAAAACGTTTAGATGGGTCTGACAGGTAGCAGGCTCACCCTTTTTAACACTACAACTGCTGATTTTTTCTGTAGTTCAGCTGGCTTCCTTCATGAGCCCCAACTACTGGTGATTGAGAAAAACATTCATTTATGTGTTCAAACTAATTTATTCTGATCTTTTACTTCAAACAGCCTTTTGCAGGGAAGGGGATAGAAGAGCTAAGTCCCTCAGACACCCTCCCTGTTCTTCATCCCCTGGAATGACATCTGGGTTGGGAGGTGAGCGTGTGCAGAGAGGCCTCTAAGTGAAGGCGGCTTTGACCTGGGGTGCCAATGCCCACAGCAAAAGAATTCTCATGGTTTGGTTTTTGGCTTGGTTGCTATGGATAAATGCTAGGTGGCCAATCATTCTATGACTGAGGGTAGAGAAAGAATTCAACCCGTGTGTGCTGAGGGTGGAGGACAGGTCACTGCCATGGGTCCTATAGACCCTGGGGACTTATTAGGACGAGGGGTTCCCACTGTCACCGCCGCCCCATTGTGATCATATTCTGGTTTCTGGCTTCCCCTCTTTTTCATATGCTTAGGTGCTCTCATCTCTTTCTCATTGCCTCAAATCTGAAACCCCCAACAGCCAATGACTCACCCTCTCCAAGCCCATTCCATCCCCTTTAAAGCATTTGTTCACTTTTGAATTTCATTAATTATGTGAAGAAGAAAAAAATTAAAAATATACCCTGACTTCCATTTTACATTAAGATTTACTAAAAGCTTTGAAAGTTGTGAAATAATCCCGGCAGTGATATGCTGGCTCCATCCAGCCCACGGATGGAGTGGTTTGGTGCTCTAGTGGATGGTCCTTCTGTTTCAATTTTGGTTTTTGCTTTAAACCAAGAATTTGATATAAAGTTGTTTTCATTTTAAGTTTCTAAGTGGTAAGGATTCTTTGGGAGTTTTTTGTTTGTTTGTTTTTCTGGGGGGTTTTGGAGAGGACTAGGAGAGAGGGGAGTGGATGTATTTTTTATTTATTTCTAAAAATACATAATTGTATTAAAGCCAATGGATGTGGATCTTTGTTTTCTGTTTTGGGGATTTGCTGTCCCTACCAACCGACAGAAGTATCTGTCCTCTGTGTCCTAATCATACTTCATTTTGTGACTATTCCCAGGGTATTTACAAGGAATGTGTGATGATCTGTGTATTTTATTTGTAAAATCTGTCAAAGCTTTCAAACCCCCTGAGGGTTCTGCCTTTGGAGCAATGTTTAGAAATGCCATCCTGTCTTCACGATTATATGTTATTTTAGGACACAATGCTTTCAGGTTTTATGTTTAAAAGTTTAATCAATTTGAATTAAATCTGACATGAGATAAGGGCCTACACCTCTTTCTGTTCTTTCCAAATGATTATCCAATCAACCCCAGTTTCTAAACAACCAGGGCATCTTTTACCTCTTATTCAACTTCACACTCAACTCCATCAAAATGCGTGTGTCTGTTTCTGAACCATGTGATGCTTTCACATCTGCTGGCAAAATTCTTCCTTTACTCCTCTTATATAACAATTTCTTAGCTAGAATCAGTCATTATTTCTTTCTACTTGATAGGTTTTAAAAAAGCAATCATGTGGTATATTTGATCAGGATTGTTCTAAATGTATGGGAAAAAAGAGGCAAAACCAATATCCTTCAATAATGTCTTTCCATTGAGCATTTAGTATCAAATCCCTAATCAGCAATGCTTGCACATAAAACTGTCCTCAATGTCTCTGGAACAAATATGTTCTCTGGGAATATTATCAACGAGATAGTATTTTATGATACGGTGAAAGAGCTATGTGTTCTGTACCAACTTCGCTTTACGTTTTGCCTAAGCATTTTAAGGGAAACTATAACTATTCTCCCATGCATAGTCATCAATTGGATGATGCCCAACAGTCTGCTAGACTGTGTATCTAAGAATGAATTAAGATCAATTCTTCTCACCTCCAAATCAGCCACCTGCCAACATTTAATTGACTCCTATCTAACACTCGGGCTCTGTAGGTCAATTCATTTAGTCATCTGAATGTGTATTTTTGCAACCAATTTATCCTGGAAGTTTCATTAGAAATAACATGGCTTAAAATCAATCATTTTCTGGGTGAATTATTGGAAAGTTTTATGGCCATGGTGGGTGACGGCAAATACTTACTCAGAACATTTCAGAATCACTGCGGCTGCATTTTCTAATTCAGAACTTGGAGGCTTTGGACCTATTTGTCCTGCGTCTCAGGCATATCAGGACTGTTTTCTTACTCCTGCTCAAAAGCATTTCTCTGTCCCACCTCTGTGTGAAGATTGAATGGCCTTCTTTTCAGGAACAAGTCTTTGCAGACACTATAATCTTCCTCAAGACAAGTCAGCCCACCATTTGTGTTTTTGAATGTTCGGATCAGATCTTCTTTGGGTCACACATCAATTTTGCTCCAAGTCTTTCTTTATTATAACCGCAACCTGTTCCTCAACATCTGTCCAAAAGGCCACTGTGAGACATGTGTCCAGGGCCATAGGTGTCTTCCACGACACCTCTGTAGAAATTAGACAAAGAAGACCCTCTGTGTAGATAGAACTGCAAAAGTACGGCTTGGAAAGAAAACTGTACTGTTTTTTTTTAATTGTAGCAAAGTGTGTAACATAACATTTGTCATCATAAACCATTTTTAAGTGTACACTAATGTTAAGTATGTTCACATTGTTGTCCAACCAATTTCCAGAATTTCTTCATCTTGGGAAACTGAAACTGTACTATTAAGCACCTCCTCATTTCTCCCTCCACTCCCCCAGCCCCTGGCAGCCACCTTTCTATTTTCTGTTTCTATGAATTAGACTGTTCTAGATATATCGTAGAAGTAGATTTATACAGTATTTGTCATTCTGTGATTGGCTTATTTCACTTAGCATGATGTCCTCAAGTTTCAGCCATGTGGTAGCATATGCCAGAATTTCCTTCCTTTTTAAAGCTGAATCATATTCCATCATATGTATGTAGAACATTTTGTTTACCCATTCATCTGTGGATGAACGCTTGGGTTGCTTCCACCTTTGGTCACTGCAAATAACACTGCTGTGAATATGAGGGTGTCTTCAAAACCCCGCTTACAATTGTTTTGGGTGTATAATCAAAAGTAAGATTGCTAAATCATACGGTAATCCTATTTTTAATTTTTTGATGACTGCCATACCATTTTCCATTCCCACCAACACGCACAGGGTTCCAATTTCTCCACATCCTTGCCATCACTTGTTATTTTTCGTGGTTTTTTGTTGTTTTGTTTTGCTTTGTTCTTTCACAAAGTTCTCCCAGTGTGTGTCAGGTAGTTCTGATTTGCACTTCCTGAATTATTAGGGATATTAAGTATCTCTTCATTGGTTTACTGACCATTCATATATCTTCTTTGGAGATTAATCTATTCAAATCCTTTGCCTATTTTAATTGGATTATTTGGGGGGGGTTTTGTTGTTGAGTTCTAAGATTCCTTATATATTCTGGAATTAAACCTTTATATGATTTGCAAATATTTTCTCCCACTCTGCAGGTTGCCTGCACTTTGTTGATTTTGTCCTTTTGTGTCATAGAAGTTTTTAATTTTGATGCAGTCCAATTTATCTGATCTTACTTTTGTCTCCTGTGCTTTTGGTGTCATATCCAAGAAATCATCACCAAATCCAATACCATAAAGATTTCCCCCTATATTTTCTTCTAAGAGTTTTGTAGTTTTAGCTCTTACAATTAGGTCTTTGTTCCATGTTGAGTTAATTTTTATATATGGTATAAAGTAAGGGTTCAACTTCTTTCTTTTGCATTTGGATATCCATTTTCCCAACATTATTTGCTGAAAAGACTGTCCTTTCCCCCTTTGGATGATCTTGGCTTCCTTGACAAAAAGCAAATGACCTTATATACAAGGGTTTATTTCTGGGTTCCCTATTCTATCCCATTGATTTTTATGTCTCTCTTTTCTCCAGAGCCAAAATGTTTGAATTATTGTAGCTTCCTAATAAGTTCTGAAATCAGCATCTGTGAGACCTCTAATTTTGTTCTTTTTCATGATTTGGCTCTTTGGAGGAGGTTGCATTTTTAGCGATTGAGGAAAAAGCACACCTTCCTCCTGGGATGTAGCCCCATGCCAGGGCATCCAGCTTGTTGAGCAGAACTGACCCCTCACCTGAAAAACCACATAAATGGATCAGCCTGCACATCCAGGTATAGAGGTCCTGCCACTCAGAGAATACCACCCGAGGGCCAAAGGACCCATTTGGTCTTCTAAGTTTGATCAATTCTTCCTTTTAGCAAAGCCAGTTTGTCAGAGCTTTTGGCTGTCCTCAGTGATTAGACATTGAAATGCACCAAGTTGCTTTGACATTGCACAGATGGGAATCTCATTTCCCTTTGCTTTCCTGTGATGCCCAGTATAGGGTGAGGGTGTTATGAAGAGCCACAGGGACCATTTGTTCTTGCTCTTGCTCTAAGGGGATTGGCGAGAATATGATCTCCTCATCAAGACTCATAGGAGAAATACATAGCATCCCCAAGCCATATGTACTTGTATTATATGTATTATATGAACACTGCAACTGGTCTTCTCTGGCTGATGTTATAAATAATGCTCTTTTTCTGTTTTGATTGGTTCCTGAGAGACTGCAAGGTAAATGTGCAACCCAGCTTTAACAATTGTGCATGATTTTCTGGCATATATTTTTGAGTAGCAACTTTAGTTAACCCTACTGTATTTACGAATGGCGTCCATACTCTTTGGAATGAGAAGAGGTTTGCAAATATACTTCATGTCATAAAATATCTGTATCTGTTTGACAACTAAGAGAACATATATATTATTAAGGCTCATTTGGTTGCATTTAACAGAAAACTAACTCAACCACTTTAAGAAAAAAGTGGGGTTTTATTTGTTCATAGACCTGGGAAGAATGGCTGGGTCTAGGGTCTCAAAGACAATATCAAGACAGTTTCTCTCACTTCCTGTCTCTGACTCTAGTTTTTATTTCCTTTGTGATGGCTGCATTCTTAGCAGGGCTTTTCTATCAGGTGGTAAATTGGTCCCAAAGGACTAACTTACAGGCCACCTCCTTAGCAAAAACATCTCCCAGTAGCTCCAGCTTGAACCCTGGGAGGTTTCTCATTATCCTGTCTTGGCCCATGTGCCCACCCCTGGACCAGTCCCCATAGCAGAAGCAGTCAGTGCTCTGGGTGGTCAGGTCTGAGTCACATGGCTCCCCTGCTAGGGATGAAGTCCTGGGCCTAATCTTCATGGACAGAGCATGGGAGTTGGAAAACTAGGATGCTTTTGCTAAAAAGAGTACAAAGGGATGCTGAGCAGGCAAAGACTGATTTTCTCTATACCATACATGGAGGATTGCTCAAGAATACAACCTCATTCTCCTTCATAGAGGAATGTCTTCTACAGTGTTCTTGCCAGATGTTGCACCTGGCTTCCCTTTGAACATATCCCAGAACTCACAACTTCCAGTTGTCTTCCATTCCAATGCTGGACAAATCTAGTTGTCAGAAAAATATTCTTTTTTTTTTTTTAAAGATTTTATTTATTTGAGAGAGAGAGAGCGAGAGAGAGTACGAGAGGGGAGAGACTCAGAGGGAGAAGCAGACTCCCCACCGAGCAGGGAGCCCGATGTGGGACTCGATCCTGGGACTCCAGGATCACGACCTGAGCTGAAGGCAGTCGCTTAACCAACTGAGCTACCCAGGCGCCCAAAAAATATTCTTTTTTTTTAGCCAATCTGAGTCTTCCTGCAATTTCTAAGGAATTGTCAATGCTACACATCGGAACTCAATAATTTAAAATTATCCTTTCGTCTTCCTAAAAGAGTGCTTTAAATTTGAGTCATATTTCAGTGTGCTTTTTATATTTCATATTCTACCTTGCTAGTGCCTTTTGAAGATTCCTAATATAATCTCCATTCCACATCAAAAATATTCTTTACAGATCCAATGGACTCTAATGATCTTTTGGACTTTACCAGCCACCAGAGATTTCTACCTGGTATGTGTTATGCCATTAAGTAATTTAATAGCTCATGTGTTGGAAATAGTTTCCAAATATTGATTAAAATCTGCTTCTAACTGCCATAGTAAGCCCAAATATGAATTATTTTTTACCAGTCACATCATAATTTTGGTTCATATTAAGCTTAATAGTAGTAGCTACCATTTACTGAGTGTCAGATCCCTTATACCATCTATCTGTAATCCTTACAAAAACTGCCAACCTTACTATTATTACTATTCCATTTTACAGAGAAGGAAGTTGACATTCAATTTAAGTAGCTTGAAAAAGATCTCAAAGTTGGTGGGTGATCAAGTGCTATTTGAGGTCAGATGTCTTTGACTCTAAAACCAAGTTTTTTCAATCATACTTAAAGCTCCATACTTGAGGTCAACTGAAATCATCAGACCTGTCTTATTTGAACTCCTGTCAATCATTGTCCACACTGGTACCTGTGGATAATGAATTTGTGCTCATTTTAGTGTGGGGCAAAGCATAAAACAGGTAACATAGCAAGCCTGAGGCTGCCATCCTTAGAAAGGCCTGCTTACAGAGTTAGCCCTTGACCAGAGTCTTGGGGCCTGGATTTGGGGAGGGTTCCCCCCATTCCCTGATAAGAATGAATCGCTGAGTCTAAACTGTGTATGCAGGCAATACAGTTTATGCTGAACACATGCTTTCTTTCCGGGAACATGGAATTTGGGAACGTTAAGCAGAAGATGCCTATATAACCAGCCCTCCGTCAAAACTCTGGGCACTGATTGTCTAATGAGTGTCCCCAGTAGATGTTTGACACATGTTGTCTCAGTTCATTGCTGGGAGAAGTAAGCACATTGTGTAAGGCTCCACTAGGAGAGGACTCTTAGCAGCTTGTGTCTGGTTTCCTCTGGACTTGCCCATGAGCCTTTTCTTTTTGCTGAATTTGTTTTGTATCCTTTCACTGTAATAAATCATAGACATTGGTACGATATACTGAGTGTTCTGAGTCCTCCTAACAAATCACGAAGCCGGGGGCTTGTCTTAGGGACCCTCAACACAGGGGCTTTATATTTGTTCCTGTTAAATTTAATCCTGATGGGGTAATTTTGAATCCTGATCCTCTCATTCTATTTTTTTTCTTAATATTGGACTTCATACACATTCCTTCTAGGCATTCATTCCATTCCTTGATAAAAATTCCATTCCTATGGTATACATAGAGGGTCAAAACACAGTATTGTGGCTGTCTCCTAAACCCTTCCTCTGTGTTGAGATTAAGCCATTAATCAAAATGTTAGGGCAGGGTTGCTAAACCAGTTATATATTTTTCTACAAGTAGTATTGAAAAGAACATACTACCTAGTATAGGGAGTACAGTCAATGGTACTGTAATAGTGTTGTACAGTGACACATGGTAGCTACATTGTGTTGAGCACAACGTAACACATAGAGTTGTCAAACCACTAAGTTATGCAGCTGAAACTAATGTAATGTTGTATGTCAACTATAATTCAATAAAAAATTATAATTTTAATTTTGTTGACAAAATCCTGAAGAATAAATGTGTTCTCTGATAAAAGAAGGAAGGACGGACGGAAGGAAGGAAGGAAGGAATTCAGAAAGAAAGAAATTAAGAAAGAAAGGGAGAGAGGGAAAGAAAGGGAGAGAAAGAAGAAGAGAGAGAAAGAGAAAGGAAAGAAAGAAAAGAGAAAGAACATACTTCATTATATTATTCCTAAAATTTTCTAGATTTTTGTCATTTGTAAAAATGAGACACATACTACATCAAAAACTAATGATGTCACGCATGGTGATTAACATAACATAATTTAAAAAAATGAGACACATAGTCCAAAGCATTCTCATTTTTTCCTTATGTAGTTATATGATTTTTTTTAAAAAAAAGCTAGAGATATTCTGACATTTTTTGGTATGTGGAGTCTTCTGTTTTGTATCATGTGTGTGGGGCCCAAGGTTCCTAATTCGAGCATCAGTACAGGGTCGGGTAATGGAATAACCATCGGTTCCAGAGAGAGATGCAGGCTCGGAGCAGGCTGGCTCGCTCATTCAGCATTCACTGAGCTGCATCTTCTGTGCTTGGCTCTGGGCTGGACAGCGTGGGCAGCACGTGGGTGACAAAGACAGCTCCAAGCCCTCCCCCAAAGACTCCCAGGACAGTGTGCCAGACAGACAGTGCCAACCAGAGTGTCAAAGCGAAGACAGGGAGGCACAGGCAGATCAGGGCCGGGATGGAGGGGTGCTCCTCTTCTAGTTAGAAACACTACACTGCACAATTTCTCTAAACAAGAGCCTTTGCCGGGCAATGGGGACACTGCAATGACCAAGACAGACCTGTTCCTCCCCTTTCAGAGTGGAGGCAACAGGTATTCATTAAATTAGTCCTCATTCTCCATTTCTGTATGCGTACTAACGGCCTGATTTGGATACTGGCCCTGCCACTTGCCAGCCTAAGATAACCTTAGTCCAGTGGCTGCACTTCTCCAGACGTCTGTCTCTCCCTTTGTAAAACGGAGGATCTCGTACCTTCCTTACACTGTTGGAGGATACGATGAGGTAACATGGGGCAAAGGGTTGGCGCATATAACTGCTCTCAGACAAATTTGCTCTTTGTCTTTAAATCAGGAGAACACAGAGGTGGGGGAGGAGCCTCGCCTAAGACAGGGACTCTTTCCTGAGGAAGTGATAATGAGCCAAGATCCAGAAGGGGAGCATGACACTCCAGGGACCTGAGAGGCCAATGTGGCTGGTGACACAAAATGTGAAAAAGAACAGCCTGGGTTAAGGAGAGCTGGGCCTAGTCCCTGTCCTGTGAGCAACAAGTTGCTGCTGGAAGCATCTCTGGAGGGGAGTGGAGAGACCTGGTTTATGTTTTCAAAGGCTTCTTGTGCTCCTTGGGAACAGACTGACATTATGTCCTGTTCCTGAACCTATATTCCTCCTCTGTCATCATCACATTACTACAAATGTTAAGTAACAATTAACTTATGTGCTAAAATTTTTTTTTCTTTTTTTTTTATTCTTATGTTAATCCCCATACATTACATCATTAGTTTTAGATGTAGTGTTCCATGATTCATTGTTTGTGCATAACACCCAGTACTCCATGCAGAACGTGCCCTCCTCAACACCCACCACCAGGCCAACCCATCCTCCCACCCCCCTCCCCCCAGAACCCTCAGTTTGTTTTTCAGAGTTCATCGTCTCTCATGGTTCGTCTACCTCTCCTATTTCCCCTGCTTCATTCTTCCCCTCCTGCTACCTTCTTCTT
>NC_138374.1:34734007-34749337 GCF_054177405.1 Leptonychotes weddellii | reverse complement strand
CTGATGAGAGAGTTGTTACTCTTCTTTTCTTCGATCTCCTGTTGAGTTTGTAGGTGTTCAGAATGGTTTGATCCCTATCCAGCTGGATTCCTGAGAGGAGACGAAATCCAGGTCTCCTACTCCTCCGCCATCTTGCTCCGCCCCCTCCACGCTAAAATTTTTTAAACTGTATCAATGACAGCATTTGCATCTTAGAGTTTTCAGGCTAGGTTGTTGGTTTTTCCTATTTAAATAATCAGGCCATTTCCCCATTTCTTGTCTTCTGCATTTTTTAAGGAATTGGTCCATTTCCTCTAAGTTATCAAATCTGTGAGCATAGAATTGTTCATAGTATTTCCTTTTTGTCTTTTTGTGTCCATCTGGTCCTAGTAATTGTTCCTCTTCCACTTCTCATACTAGCATTTTGTCTCTCACTTTTTTTCTTGGTTAACCTGCTACAGGTTTATAAACCTTATTAATCTTTGCAAAGAATTAGATTTTGATGTTGTTGGTTTTATCAATTGTTTTTGGGTTTTTAATTTCATTGATTTCTGCTCTAATTTTTATTCTTTCTCCTCATTGTTTTGGTTTGTATTGCTCTTCTCTTGATGGTTTTCTAAAATTATTGATTTTAAATCCTGCTTCCTTTCTAATATATGCATTTGATGCTATAAATTTCCCTCTAAGCACTCCTTTTGCCACATCCCACAAGTTTTCATGTTATATTTTTATTTTCATTTAATTGAAAATATTTTAAATCTCTCTTGAGATTTCTTCTTTGACTCGTGTGTTATTTTGAAGTGTTTTATCTCCAAATATTTTGAGATTTTCCAGCTGTCTTTCTGTTATTGTTTTCTAGTTAATCCCACTGTGGACTGAGAGCATACTTTGTATGATTTCTACTCTTTTAAGTTTGTTCAATGTGTTTTATGGCCCAGAGTGTGGTCTGTCTTGATGAATGTTCCTAATGAGCTTGAGAAGAATGTATGTTCTGCTGTTGTTGGATGAAGGAATCTATAGATGTCAATTAGATCCAGTTAATTGATGGTGTTTTTCAGTTAAACTATGTTCTTACTGATTTTCTGCCTGCTGTATCTGTCAATACTGATAAAGGGGTGTTGAAGTCTTCAATCATAATAGTGAATTCATCTGTTTCTCCTTGCACCTTTACCAGCTTTAGTCTCATGTCTTTTGACACTCTGTTGTGAGGTGCATACACATTGTAGTGGGTCTTCTTGGAAAATTGACCCTTTATCATTATGTAATGTCCCTCTTTACTCCTGATGGTTTTCCTTGTTCTTAGGTCAATTTGCCTGAGATTAATATAACCACTCCAGCTTTCTTTTGATTTTGTTAGCATAGTATCTTTCCCATCCCCTTACTTTTAATCTACCTGTACCTGTTTTGGGTTTTTTTTTTAAAGATTTACTTATTTATTTTAGATAGAGAGAGAGCATGAGTGGGGGGAGGGGGAAAGGGAGAGAGAGAATCCCAAGGAGACTCCCCACTGAGCACAGAGCCTAACACAGGGCTCCAGCTCATGACCCCAAGATCATGACCTGAGCTGAAATCAAGAGTCAGACATTTAACTGACTGAGCCACCCAGACGCCCCCATGTACCTGTTTTTTTAAGTAGGCTTCTTATAGGGAAAAAAAAGAGAGGCAAACCAAGAAACAGACTCTTAACTATAGAGAACAAACTGAGGGTTACTGGAAGGGAGGTGGGTGGGGGGATAGGCTAAATGGGTGATGGGGACTAAGGAAGGCGCTTGTGATGAGGGTGTTGTATGTAATTGAAGAATCACTAAATTCTACACCTGAAACTAATATTCCACTATATGTTAACTAGGTGGAATTTAAATAAAAACTTGGGAAAAAAATAAAGTAGATTTCTTATAGACAACATATAGTTTCATCTTGTTTTTTAATCCGTTCTGTCAGTTTCTGTCTTCAAAATGGTATATTTGGATCATTGATGTTTAAAATGATATACTTGGATTAATATCTACCATACTTATTACTATTTTATATTCATTCCATTTTGTAAGTTATAATCACCCAATGCATTTTTACTATAATTATTTTGAAGTTATATGTTAGAACAATTAAAATTTTTTAAATAGAAGTTTTTATTTTACCTTCACTTATTCCTTCTCTAATGTTCTTCCTTTTTAAATACAGATCTGAGTTTCTGAACTATATCATTTTCTTTCTCTCTGAAGAACCCCTTTTAACATTTATGTAAGGCAAGTGACTAAAGACAAAATTTCGTTTGTCTGAAAAAACCTTTATTTCTCCTTCACTTTTTTTTAATTTTATTATGTTATGTTAATCACCATACATTACATCATTAGCTTTTGATGTAGTGTTCCATGATTCATTGTTTGCTTGTAACACCCAGTGCTCCATGCAGAACGTGCTCTCCTTAATACCCATCACCAGGCTAACCCATCCCCCCAAGCCCCTCCCCTCTAGAACCCTCAGTTTGTTTCTCAGAGTCCATAGTCTCTCATGGCTTGTCTCCCCCTCCGATGTTCCCCCCCGCTTCATTTTTCCCTTCCTGCTATCTTCTTTTTTTTTAACATATAATGTATTATTTGTTTCAGAGGTACAGGTCTGGGTATGTGCTATGGTGAGTGCTGTGAATTGTGTAAGACTGTTGAATCTCCTTCTCTTTTGAAGGAAATTTTGTCGGATTCAGAATTCCATGATGATTTTTTTTAACACTTTGAATATCTCATTCTGAAGAAAAACAAGAGTGGTGTCTTAAAAGAAGTCTGATATTTTTATCCTTGTTCCTCTAGAGATCATGTGTTTTTCCTTCTGGTTTCTTTCAAGATTTTTTCTGTCTTTGAATATGATAGGCTAGAGTATGTATTTTTGGTATCTATCCTGCTTGGGGTTCTCTGAACTTCCTGGGTCTGTGGTTTGGAATCTGTCATTACTTTTGGAAATTTTTCAGCTGCTATTACTTTAAATATTTCTTTGCTCCTTTCTTTCTTCTCCTTCTGGTGTCCTCATTATGTATACGCTGTGCCGTTGTACTTGCCTCCCAGGGTCTTGGATAGTTCATCCCTTTTTTATTATCATTCTTGTTTCCCTTTGCCTTCCAGTTTGGGAAGTTTCTATTGACATATTTCAAGCTCACCGATTCTTTCCTTGACCATGTCCAGCCTCCTACTGAGCCCATCAAAGGCATTCTTCTTTCTGTTGGAGTGTATTGATTTCTAGAATTTCCTGTGGATTCTTTCTTAAAGTTTCTGTCCCCTCGATTACATTACCCATCTGTTCTTGCATGTTGTCCACTTTTTCCATTAGAGCCCTAAGCATATTAATCATTGTTATTTTAAATTCATGCTCTGACAATTCCTTAAATCCGTGCTATACTTGAGTCTGGTTCTGTTGCTTGTGTTGTCACTTCCTACTGTGTTCCTTCTTGCCTTTTAGCATGCCTTGTAATTTTTTGTTGAAAGCCAGATATTATGTATTGTATCATAGAAATTGTGGCTGCCAGTGTGAGGGTTTATTTCTCTCTGATGAGGAGTTATGCTGTGTTTTACTCTTTGCTGTAGTGGTAGCTGTCTAAGGCTTCACTTTCCTCTAGTGTCCTTGTGTTTTATCTCCACTATTATCTTTGGGTTTCCCTAGAAACTTCTTCTTGAATAAAGTCTGGGCCTTGCAGCTCTTACAGCTGTAATCCTCTTATTATATAGGATCCCCTATCCCCAGCTCCCAGTAAGCTGTGATTTTCTGTATTCACCTCTTTCTCCAACTTTGGGAGCATCATTTGGCCCTGTGATCTCAAATTCTCTAATGGATCTAAGAAGACCCCTTTTTTTCTTCAGCTTTTTGCTTGTGGTGAGGTTGGGAGTGATGACTTTTTTTATATGTCAGAACAGAAACTGGAACTGGTCACATTCCTTATGTTTCCACAGTGACAATAGGGAACCTATAATTTTTTGTACACTTACAAGATATGAAAACCTGGACCTGAAGATATAAATTCATGCATATGGTAATACATTCTCTAAGTTCTTGCCATAGGTTGAAATATCATTATGCCACTGGATTTACCATTTCCAGGTTGGCAGATAGCCCCTGGGAAGGAGCCTGGGGAACAAACGGTAGAAAAACAGGTCACAGAAGGAGTAATGTGGTGGAAGTGATGGATTCTAGTGGGGTCACTTACTTAGTGCCTGTCACCCCTAGTGACCTACAGACTTTGCCATAAAACCCAAGGCCTCCCTTCCAACTCATTCCAAGCTCTAATATCTATGCTTTAAACAATGTTTTTAAAATTGGAAGCCCATCTGCAGAGTCCCTTAATAGTTGTGGATGACCTCTGGTGTCTAAGACTGTGCTATTGACAAGAATTCCTATTTCATTAGTAAAAATTCTTTTCCTATAAAGATGTTTTGATTTCCCTGATGCTCAACAAGAGCCTAGAAAAATATCCCTGGAGACAATGCCAACTAAAGGGCTTGGGCCAGCTTGGTGGGAAGCCCGGCACTGTCTAGGCATGTTTTAATCTTCCAGACCCCTTTCCCAGACTGTGGGAAGCACAAGAGTTAGACATGAGTTTTAGTAGAAACGGAAACTGGGCCTGTACACGTAACTCAATGAAAGAAGCTGGTGTCCATGGATAATCAGCTCATAAAGCAATCAATTAGCGCATTTGGCTGTTAGCTGGAAGGCTAGAAACCACCCAGGGGTGAGAATTTAGTTTTTCCTCCTCTGACATTTGCACTAGCTTTTCTCTGCCTCTGTCCCTTGGCCTGTGCTGTTCTCTCTGCTTGAATGCATGGCCCTCATTCTGTCCCTCTGGTCATCTTCTCCTTCTCCTCCAAGATGCAGCCCAGAATTCACTAACCTGTGCAGATCTTTCTGGCTACTCAGGCTTGATATTAATCTTCCTGAGGAGAAAGGGAGTGACCGTCTTGCTCAAAACTGTTTCTTCTGTGTCTGAAATAATGCTCGACCTTCTGTAGATACTCAAGAGTATTGTTTGGATGAACTAATGAAGTGTATGTTTCTAAGTTCATACTCCTGGCAGGAAACGGTCTATGTATTTGTCTATCTGCCCCATCAGAACACAAGCTCTTTGAGAACAGGAATTGAGTCTCTAATTGTGTCACTTTTCTTATAGCCTAGCCCAGAACCCAGCATGTAGTGAAGGTTCAATAAATATTTGTGAAATGAACACACAATGAATGAATAATAAAGTACTTTGAGGTTCTTCATATTAAAGACAAGCCCTAAAGACATTTCACTGCTGCCCTGTTCTTCCTGCCTCTTCATTAGGACCAAGAGCAGCTTTCCTCTGCTGCCCCTGGGCTCTAAAAGATATCATTTGTCAGTGTAGGGCCAATGGCCAAGATCAGACTCCCATTAGCCTGAGGTGAACAAGAAGTCATTGCTATTGATTTGGCCTTCTTAATTAGGCCTCCTCACTAAGACAAAGGTATCTCTATTTCAGCTGAGACCAAGCTAAGAGCAGTCTATAAACCATACACACCCTCTCCTTCGATCAGATGCCATCTGGGCCACAACTAGGCACCTCATGCTGTTCTGTGGGAGGACTGTCTCTTGGACTTCCCCATGAGAAACTTGAATGTAAATGTCCAGAACAGAGTGCTGCATTCCACAGCCCTGAGCAGACATGCATGTAAGACCAGAGCCTTCTTATGCCTGTTTATGCCTGAACAGTTATGAATAGCACTGACTTTACTCTCAAGTGTTCCAGTTTTGATGATAAATGATATGACCACACTATATTCTTCCCACACATTTTTTTTCACTACTTCCATTACACACTGGAACATTCTCAAATTCCAGATATATTTTATCAAAAACTACTTCTGTTTTTAGTCTCTCATTGATAAAAATACTTAATAAGTAACTCATGTCTTAATCCTACTTAACAAAATTATCAATAATTCCTGAATACCAGAAAATATCTAGTCAGTGTTCAAATTTCTCCAATTGTTTCAAAAAAAATTTCTCCAGTTGTTCCAAAAATGTCTTTTTACTGTTGACTTCCATGAGATAGAATCCTAACAAGGTCCACACAGTATCCTGTAAGTCTTACTTCCTCACTCCACTTTTTTATTTTACACTTAACCTCTTATTTTTTCTCACCATTTATTTATTTAAGAAAGCAGGTCAATTCCTATAAATTTTCCCATATTCCAGATTTGACATCCTTGCGGGGTCATTTAACACATTACTCTGTCCCCTGACTTCCTGTAAATTGAGACTTAATTGTATATTGGTTCAAGCTGTTTGGAAAGAATATTTCCTGTGTACCTCTTATTATATCATATCAGAAAACATAGAATGTCTGTTCGCCTTTTTGTGTGTGTGTGATACTAGGATTGATTAGTAGGTTCAGGCATAGTTATTCTTATCTGGCTATTATAACATTCTTCCCCAAAATCTCACTGAAAGTTTTTGGCAGCTATGGATGATCATTGCCTAAATCCAATATTCATTAGGGGTCATTGAGTCATAAAATTCTGTTTCTATCATTTCTTCTATTTGCATTAACCGGCACCTTCTATAGAGAAGCAATTACTTGGTTATAGTATATAGGAAATGCAGGGTAAATGTTTGCATCTTTTCCTTTAATGATAAAGTTTCAGAATAATAAAGTAGTGAGCTAGCAATATTGAAATATGATCAATGAGCATTTTGCTTTTTTAAAAAAATATGTGATTAGAATGCAGAAACATTTTAAACATAATACTGAATTTCAATCCATTGCAGTATTATTACTTTTGGTGCTCAAATCAGGGCAGTGGGAGTTCTTCAAGTTGCAAAAACATTAAAACTTACTTTTTTTATTTCCTGTTCCAAACCTGGAACCAACAATTTCTTCAAGAAGCCCTGAATTGGTTTAGTGAGAAATTATGCTTCAAGTCCACAAACTGGGTCCGATAGGTACTAATTGTGATAGGGGTGTTATTGCTCACACCCTTAGGGCTCCGCCTATTGTCTCTCTGCTTAGTGGTTGGGGTGGCGGGGAGTGGGGGGGCATGACTAAGGCTACAAGGAAGCCAGAGGCCTCTAGCGATGCCAAATTATGAGGCACAGACAGATATTAACCAAAATCCTCATGAGAAGATAAGGCTGAAACTCAGGGCCTACTAATTAAACATATGATCTGTATTGTTTGTGAGCAAGATAGCATTTTTGTTGATGGAAACAGAAGAAATCTAGAGAAACATTTAATTGCAGAAAAATAAAATGACAAAGCACTTTCCCAAAGGCTTCACTGAAGACACAGAGAAACAACTTAGGAAATTCTGATAGGTGAAAATTCCAGAACTAAACTCCTGAAAGTCTCTCTCCTCTACATTTGGGACCCGTTAAATTAGTAAACATCCCAAAAGGCATTTGTACTTTGCAGCCTATTCTGCCAGAGACAGCAGAGAAGGTGAGGAACACCAAGGGATTAATCAGAGACAGATGTAATTAAAGCCAGAAGGGCTAAATGGTCCATAGGTCAAAGGGAATTAAAATCTGAGCAAAATCTCCACATAAATGAAAAAAAAAAATCAATGCACTCTGTTGGGACATTTCACGGCTAATATATTGCAGTTTAGCAGACAGGTTTCAGCTAACCTCTTCAGTTTGCAAACCCGGGAGGGGAAGTTTGTAAATGAACTTCACGATGTGGAGTGCACGTCAAATAGCCCATTGTCCAAAAGTCTTCACCGAAACTGGAAGTCTTTCTTTAGTCCACAAAAATAATATACTTTCCAGAAAAAAAGACATGTACTTCTGTATTTTTTTCTGTATTTGTTCTACATAGCACTTTATAAACTTATTGCCTTGTGATCATTTCAGTTCAGTGTTCTTTGCCACATTCCGATGAGATAAGCAGTTACTGTGCCCACTTTGCTGATGACAAGGACAAGATTAGAGAAGACATTTTTCTGGATTGCTCCGCATGAGAAGAGTGGGGCCCAGAACAGCATTTCAAGAAACACTCAGCTACCGCGTGTTCCTGGAGCGCGGAGCAGTCTACATTTCTGAGTCCTTTTTATTTTTCAAAACGTTTCACGTAGTTGACTTCAGTGGTCTAGAGAGACAACCAGCTACCTCCATACCCCTCTGCCCTGCCTACATCATCCTTCCAGAATCAACAGCTGGTCTGTTGTCAGGTACCAGGTCTGCTGTCAGGAGGAAGAGCTGTTCTAGAACCCAGCTCCTCCAGCCCACATCCTGCTGCACAATTGAAGCGGTAGGGGGGTGTGCATAAGGGAGGAGAAGTAAACAAAGCTTGAGGATCCATTTTCTCCTTGTCCTTAAAGGAGCATTGCTCCTGACCCACGGATTGGGGGTATTTTCCTGAATACCTCTGGGTTGACTTGCTCTTTGGGCCTTTTACAGAGGATGGTGGGCAGAAGGTAGAACAGTAGAAGGGGGGCAGCAGTGGGCTGGCTTGCCATACCAGGAGACACTGCCCAGCAGTATTTGCAGGGGTATTTGCAACATCCAGGGGTATTTGCAGGATGCAACTGAACTAATTTCAATTGATGGGCCTGAGGGACCATCAAGCCCACGGACCAGGCACGGGGAGCTGGAGCACTCCTCAAAGAGCACCACTCCTCCCCACCCCACCCCCCCACCCCCGGAGCCCGGGAGGTCTGAGGATTTGTCAAAAGTCCTTCAGGGAGTGAGTGCTGGACACGGGGCCAACAAAGATTGTGGGTGAAAATAATTATAATTGGGGCCACAATATGGGAAATTTTAACCACATGAAAACCGAGCTCATGTTTTCCAGAAGACCTTCCCCAGGTCTGAAGCAGCTGCCAGGAAAGCTGGTTCCATTGGTTTTACTGCTTATGCTATGGCCCCAGAGGCCTCAGAAACAAAACTCATAGTGTGTTGTCTTTTTTTTTACATGTGGGCTGCCTGTGATCTTCAAGTGCTGAATCTTTTTAACATGAAAGTTCATTTCTCACAACATGAAAATTCCCACACAGAATCCAACAAAGCTGTCCTCTGGTGAACAAGCGAGTAAGAAAATAGGCAGGAGGAGTTTCCCCTGAGCACAGGAGCAATCCCTGACGAGTTTTCCAACTGCCCCGCATCTTTGATCAGCGTTCCCGGCACACAGCACTTTGGTGCCGGGGCCGCACCAGTGAGCCATCCTGACCCCATGAACCCATCAGCACGGGACGGGCAGGGGCTCAGGCAGAAACACCAGAGGGTACAAAGGGACACGTACAAGACAAAGGATTCTGTTCTTAGGAAAAGCTGATCCCAGAGTGAGACCCTGTGGGGTTGCCTCCTATGGTAACAGGGAGTTTGAGGGTCCCCACATCCATCAGGGGAGGCTCCAGAGTTTTAGAAGATGGGACTCTCCTGAGGTCAAGTCGTTCCAAATGCCCCCCTGTGAAGCCACATTCCATCTACACTCACCCCCTGGGTCACCCATGGTGATAAAGATCATGACTTTAAAGGCCAGAAAGAGGGGCGCCTGGGTGGCTCAGTCAGTTGAGCGCCCACATCTTGATTTTGGCTCAGGTCATGATCTCAGGGTTGTGATATTAAGCCCCGCCTCCCCCACAGGCTTCGTGCTCAGTGTGGAGCCTGCTTGGGATTCTCTTTCTCCCTCTCCCTCTGCCCCTCCCCACTCTCTCTCTTTCTCTCTAGAAAATAGATAGATAGATATAGATAGATAGATGATGATGATAGATAGATGATAGATAGATAGATAGATAGATAGATGATAGACAGATAGATATAGATAGATAGATAGATAGATGATAGATAGATAGATAGATAGATAAATGGAAAAAAAAATAAAGGCCACCAACGATGATTCTTAAGCTAATAACCCCAGCCTGAACGTGTCCTCTGAGCTCAACACATGCCGACAGCTGGTTGAACATCTCCCCGGGAAGATGAGTATCCTGACTCCGTGAGCTCCAGCCCCAGCTGCTGAGGCGGCCATCTAGCAGCTGGTTGCCAACTCCTCAGTATTTCCCCATATCCAGTCTCAGCAAAACCCCGTATGCTCCATCTCCAAAATACATCCAGGATTTGACTGTTTATCCTTGCTCCCATGGTTCCCAGTAGGATTGAGCCACCCTCTCTAGAAGTGTTCTTGAATGAGCCTGCAAATTGCTCTCCTCACTCGTGCCCCTGTCTCTCTCCAGTCTGCTCCTAATGCAGCAGTAGGGTGGCCATTTAAAAACGTTCCCCAACACCCCACCCTGCTCTCGGTCACTGGAGGCTTTCCCTCACACTTGGAGCATGATCTGGCTGCACGCAACCGCTCTGGTCTCACCTCCTACCGGACCTCCTTTTTTGGACGGTTTCTATCTTCTGGCTATTGTGAATAGTGCTGCTATAAACCTGAGTGTACAAATATCTGTCTGAGCGCCTGCTTTCACTGCCCAGGACGTTCTTGACCATTCTTTTGCAGTGAGGGCTAAGCTATTCCCTGGCTAGACCTGGTTTCCTCCCCCTGAGGCTACTTCCAAGAGGCTATGGGAACTTGCCTCCTTAATCTCCCTGAGCCTCATGATCTAACCTCTAAAATATAAATCTTGGCACAACAGGTGTAAATAGTAGGTTGAAGAGTAAGGCTGCATTTTGGTTTGCTGAGAACCCTCAGTTTTCACCTCAGTGGAGGCTCATTCAATCCACCCCCTGTATCATCGATAGGAAGCAGTGGGTTTCCAAGAGACAGTGAGTGTGTGTGTAGGTGCCAAATGGATCTGCACAGGGGAGAGGTAAAGACATAGTGAATCCCTGGAAGTAAAATCTAAATGATTACAGGAGGCCATGTAACACCAAAGCCAGCAGCAAGGCCCCAGCACGTCACAGTCCCATCTGTGAAGGGAGGACTTGATGGGCCTTTGGGATTCTGCAGTGGGTGGGGTTCGATTCATTGTTAGAGATTCTGGAACAAGCCAGCAGTGGGGTCTTCTGGAAGAAGGGAGAAGGGTGGGATATGGTCTGCTAGGCAGGGTACAGGCAGAACTGGAGTGCCCACCATGGTGGGGAATGAGCTCTTGCATAAACAATCCAGAGCCCAGGTTCCTGAGTACTAGAAGCATTAGAAAGTCGATTGTATATCTGTTTGCCCAAAATAATTCCAGTTGAGGCCTGTTGTTTTCAGACAACTACTTTCAAAAGTGCCACATTCTTGGTTTAGAAGATGAAGTATGTGGTCACCCCAGGTAGCAGGGAGGTGACCAATACAGGGGTCAGCACGGAGAGTTAAGCCAAAAGTACACAGCAAGGCCTTTGTCACCAGACTTTGTCACCAGAAGGCAGGAAGCATGCCCCGACTGAGGCAGAAGGAAAGCCTTTTTGGAATAGTGCCTCTGGCTTGGGGCACACTTGCCCCTCACATCAGTGGTCCTGCTGGGATTGAAGGGGGCGGGGGCAAATGTTGAGAGCTGATGGGATTGCACTCCTGCAAAGTATTCATTTTCTTTTTTTTTTTTTTTTTTATTTGAGAGAGAATGAGATAGAGAGAGAGAGCATGAGAGGGGGGAGGATCAGAGAGAGAAGCAGACTCCCTGCTGAGCAAGGAGCCCAATGCGGGACTCGATCCTGGGACTCCAGGATCATGACCTGAGCCGAAGGCAGTCGCTTAACCAACTGAGCCACCCAGGCGCCCAAAGTATTCATTTTCTATTCAATGAACGTTGCTGGGAAATTTTATTTCACTACTAAAAGTAAGGAAAGTGGACTCCTTTGGTTTTTCCGTGAGTCTTACTTGGCATCTAGCATGGAACAGCTGTCCCGGTGCCCTGTGGTTGATGCCTTCCCTTGAGAACCACACAAAGTCTTGGGCTTTTTTTTGTTTGGTTTTGTGGGAATGAAATGGCCCGGATGAGAATACCCGGCCCCTCATTCTGTGTTTGCATTCACCACACGGTCCAACCCTGTGGGCACAGCAACATGGTGGGGCTCCTCAGGAGGACCTGGTGGGGAAGAGATCCAGGTTTGCTCCTGGCTCAGAGGAAGACCCCTACTTCAGTTTTCCTTTCCTTCTCTTGCCATTGTAAAAAGCCTGAACAAAGTATTAGCAAGTGGAATTCAGCGATATATATATAGTTAAGAATATGTACCATCACCAAGTGGGGCTTATTCCAGGGATGCAAGACTAGTTCTAAATTGAGTAATCAATCTGTGTAATCTACCATATTAATGAAGGGAAAAAATCACACGATCATATCAATGGATGCGGAAGTATTTGACAGAGCTCAAGGCTCATTTATGCTAAAACCTCTCAGAAAAGTAGGAGTAGAGGGGAACTTCCTCAATTTGACGGAGAGTATCAACAAAAACCTACAGCTAGCATCATACTTGATGGCAAAAGACTGAATGCTTTCCTCCCAACATTGGGAATGAGGCAAGGATGCCTTCTCTCACCACTGCTGCTCGGCCTCACCCAGACACTGCTAGCCGAGGCAACAAGGCAAGAAAAGGAAAAAAGAACCATACACCCCACCTTGGGAACCAGCCCCAGTGGATCCCTCACCCTGGTGACTGCATGGGCCCAGAACCCAGGAATTGGCTGAAACCTTTATGTGAGAACCACCCAAACATGGAGACAAAGTAGCAAAGAGCTTATTGAAGTGGCAGCTAGAGCCAGGCCGAGCTCTACCACATAGCACCTGCGTGACTGTGCAAGTCACTCAACTCAGTGTGCCTCAGTAGTTTCGTCTGTGAAGTAGGGCAATAATAGTACATGCATTATGGGGTCCTCATGAGGCTTTAAGGAATTAGCATCCACAAAGCACTTAGAATATGCTCTATCACATGGTAAGTAGCATGGAAGTTTCAAGCTACTATTACAGATTTAATGATTACTCTGGGCTTCCTTCATGAGAAGAAAGAAAATTAAAAAGTCAGCAGCCTCCAGTTGAGCTATGGAAAACCGAGGTTATTTCCCACATCCCAGGTTGTGACTTTTTATAGGGATCTTGCACCTTGACACTGTATAATAACATGGTGGGCAGACTTTGGGTCAATCAGGCAGTTTCCAGAGGCGTAAGGCGGGAACATGATCTCCTCCTTCCCCTCTTCCTTGTAGCCCAGACCACCATCTGAGGAAGTACTCCCAGTCTTCTCCCCCACTTTCTTATTTTCCACCAAACAGGTTTTCCCTGCTGGCCTCAAAAGCTGTTATTTTCCTCTCTCCAGTCTCTCCTAGCCCCTCTTCCCACTCGCCTATCATCTTGACTTTTCCACATTAAAACCTCCTTGTAACTGCCATAGACCTCTGTGAAACTTCCAGGCAATTAATCTAACTGGGCAGGGCTTTCAGAGACCTTTGTTTAAAAAAGGCCACAAGCTCATGTTTTTCTCACATACCATTTATGTGGAGCCTACAGAGATACATGGCGGGCCAGGGAGCGAAGAAAGCCACCTTTTCTTATTTTATTTAAGGACAAAATTAAAAATTCAGCTCACGTGGATTGGAAACAAACACTTTCTACCCTTAAAACTTTCTCCATGTTTATTGCTCACTATAAATTGAAAAAAGAAAGAAAAAAACAACAACTTTTGCAGTAAAACCACCACAACAAAGCTGGAACAAATATGCAAGCCTCGGCAGAGGCCAGATTTACGGTCAGAAATATGGAGTGTGTCTCAGCAGGGGCAGGTCATGAAATAGTATGAGCTAATATCAGGGGTGTGAAAACAGGCATTGTTGTTTAGTTAACTAAAGTCATACAATTAAGCGATTCTCAAAAATCAATTAGCCATATGTTATAACCAAGATGACATGTTTTTATAACTTCTCGCTGGATGTTTTATTGCCCGAGGATGCTCATGTGGGCACTAGCACAAGAAAATAAAACAGTCCAAGAATAAAAGTACAGAAATCCAGCCATGATTAATTAAAAGAGTCCAGTCTGGAAATGACGGAGTCGCTGGGCAGGCAGCACCGTATTGGAAAGATTCCTTCCCAGTGCCTCCGTGCTGTTGCAAAAAGCCATGGGTCATTTTTTTTTCCTTTCTCTTTGTTTTTCTGTCCTTTTTAATTTAGCACAGATACAGCTGTGAAAACTGGATATTCCATTTGAACTCCCGTATTTATGCTTTAACTGGTTCCAAGGAAATGTCATTTTCAGAGTTTTCAATGGAAAGTGAAAAACGTATTTCTCAAAGGAAATCCTGGGGGCATGCTGTTGGTATTGACAGCTTGTTTCCCTGACCTCCACAAACGGAGCAAAAAGTGAGGGCAGAGCTGTACTCCTTCCTTTGTTGTTTTTGAACCAGGTAAGACGTAGAGTCAAAGAGGATTTGCAGAGACTATGATATCGAACACACAGTAGGGTCCATTTTTAAATAGCCACAAGTTCTGCCTATATCCACCATCGAGGGATGGGATGCATTTACCCCCTTTGCTTCTTGACTGGGCTAATGCTTGAGTCAAGGGCACAGGTGATGTGCCTCCGTTCCACACTGGGCCCCGATCACATGGTACAAGATTCTGCTCTTTCTTCTAGAAGCTGCAGCAACCGTATGAACAAGCCTGGATTTACTGCTGGATTATGAGAGGTCCATGGTTCAGGCTCCCCTATTCCTAAACATGAATGTGAAGCCGACATGAAGCCAACTGCCAGGCAGGCAGCTGAGGCCACTCAGACCACCAGCCACTCTGAGGCTGACAACAGACATGAACCTGCCCAGCTTCCATCACCTGAGCAGCTCAACTGCATGAAAGGGGTCCCTGGGTGGCTCAGTTGGTTGGGCATCCGACTCTTGGTTTTAGCTCAGGTCATGATCTCAGGGTCATGGAATCCAGCCCCGCCAGCCTCCGTGCTCAGTACAGAGCCTGCTGGAGATTCTCTCTCTCCCTCTTCCTTTGCCTCTCCCCCCAACTCACACTATAAATAAATAAATAAATACATAAATACATAAATACATAAAATCTTAAAAAAAAAAAAAAGAATCGCACAAACAACCAATAGACTTGTAAGCAATAATAAATATTTAAGTCACTAACTTATGGGGCAGTTTCTCACAAGGCAAAAGCTGATGGATATTGTCAGACACCCAGAGGGCAGAGTTAGCTGTGACAATTCGAGCCACAAAGTGCAGCAAGATTATCACCCTCTACACACTGTACCGGACATCAAAAATCCTGCAGCTTTGCAGGTTCAGCAACTCCTATATTTTAAAAATGCTAAAATAACCATGCTTTGTAGAGTGGCAGGGTGTCATTGGGCCTGAATCTCAGGGCTGTCACTCCCTAGTCACATGACTGTACATCTCTGAGCCTCAAATTCTTTATCTGAAATTGAGGCTAACATTAGAAAGCTGTGCATCTCCTACTGGGTATTTACCCCAAAGATACAAAAGTAGGGA